>NC_088380.1:163582500-163890000 GCF_037993035.2 Macaca fascicularis
TTCAAAGTAGTGTTGGAAGTTCTGGCCAGGGCAATCAGGCAAGAGAAAGCAATAAAGTATATTCAATTAGGAAAAGAGGAAATCAAATTGTCCCTGTTTGCAGATGACATGATTGTATATTTAGAAAACCCCATCATCTCAGCCTAAAATCTCCTTAAACTGATAAGCAACTTCAGTAAAGTCTCAGGATACAAAATCAATGTGCCAAAATCACAAGCATTCCTATACACAAACAACAGAAAAACAGAGAGTCAAATCATGAGTGAACTCCCATTCACAACTGCTACAAAGAGAATAAAATACCTAGGAATCCAACTTACAAAGGATGTGAAGGACCACTTCAAGGAGAACTATACACCACTGCTCAAAGAAATAAAAGAGGACATAAACAAACGGAAGAACATTCCATGCTCATGGATAAAAACAATAAATATAGTGAAAATGGCCATACTGCCCAAGGTAATTTATAGATTCAATGCCATTTCCATCAAGCTACCAATGACTTTCTTTACAGAATTGGAAAAAAATACTTTCAATTTCATAGGGAACCAAAAATGAGCCTGTGTAGCCAAGACAATCCTAAGTCAAAAGAACAAAGCTGGAGGCATCGCACTACCTGACTTCAAACTATACTATAAGGCTACAGTAACCAAAACAGCATGGTACTGGTACCAAGACAGATATATAGACCACTGGAACAGAACAGAGGCCTCAGAAATCACACTACACATCTACAACCATCTGATCTTTGACAAACCTGACAAAAACAAGAAATGGGGACAGGATGCCCTATTTAATAAATGGTGCTGGGAAAACTGGCTAGCCATATGTAGAAAGCTGAAACTGGATTCCTTCCTTACACCTTACACAAAAATTAATTCACGATGGATTCGAGACTTAAATGTTAGACCTAAAACCATACAAGCCCTAGAAGAAAACCTAGGCCATACCATTCAGGACATAGGCATGGGCAAGGACTTCATGACTAAAACACCAAAAGCAATGGCAACAAAACCCAAAATAGACAAATGAGATCTAATTAAATAAAGAGCTTCTGCACAGCAAAAGAAACTGCCATCACAGTGAACAGGCAACCTACAGAATGTGAGAAAATTTTTGCAATCTATCCATCTGACAAAAAGCTAATATCCAGAATGTACAAAGAACTTAAATTTCCAAGAAAAAAACCACCTCATCAAAAAGTGGGCAAAGGATATGAACAGACACTTCTCAAAAGACATTTATACAGCCAACAGACACATGAAAAAATGATCATCAATTGTCATCAGAAAAATGCAAATCAAAACCACAATGAGATACCATCTTAAGTCAGTTAGAATGGTGATCATTAAAAAATCAAGAAACAACAGATGCTGGAGAGGATGTGGAGAAATAGGAACACTTTTACACTGTTGGTGGGAGTGGAAACTAATCCAACCATTGCAGAAGACTGTGTGGTGATTCCTCAAGGATCCAGAACTAGAAATACCATTTGATCCAGCAATCCTATTACTGGGTATATACCCAAAGGATTATAAATCAGTCTACTATAAAAACACATACGCAAATATGTTTACTGTAGCACTGTTCACAATAGCAAAAACTTGGGACCAACCCAAATGTCCATCAATGATAGACTGGATTAAGAAAATGTGGCACATATACACCTTGGAATACTATGCAGCCATACAGTCCCTTATACATGCAGTCCCTTTGCAGGGACATGGATGAAGCTGGAAACCATCATTCTCGCAAACTATCACAAGGACAGAAAACCAAACACCACATGTTCTCACTCATAAGTGGGAGTTGAACAATGAGAACACATGGACACAGGGAGGGGAACATCACACACCGGGGCCTGTTGTGGGGTGGAGGGCTAGGGGAGGGATAGCATTAGGAGAAATACTTAAAAATACTTAATGTAAATGGCGAGCTGAAGGCTGCAGCAAACCAACATGGCACATGTATACCTATGTAACAAACCTGCACATTGTGAGCACATGTACCCTAGTACTTAAAGTATAATAATTAAAGAGGAAAATGGACACCTAACCTCACACTAAATACAAATATTAATTCAAAATGTGTCATAGACTTAAATGTAAGATCTAAAATGATAAAACACTTAGAAGAAAACATAGAAATCTTTGTGACCTTGGGTTAGGCAATTATTTCTTAGAGATGACACCAAAATTACATGTAACAACAACAAAAAAAAATATAAAACATCAAGATTTAAAACTTCTGTGCTTCAAAGTCACCATCAAGAAAATGAAAGGACAAACTACAGAACCAAAGAAAACAAACAATTTACTTATCTGTTATAAAGATGCTTTACAATTGATTTAAATATACTTGTATAAAGGACTATTACAATTCAAAAGTAAAAAGAGATCTCAATTAAAAATGTCTAAAGGATTTAAATTCACATTTCCTTCAAACAACATGTACAAATGTCCAATAAGCACTTATTGGACATTTGAAAAGGTGCTTAATATCATTAATTATTAGGAAAATGCAAACAAACAATGAGATGCAACTTCACACCCACTAGGATGGTTATAATCAAAAACAAAAATAACAAGCGTTGGTGAGGATATGGAAAAATTAAAATTCTCATATGATGCTAGAGTGATTGTAAATAGTGTACTTACTTTAGAAACTATATTGGCATTTCTTAGTACAGTCATCCATCATATGATGCCATTTGAAATTGGAATACATTCTTAAATGTGATTATGTCACACATTTTAATGGGCATCTCTCGCTTCATTTGATTTTTATATTTTTGCTAATGACTTATTACCTGCTGTTTATTATATGTTTATTTTAAACTATGGAAATGATGTTAGACAAAAAGCAAATCTGAGTGATTTTCTTATCTGAGTTCAAAATGAGTCGTAAGGCAGTGGAGACAACTCACAACACCAACAACTCACTGGCCCAGGAACTGCTAACGAAGGTACAGTGCGGTGATGGTTCAAGAAGTTTCGCAAAGGAGACAGAGCCTTGAAGATGAGGAGCATAGTGATCGGCAGTCAGAAGTTGATAAGACCAATTAAGAGCAATCATCAAAGCTGATCCTCTTACAACTACAGGAGAAGTTGCCAGAGAACTCATCATTGACCATTCTATGGTTGTTCAGCATTTGAAGCAAATTGGAAAGGTGAAAAAGCTCATTCAGTTGGTGCCTCAGAAGCTGAGCGAAAATCTTTTAAAAATGTGTCATTTTAAAGTGTCATCTTCTATTATTCTTCACACAAACCAACCATTTCTCGATCGGATTGTGATGTGCAACTAAAAGTGGATTTTATACAACAATCAGCAATGACCAGCTCAGTGGTTGAACCAAGAAGAAGCCCCAAAGCTCTTCCCAAAGCCTAACTTGCACCAAAAAAAGGTCAAGGTCATTGTTCAATGGTCTGCAGCCGGTCTGATCCACTACAGCTTTCTGAATCCCAGAGAAACCATTATATCTGAGCAGTATGCTCTGCAAATCGATGAGATGTCCTGAAAACTGCAACGCATTCAGCCAGCACTGGTCAACAGAAAGGACCTAACTCCATGACAACACCTGACTGCAGGTCACACAACCAAGGCCTCAAAAGTTGAATGAGTTGGGCTACAAACTTTTGCTCCATCTGCCATATTCAGCTGACCTTTTGCCAACTGACTACCACTTCTTCAAGCATCTCAACAACTTGTTGCAGGGAAAACACTTTCACAACCAGCAGGATGCAGAAAATGCTTTCCAAGAGTTTGTCAAATCCCAAAGCACAAATTTTTACACTACAGGAATAAACAAACTTATTTCTCATTGGCAAAAATGTGTCGATTGTCATGGTTCCTATTTTGGTTAATAAAGATGTGTTGAGCCTAGGTACAATGATTTAAAATTCATGGTCTGAAATCACAATTACTTCTGCACCAACCATGTCACAGGCTGAAAAGAGATGTTAAAAAGCCTTTAGTCTGCCAGGTGCCATGGCTCACGCCTGTAATCTCAGCACTTTGGGAGGCTGAGGGGGGGTGGATCATTTGAGGTCAGGAGTTCGAGACAAGCCTGGCCAACATGGTGAAACCCTACCTCTACTAAAAATACAAAAATTAGCTGGGCGTGGTGGCAGGCGCCTGTAATCCCAGCTACTCAAGAGGCTGAGATAGGAGAATCTCTTGAACCTGGAACGCTGAGGTTGCAGTGAACACCACTGCACTCCAGCCTGGGCCACAGAGTGAGACTCTGTCTCAAAACGGGGGGGGGGGGGGGGGGGAAGCCTTTACCTAACAAAGAACAAAGAACTACTATCAAGAATATATAAACGGCTGGGCGTGGTGGCTCACACCTGTAATCCCAGCACTTTGGGAGGCCAAGGCAGGCGGATCACTACGAGATCGAGACCATCCTGGCTAACGTGGTGAAACCCCGTCTCTAATAAAAATACAAAAAAAAAAATTAGCCAGGCATGGTGGCAGGTGCCTGTAGCCCCAGCTACTCAGGAGGCTGAGGCAGGAGAATGGCATGAACACAGGAGACGGAGCTTGCAGTGAGCCGAGATCATGCCACTGCACTCCAGCCTGGGCAACAGAGCAAGACTCCATCTCAACAACAACAACAACAACAAAAAGTATGTATAAACAATTCTCTAAGTTACTAAAATAAGTAAAAGATATACAACTCAACAGAAAGAAAAAAGAGGGTGGGCAAAGGTAATTCACTGAAGAGGAAATGGTAATGACTAATAAATATATGACTAGATGCTCTCCCCACACTACTGAAAATGGAAACAAATTTACAATAAATAGCATTCCATACTCCTCAGATGGGCTGGAAATAGGAAATCTGATAAGTGTGGACATCACTTAATGAAAATAATTGTTCAAAGGGACAATGGGTGAATAAATGGTAGTTTTTTTTACACAATGAGAATATTACACAGAAGTGGAGATGAAAGACCCTCCGCTTAATAACCCAAACTGGAGCAATTCTCAAAACATATGTTGAGGAAACAACAAAAATGATATACACAACGTGACAATGGTGAAATACACATTTCATATACAGAAAGAATACTAGTTACTGTTTATGAATACCTGTGTTTTTAAAATTATAAAAATATGAATAGAAATAATTCTCAGCATTGTTAAAATTGCAGTTACTTCTAGGAAGGGATAAATTGTGAGCTTCAACTGTATTAGTATGGTTTGGTTTCTTAAACTTCTTAAACAAAATATCTAAAGCAACCATCACAAAGTAACTAAGTCTAGGTGCCTGTTACATAAGCCTCTGACCTTTACGGAAAAGTTTGGAGGGTTTCATAAAAGTACTTTAAAAACAAAAACAAAAACAAAAAACAAACAAAAAAAAACAGTGTTTCCCAGTATCAATTGTTTCTCCATACCCACCTTCCCCTGTTACCAGATGACAGGAGCATGAGCTTTGTATTTCTTGGAGACTTACGGGGCTCCAGTTATGATTGAGAGCATATTTCCTGTCTACCTTAAAGGAACAGAGCCTCGTGGTTGAAACTAGATTGAAGTAACATTTTTAAAACATTTCTTACAGAATTGCATTACGAATTTTATGCCTACTATACATGCATGTCAAGGAAGTCAGAGAGAAATAAAAAGCACACAGAAAGAATGTGCCAGGTTTAGCAGCTTATCATTGAGAAAAGCTGAAAACCGTATCAAACTGAGCATCAGGGAAATAATAAATCATGGTACAATCATATTATATTTTATTCAATAATTAAAAATCATATTTTCTAACTGTATGGATGACATGGAACAGTAGCAAATCTTGTAATTTTATATAAAAAACTGGGAAACATGATGCAAAATTAAAACAGCACCATTTTTGAATCATGTAAAAACGTCAATGTGGGTGGGGGAAGGTAAGAAACATCTCTCACTCAGCCTTTCTCCCTCCTTTTTCTCTGTACTGTTACATACTTACCCAAACTTTTGAAGTGTGCACATATATTCCTTTTCAATTTAGAAATAAATCTATTAAAGACACATTAAAATGGAAAACAGCAATGCACCTCTTCTCTAATGTAAAAATAAATTATAGTTTACCAAAGGCACTTTTCTCTGTCTTAGAACTTAACTGATACTTTCCATTCTGCTTTGACACATGCTGAGTCTGCTTAAAGTTTTAATCTTGATAAAAAATAAGATACTCTGCTTATTTAGACATTAGAATGCACAGCCTGTGGCATCACTCCCTGTTCTGTTGAAGAGAATCATGCTCTGGTCTAATCATCATAAAGTCTCTCACCAGGCTACCCAGCTGGACTCTGGCAGCCTGGCAGGTGGGTACGTCAGTATTAAGAAATCAGCACTTGGAAATATTAGGATGTTACGTTTGTAAGAAGAAGAAAATGCAAACTAAAGAATCAAATGAAGAATAAGTTGTGGACGGGCGCGGTGGCTCATGTCTGTAATCCCAGCACTTTGGAAGGCCAAGACGGGCAGATCACCTGAGGTCAGCTGTTCAAGACCCACCTGGCCAACATGGCAAAACCCCGACTCTACCAAAAATACAAAAATTACCTGAGCATGGTGGCACACACCTGTAATCCTAGGTACTCAGGGGGCTGAGGCAGGAGAATCGCTCGAACCTGGGAGGCAGAGGTTGCAGTGAGCTGAGATCCATACCACGGCACTCCAGCTGAGCTGATAGAGTGAGACTCTATCTTAAAAAAAAAAAAAAAAAAAAAAAAAAAAAGAATTAGTTGTGTTTCTTCCCCTCAGCTATCCTCTTAGGAGGAAAGAGGAAGAAAGAAAAGAAAAAAAGAGAGAGGAAGAGACAAGGAGAAGGAGAAGGAGAGAGAAAGGAAACTGCAGACCATATCAGCTACCATAATTCAAACGCTCCCCAAAATCATTTGCTACATTTGTAATACAGAAGTTGCAGCCACACTTCAGTGCAAAGACACTTCAAAATTAGTAAGAGAATGAAGACATCATACAGAAGGTAAGAAATGAATTTTAAGTCAGTTTCAATCGGGGTGTTTGTGATAGGGAGGGTCAATATCCCGAGTCTGTTTCCTGATGTGCAAAGTGAAACTGTAATAATCCAAAGTGAACATCAGCTGTTTCTGGTCTATCCAGCATTGCTGACTTGGGAGCCATCTCTTCCCTAGTCTCTGTGTTTCTGGAAAAGCTGCCAGCCAAAGGCTTGTGCATGGGTACAAAGCCTTGCTACAGTCAGTACCCATTCTCCTGGCCATCATGATTAATACAGGGGTAGACACTTATGCCAAGGCTGGCTAACTAGAGTCTTTCCATGGGATTGTTCAGTTGGGAGCTGCAGGAAAATGGCCCCTGCCTTTGGGTCATATGGCTGGAAATAAGGTGCCATCCTCCTAGTCACAAAGAGAAAACTTGCTGCGAAGAAAAAAATAAGGATTGTGAAGTAACACTATGAAAAAAAAAAAAAAAAACAAAAAAACCAGAATAATGAGGACGAAGCACATATAGAGGTATAGAAGGGGAGTGTTTGAGAAAGACTGAGTGAAGGCAAGAGAGAAAGGGGGGGGGGGACAGGGCTAGGAGCCTCAGGCAAGAAGCAAGGGAACAGGGGACAATAGGAGCAAAACAATAGGAGCAATAGGGGGATAATTAGTGAGTAGGATGAGGTGCAAGAGCTGGAGCAAGCCCGAACTGTGGAGAGAAGATGAAAGAGGGAAGGAAAGTACAAAAGGGAATAAAAGGTTGCAAGCCAAAGAGATGGGAAAGATAATCAGGAAGATATTCAATTAAAGGAAAAGGAGTGGGTGAGGGAGAAAGGAAAGAGGGATTGCAGGTTGTGAAAAAGGAGAAGAAAAGAGAGACAGCAAGAGACAGAGGCAGACAGCCTGAGAGAAAAGGAGGAAAGAACAGGGACAGTGAGGAAGTAGAGAGTGAGCTCAGAAATCTTCCATACATTCTCGTCGCATACAAAAATGACTTGGAACTCTTTTCTGGCATTCCAAGCATGTGAAACTTTGATCTATATCCAACTTTTCAGTCTCATTTGTCACTATTCATACTAGCACACGTCTACTTGAGTTTTCGAGATGCATTCCTGCTTTTTCTACTTCATTGCCCCTGACTCATGCTATTATATCCTCAGTCTAGAATGTTCTCCCGCACTTCATTCCCCTTTGGACATATTGGCCAAATTCCAGTGCAAAGTTTAAACACACCACCTCCAAGAAGCCTTCTGAAATGTCCTCGTTGGAATTAATTTCTTCTCTCAAACTACCTGTCAATATTACTTTTTTATGGCACTTATTTGCCTCATACATCTGTCTTAGTTTGTGAGGATTTGGCGAACAGGAGCTGTGCCTTGGTCATTGTGTGTTTTTTTTTTTGAGCTCCTTCCACGAAGTTCTTTACAATAGAAGTCTAATAGATGCTGGACTTAAATATGTAGCCAAGTAGCTATTGACATTGTCAAATACGGACTATTCTAAAATATCATCCAAACACTTTATAGAACAAAGCTGAGTTTCTTCTTACTAGGGAAGGAAGAACACCTTAACAGAGTGGTGTTATATTATTAATAATACAATATTATTTATAATATTTATTTTCTTGGACAAATATTTCCTGTGTGGGAGTCATAGGGTCTTGGTCCCCTGAAGGTTCATTGAAAATTCACTGGCATGAGATAGATTAACAGGAGAAAAGACATAACACGTTTACTTAATATATATACATGGGGGCCCTTCAGAATGAAGACACAATTTCCCAGTGAGTTACAGAAAATTATATATCACCCTGAGACCACAGTAAAGAGTTTACACTCAGAGCAAGGCCTGAAACACATTTAGTGGCAAGTCAGGTTAGGAGACAGAGAAATGAAAAGGCTTAGCCAGCTAAGGTGGCCTTGTTATATAGATGAAGCCTCCCTTGGAAAGGGGAGGGGGCACAGAGATTCTCTACAGATGCACATTTTCCCCAGTTATGACAGCTTGGGGGTGGTGGGGAGCAGTAGGGGGTGGAGGCAGCGGGGGCAGGGAGAGCATCAGGATAAATAGCTAGTACATGTGGATCTTAATACCTACGTGATGAGTTGATGGGTGCAGCAAACCACCATGGCACATGTTTACCTATGTAACAAACCTGCACATACTGCACATGTATCCCAGAACTTAAAATACAATTTAAAAAAAAAAAAAAAGACAGCTTTGCAAGGCCACTTCTGTTTGCTGACCAAGTGGCAGTCATGTCAAAATTTGTCAGAGAAATATATTGTGGGCTAAAATATTTTAATTGCCTTCACTTAGAAGAGTAAATTCATATTGATAAAGATGGTAGAATAATAAAGTTACAGTAATGTGAAGAGTAGTAAGCTGTGGGTGGAGTGGGGGAATGGCTTATTTCTCAACATCAATAAGAATGTGTCAGACATCAAGTTAACAGCGTTATAAAAGTGGATTTTAGAAGAAAATGAGAGGTAAAACACCCCAAAGCTTCTTTATTACGTCATCATCCTGTGTTTTCCATTAGTCAATTGCCTTATTCTATTAAATGGAACAAAAACAAGCAGAGCAGCATCCTGTGATTTAAACATACCCACATAGACTCTACTAGGAAATTTAAATACACCTGTTTGTAGAATTTCAAAGATGTACCCACGGTTCTGGAACACTGGAGAGGAACAACAGAGAAGGATGAAGTATGGGGACTTCTGGGTATGGCAGGGATGCTAAATAAGCTTATTTTACCTACCAATATTGAGTTCCTAGAGGACTATTTTGAAACTATTCTGAGGCCATGTCTGGACTTTGCAGAAAAGAACAGAATGATGTCTGAAGTCTGCAAACCACATGGGAAGGGTGGCGTTTGCCCTTTCTGAGTTATTGAGTTGAAGAAAGACTATACTCATTGTTTAATTCCATTCAGATACCTTGTTTGCTTTTGCTTTCTCATTCTTCCTGGTAGAGCCACATCAATCCCAAGTAGCTACTCTGTCTTTATTGCCAAAACCTCTGAGTGGAGCCTCTGGAGGGTTCCATGCAAATACTGGTATTCTTTCAGAGAAGTAACAGTCAGGTAGCATTTTTTTTTTTTAATAGAGACAGCGTCTCACTTTTGTTTGTATGTTTTATAGAGACAGGGTCTCACTATGTTGCCCAGGCTGGTCTCAAACTCCTGGGCTCCAATGATCTTCCTGCCTCAGCCTCCGTATAGTGCCCAGGCTCAGGTGGCATTCTTAAATGACAGCTAGAATAGACTCAGCTGAGGGAACTGAGGTAAATATTAGGAATATTCTGATTGAGATACAGGAGTAAATATAGTATCTCCATGCCCCTTGAACACTGACTGACCTACATTTGGGAATGTGACCCAAACTTGTCAAGAGAATCCTTCTTTAGGATTTTGTAATTTGATGCTAGGGAAAAAAACTCTCTCTTATTTCTTAGGTTCCTAAATGGGCTTGGGTAAAGCCTAAAACTGTAGCAGTAATGCCACTGTCCATACCTTTCCCTGTACCTAATGCAAGAATGAATCTAATCTGAAGCAGCAAAAACCGGGGCTAGCCCACATAGAGAAACATTGCACAGAAAGCAAGCGTAAGAGACCAGATGACTTTATGAATTTTGAGGATTGCCCTACTCACAGACGTTTCAGTTATGTGAGCCAATAAATTCCTTTTGCTGAAGCCAGAGTCTGTCGTTTCAAATTCAAAAAAAAAAAAAAAAAAAATCTAATTTCTTTAAGACAACACCTAATGATCAGTCTCAAATTCTAGAGACAGGCCTAACTTTGAGGTTCTTCAGGAATCCTCATCTCTTCGGCAGCCTCCCACTGACTGCCACAGATTCCGTAAGCTAGGAAGAAAGTTTTTCACTTTAGAGATGGATTTCACACCAGTCCTCTGTATCTTTTGTACTGCATAGAGCCCAGATTAAAACTCACATCAATTCATAGGAGACCAAATATGCCTGTTAGTGATGACTGCTGTACATCAAAGAAAATGACGGAGGCAAATCTCCATCATTGCAGAGGTTTATTTTCCCAAGGTTGAGGATGTGCCTGGGAAAAAGACACAAACCACAGTAGAATCTGTAGCCTGTTCTTTTCCAAAGAGGATTTTGAAGGCTTCAATATTTAAAAGGGAAAAGCAAGCAGGAGGGGAAAAGGGAAAATAGAAAAAGGGGGAAGGCTATGGTCACACTCTTATGAAGCTTTGATTAGGCTTACTTAGCCCATATGTTGCAAATGAAAAGGAGGAGGTGGAAGAAAAAATTATGTATTCATCTCATACTCAGTGAGTCTGAATTTTTACATAAGATAAACAGTAGAGGATGCAGTCAAATACGTATTCATCTTGGGGTGGGAGGGACAATTTCTAGTCTCTCCTTGTTCCATACTTGTGAAGACAAGCTGTTAATTTACATTGTCAGTGTGGCGGGGAATGGGTCGGGGGAATCTCCTGTGGAGACATGTGACCTTCTATCTGTAGTTATCAGTTTAGGAACAAAAGGAATGGCAGGTTTGGGGGTATTTTTGTGGCTCAGCTTCCAAGCTTAACTTTTCTCTTTGGCATCGTGAATTTGGGGTCCGGATATTTTATTTTCCTTTCACACTTTATGTAGATGGATAAAAGGAGAGAGAAATTACATGAAGCCATTTTGAAACATAAGAAAACAGAAAAATATTCATACGATTCCTAACCACCTCTTTCAGTCTCCGGAGACATCCTAGGGAAATGACAAAATTCCAAAACGATCCTATTTTTCTGAAAAACAATTAATTTTGTGAAAAGAACGGGAAAGCCTCCTCCTCCCAGTGATGGCACGGCTTTAATTAGCCTGTAAGAGTCATGTTGGGTCACTGCAACCCTCTTCCAATGCACACGTCTCATTGACTTCCTTAGGCTGGTGTCTTGTCAGCTCTGTTTCCTGAAGCCCATGAAGTGTGTTGAGATGCAGCAGAGAGACTTCGTCAGGATAAAGGGGAAAGCAATAGGACAGAGTCTCTTGCTGCCTTGCATCAACCAGAATCTCTCTTTTAAAAAGTTATCTTTTATGTAGTGGGCTCCCAAAGAAAACTTAAGGGAAAAAGGGTTTGGACTGTCTAAAAAGTTAGAAACTAGCTGCTTTAACTATATAAATAGCATAAATCCAGCTACTGCATTTTTAAGTATCCCAGATGTTGAAGGTCTTAGATAATGGAAGAAGGTACCACTGCTTTTACACAGATGAAGGTACCTTTGGCACTGTAAGTTGTGTTCATTGTATTAATCTAAAAGCATCACCCACTTCTGCCAAAACTTTATTAGAAAATAAGATTCTGTGAATCTTGCTTTCCAGAGCATGCACCAACCGATGAGTTCTGCGTTTATTAGGAAGTGAAATAAAGATTGAGACAGGGCACTAGTGATGCCTCTGCAGTTTAATCACTTGGGCTTGTCAGTCTTATGTGAAATTCTACCATTTGAGATCAGAAGCTCAGCATGCAAATAAACCTCTATTGTTCCAACACAGAGACCTCCATACATAACATTTCAAGGCATTCTCTTTACGTGTAATCAATAATACAAGAAGCACCTGGGCTAGCACTCTTTGGTACAAAGGAGAGGTAGAAAGAGGCTACCAGAAACATTGGTATGACAGCCTTTAAATATATTATGCTTTTAATAGAACTATTCCCCAATACATCAGGAACTAAAGTTATTGTGATCCTGTTAATTTTACAATTCTGTCCTTTTCCATAACCAAAAAAGGCCTTAAAAGAAAAAGACAAACCTCTAATTCTTCATCTTACTCCTCATCTTCAAAGCAGACTTTCTTTTCTCCCTTGCATTTAGATTCCATTCTTCTGCTTGAGGTAGTAAGTTCAGGGAATTTTCAAAGAGACAAAAGCTACTCAAAAGAATATAAATGTCAAACACATGTAAATTTCTCCTGCTCCATTTTTCCCCAAGTCAGGAATGTCCTTTGTTGTCTCCTGGTATGTTTCAGCTGGCTGACATCTCTGGTTGAGGAGCAATCATCCAGGCAGCATCCTTACAATGTAATGACAATCAGTTACCAAAAATGTGCAGGCACTGATAACAGGATTCAGAAGGGTCAGAAATGAGTGTAAGAAAATAGATGTTTCAAACAAGTGCACAGCAGCTGCTGCCGACCTTGGCTTAAGATTGCATCCAAAACATTTATTAATTTTCTTCTCTAAAACAAAGGGAAGCCAAATGAAATCCTGATAAAGGGTCATTGTGAAGAGGGGGAGAACACTTTCCTGTTTAAATGGTATTCCTGCAGTTAAATTAAAGTCTTCCAAAAACATCTTTTCTCCCACTTGTTCAGCCAAGAAGAGGGAGGTGTTAAGGAGGAGGAAAGACATATCTTCAAATTTATACCTTCTTTGAGGATGATTCTACAGTTTTTACACAGTAAAAAAATAAATCAGGTACATGTAAAAAACAGATACACAAAAAAATTCAGGAAATCAATTAGAACAATACCAAGAATTTATCCCAATTGGATGCCCTGTCAAAGCAATAACACGTATGCAAACATGAAAGCAGCTGCAGCAGCTAACTTTATTGAGTGCATATTATACTGAGGCACCCTTTTAATTCAAAATGATTCTGCAAACTAGGTAATACCCTTCATCTTGCAGGTGAAAAATCAAAAGCTTAAATAACTTGTTCATGGTCAAGCATTTAATATGAGGGGTCCAGGACTTAAAAGTAACTTGACTGCAAAACCAGGAATAATCTTTGTGCTCTCTACTTAGAAAAAAAAAAGGGGGGGGGGGATAAGAGCCGGGCAGGGTAGCTCACGCCTGTAATCCCAGCACTTTGGGAGGCCGAGGCGGGTGGATCACGAGGTCAGGAGATCAAGACCATCCTGGCTAACACAGTGAAATCCCATGTCTACTAAAAATATAAAAAGTTAGCTGGGCATGGTGGCAGCTGCCTGTGGTCCCAGCTACTCAGGAGGCTGAGGCGGGAGAATGGCATGAACCCAGGAGGCGGAGGTTGCAGTGAGCTGAGATCATGCCACCACACTCCAACCTCGGTGACAGAGCGAGACTGTCTCAAAAAAAAAAAAAGATAAGTTGGGAAACCAGAATGGGGAGGGATCTAGAGCTCTTATCACATGAAAGAACTTCAGCCACTTAATCTAGAGAAAAGCAACTTGACAGGCTTTATAGAAGCTGTGGGAAAATATGTGAAAGGCCACCATATGGGTGAGGAGAGACTTCCTTTCAATACATATGTTCCATTAAAAACAAACAATAATTTGTAGGTTCTACTTCTAGCTGTCACAGAGAAGTTTCATTCATAGTAAACTTCCCACTGAAAACAACTAAAAAATCTAGGAAAAATTAACATTATAAAAAAAACTGTTCACATTCATTGGAGAATAAATAAGGCAGCCGGTATTCAATAGATCAAGATCCCAGAAAGAAGGAAAATGTATTGAGAAAATCCCTATATTCATTATTTTTTTCCCCTCCATAATGCTCTTGCCAATTTTTAGAGAAATGCACAGAGGCAGATCAGAAATTAGCAATCAAGAGATTCTGGCAACCTCACCGAATTCGAAAAATCAAAATAAATGAGCTCAGGGCTACCCAGGAAGCTGGGAAAAAACATTTCTAGATAAACATTCCTAAAAGTGTGGTAATTCGTTATCAATAGAGTTGTTACAGGAAAGGGGTCTCAATCCAGAACCCATGAGAGGGTTCTTGGATCTTGCACAAGAAAGAATTCAGGGTGAATCCATAGAGTAAAGTGAAAGCAAGTTTATTAGGAAAGTAAGGGAATAAAAGAATGACTACTCCACAGACAAAGCAGCCCTGAGGGCTGCTGGTTGCCCATTTTTATGGTTATTTCTTGAAGATATGCTAAATAAGAGCTGGATTATTCAGGTCTCCCCTTTTCAGAGCATATAGGATAACTTTCTGATGTTGCCATTTGATTTGTAAACTGTCATGGTGCTGGTGGGAATGTAGCAGTGAGGAGGACCAGAGGTTGCTCTCGAGGCCATCTTGGTTTTGGTGGATTTTAGCCAGCTTCTTTACTGTAACCTGTTTTATCAGCAAGGTCTTCATGACCTGTATTTTGTGCCAACCTCCTATCTCATACTGTGACTTAGAATGCCTTAACCATCTGAGAATGCAGCCCAGTAGGTCTCAGCCTCATTTTACCCAGCTCCTATTTAAGATGGAGTTGCTGTGGTTCACACACCTCTGACAAAGTGACATTAAAAAACTACTAAAGGAGGTTCTTTCAGTAGAAGGAAGATGATTCCTGGTAGAACACTTGCAGAAAATAAGAGTAAATACACGGATAAATTTAAATAAATGTTGACTAATATAAGTCATCTTGTGCAAATAAATTGTACACCCACAAATGTAGTATAATTTATATATAGTTTAAACATATGACAATAACACAAAAAATGGGAGGGAATGGTAAATAGAGTTAAAGTTTTTAAGCTTTGATTTATCCTAGAAATACTAAAAGTAAAATTTGGAGTAGTCTAGGTCAAAAATTTATCTTGTAATGTTTAGGATAGAATCTAAAATATAATTTTAAAATGTATAGCTGTAAAATAAAACTTTAAAAAGAGAAGACGCTGATCACACCGGAGGCAGGAGGATTGCTTGAGCCCAGGAGTTTAAGACCAGCCCGGGCAACAGGGTGAGACTCTGTCTAGAAAAAAAAAAAAACAAAAACAAAAATTAACCGAGTATGGTGGTGCATGCTGGTTGTCGTAGCTACTAAGGAGGCTGAAGTGGGAGGATTACATGAACCCAGGCGATTGAGGCTACAGTGAGCCATATCTTGCCATTGTCATCCAACCTGGGCAACAAGGAAGACTCTTAAAGAGAGAGAGAAAGAAGACAATAGAGAAACAAGAATAATATTAAAATATTTGATTAAAAGACTAAAAGGACAGAAGAAAATGTAACAGGTGTGACACATAGAAAGGACAGTAAGATAACAGATTTAAACTCCAATATATCAGCAATTACATTAAACATAAATGGACATTAAATATCCTTTAAAAACACAAAATGGCCATATTGGGAAATAATGAAAAAATAATAATAATAACTTCCAAATGTTGTTTGCAGGAGACATATCTATTAAATAAGAACCAGAGGGGGCAAAAAAGAAAATCCTCACAAATACAAATCAAAAGAAAGCTGCTGTAGGTATATTAACATGAAACCAAAAAGATTTCAAGATGAGAAGTATTATTACCAATAAAAAGGCAGAGCTTGTAACAACAAAAGGTTAATTTTGGTAGAAAGTAACTGTGTATACCCCCCAATAACACCAGATCAAGATACATAAATCACAAACTGATCAAACTAAAAGGAGAAACAAAAATATACATTTATAGGGTTGAGAACAGCTCTCATCTCAGTAACTGATAGAACAAAAAGAAAAATAAAAAGAGAAGATGATCGAATAGGAATAGCTCTAGTCTGCAGCTCCCAGAGTGAAGATGAGTGATTTCTGCATTTCCCACTGAGGTAACTTAGTTCACCTCATTGGGACTGGTTGGACGGTGGGTGCAACCCACAGAGGGGGAACCAAAGCAGGGTGGGGCGTCACCTCACCTGGGATGCACAAGGGGTTGGGGGATTTCCCTTTCTAAATCAAGGAAAGGCATGACAGACTACCTGAACAAACGGGACATTCCCGCTCAAATACTGTGCTGTTCCCAAGGTCTTAGCAACCAGCAGACAAAGTGATTCTCTCCAGTGCCTGACTAGGCGGCTCCCACACCCACGGAGCCTTGCTCACTGCTAGCAGGGCAGTCTGAGATTGATCTGCAAGATGGCAGTCTGGCTAGGGGAGGGGCCTCCACCATTGCTGAGGCTTGAGTAGGTAAAAAAGCAGCCAGGAAGCTAAACTGGGTGGAACCCACCACAGCTCAACAAGGCATACTGCCTCTAGACTCCACCTCTGTGGGCAAGGCACAGCTGAATGAAAGGCAGCAGACAACTTCTGCAGACTTAAACGTCCCTGTCTGACAGCTCTGAAGAGAGCAGCGGATCTCCCAGCATGACGTTTGAGCTCTGAGAACGGACAGACTGCCTCCTCAAGTAGGTCCCTGACCCGCGTGTAGCCTAACTGGGAGACACCTCCCAGTAGGGGCTGACAAACACCTCATATAGGCAGCTGGCCCTCTAGGATGAAGCTTCCAGAGGAAGAATCAGGCAGCAATATTTGCTGTTCTGCAATATTTGCTGTTCTGCAGCATCTGCTGGTGATACCCAGGCAAACTGAGTCTGGAGTGGAACTCCAGCAAACTCCAACAGACCTGCAGTTGAGGGACCTGACTGTTAGATGGAAAACTAAAACAGAAAGTAATAGCATCAACCTCAACAAAGGTCATCTACACCAAAACCCCATCTGTAGGCCACCAACATCAAAGACCAAAGGTAGACAAAACCACAAAGATGTGGAGAAACCAGAGCAGAAAAGCTGAAATTTCTAAAAATCAGAGTGACTATTCTCCTCCAAAGGATCACAGATCCTCACCAGTGACAGAACAAAGCTGGACAGAGAATGACTTTGATGAGCTGACAGAAGTAGGCTTCAGAAGGTTGAATATAACAAAATTCTCCAACCTAAAGGAGGATGTTCGAACCCATCACGAGGAAGCTAAAAATCTTGAAAAACGATTAGATGAATGGATAACTAGAATAAACAGCGTAGAGAAGACCGGAAGTGACCTGATGGAGCTGAAAACCATGGCACGAGAACTTCATGATGCATGCACAAGCTTCAATAGCCAATTCGATCAAGTAGAAGAAAGGGTATCAGTGACTGAAGATCAAATTAATGAAATAAAGCAAGAAAACAAGGTTAGAGAAAAAAGAATAAAAGCACATGAACAAAGCCTTCAAGAAATATGGGACTATGTGAAGACCAAACCTACGTTTGACTGGTGTACCTGAAAGTGATGGGGAGAATGGAACCAAGTTGGAAAACACTCTTCAGGATATTATGCAGGAGAACTTCCCTAACAGAGCAAGGCAGGCCAACATTCAAATTCAGGAAATACAGAGAACACCACAAAGACACTCCTCGAGAAGAGCAACCCGAAGACACATAATCATCAGATTCATCAAGGTTGAAATGAAGTAAAAAGTGTTAAGGGCAGCCAGAGAGAAAGGTCAAGTTACCCACAAAGGGAAGCCCATCAGACTAACAGCAGATCTCTCAGCAGAAACCCTACAAGCCAGAAGACAGTGGGGGCCAATATTCAACATCGTTAAAGAATTTTCAACCCAGAATTTCGTATCCAGCCACACTAAGCTTCATAAGTGAAGGAAAAATAAAATCCTTTACAGACAAGCAAATGCTGAGAGATTTTGTCACCACCAGGTCTGCCTTACAAGAGTTCCTGAAGGAAGCACTAAAAGTGGAAAGGAACAACCCATACTAGCCACTGCAAAATCATGCCAAATTGTAAAGACCATCAATCCTATGAAGAAACTGCATCAATTAATGGGCAAAATAACCAGTGAACATCATAATGACAGGATCAAATTCACACATAACAATATTAACCTTAAATGTAAATGGGCTAAATGACCCAAATAAAAGACACAGACTGGCAAATTGGATAAACAGTCAAGACCCATCAGTGTGCTGTATTCAGGAGACACATCTCATGTGCAGAGACACACATAGGCTCAAAATAAAGGGACAGAGGAAGATCTACCAAGCAAATGGAAAGCAAAAAAAAAGCAGGGTTGCAATCCTAGCCTCTGATGCAACAGACTTTAAACCAACAAAGATCAAAAGAGACAAACAAGGTCATTACATAATGGTAAAGGGATCAAGTCAACAAGATGAGCTAACTATCCTAAATACACATGGACCCAATACAGGAGCACCCAGATTAATAAAGCAAGTCCTTAGAGACCTATAAAGAGACTTAGACTTCCACACAATAATAATGGGAGACTTTAACAATGCACTGTCAATATTACATCAACGAGACAGGAGTTTAACAAGGATATCCAGGACCTGAACTCAGCTCTGCAACAGACAGACCTAATACACATCTACAGAACTCTGCACCCCAAATCAACAGAATACACATTCCTCTCAGCACCACATCGCACTTATTCTAAAATTGACCACATAATTGGAAGTAAAGCACTCCTCAGCAAATGCAAAAGAGCAGAAATGACAACAAACTGTCTCTCAGACCACAGTGCAATCAAACTAGAACTCAGGATTAAGAAACTCACTCAAAACTGCACAACTTCATTGAAACTGAACAACTTCCTCCTGAATGACTACTGGATAAATAACAAAATGAAGGCAGAAATAAAGAAGTTCTTTGAAACAAATGAGAACAAAGACACAACATACCAGAATCTCCAGGTCACATTTAAAGAAGTGTGTAGAGGGGAATTTATAGCACTAAATGCCCACAAGAGAAAGCAGGGAAGATCTAAAATTGACACCCTAACATCACAATTAAAATAACTAGAGAAGCAAGAGCTAATAAATTCAAAACCTAGCAGAAGGCAAGAAATAACTAAGATCAGAACAGAACTGAAAGATAGAGACATAAAAAACCCTTCAAAAAAATCAGTGAATCTAGGAGGTGGTTTTTTGAAAAGATCAACAAAATTGATAGGCCACTAGCAAGACTAATAAAGAAGAAAAGAGAGAAGAATCAAATAGATACAATAAAAAATGATAAAGGGGTATCACCACCAATCTCACAGAAATAGAAATTACCATCAGAGAATACTATAGATGCCTCTATGCAAATAAACTAGAAAATCTAGAAGAAATTGATAAATTCCTGGACACATACACCCTCCCAAGACTAAACCAGGTAGAAGTTGAATCTCTGAATAGACCAATAACAAGCTCTAAAATTGAGGCAATAATAGCCTATGATCAAAAAAAGTCCAGGACCAGACAGATTCACAGGCAAACTCTACCAGAGGTACAAAGAAGAACTGGTACTATTCCTTCTGAGACTATTCAGATGAATAGAAAAAGAGGTAATCCTCCATAGCTCATTTTATGAGGCCAACATCATCCTGATACCAAAGCCTGGCAGAGACACAACAAAAAAAGAGAATTTTAGAACAATATCCCTGATGAACATTGATGCCAAAATACTCAATAAAATACTGGAAAACCAAATCCAGCAGCACATCCAAAAGCTTATCCACCATGGGCTAGGCATGGTGGCTCATACCTGTAATCCCAGCAATTTGGGAGACCGAAGTGGGCAGATCATGAGGTCAGGAGATCAAGACCATCCTGGCTAACATGTGAAACCCCATCTCTACAAAAAATACAAAAAAAATTAGCCAGGCATTGTGGCGGGTGCCTGTAGTCCCAGCTACTCAGGAGGCTGAGACGGGAGAATGGCATGAACCCAGGAGGCAGAACTTGCAGTGAGCCGAGATCACGCCACTGCACTCCAGCGTGGGCAACAGAGTGAGACTCCGTCTCAAGAAAACAAAACAAAAAAATGCTTATCCACCATGATCAGGTCGGCTTCATCTCTGGGATGCAAGCCTGGTTCAACATATGGAAATCAATAAACGTAATCCATCACATAAACTCAACCAATGAAAAAAACCAAATGATTATCTCAATAGATGCAGAAAAGGCCTTCGACAAAATTCAACAACACTTCATGCTAAAAACTCTCAACACGTCGGGCATGGTGGCTCACACCTGTAACCCCAGCATTTTGGAAGGCCAAAGCAGGCAGATCTTGAGGTCAGGTGTTAGAGACCATCCTGGCTAACACGGTGAAACTCTGTCTCTACTACAAATACAAAAAAATTAGCTGGGCGTGGTGGTGGGCGCCTGTAGTTCCAGCTACTTGGGAGGCTGAGGCAGAAGAATGGCATGCACCCAGGAGGCAGAGCTTGCAGTGAGCTGAGATCGTGCCACCGCACTCCAGCCTGGGCAACAGAGCGAGACTCTGTCAAAAAAAAAAAAGAAAGAAAAAGAAACAAAACTCTCAGTAAACTTAGGTATTGATGGAATGTATCTCAAAATAATAAGAGCTATTTATGACAACTCACAGCCAATATCACACTGAATGGACAAAAACTGGACACATTCCCTTTGAAAACTGGCACAAGACAGGGATGCCCTTTCTCAACACTCCTATTCAACATAGTGTTGGAAGTTCTGGCCAGGGTAATCAGGCAAGAGAAAGAAATAAAGTCTATTCAATTAGGAAATGAGGAACTCAAATTGTCCCTGTTCACAGATGACATCATTGTATATTTAGAAAACCCCTTCATCTCAGTCCAAAATCTCCTTAAGCTGATAAGCAACTGCAGCAAAGTCTCAGGATACAAAACCAATGTGCAAAAATCACAAGCATTCCTATACACCAATAATAGACAGAGAGTCAAATCATGAGTGAACTCCCATGCACAATAGCTTCAAAGAGAATAAAATACCTAGGAATCCAACTTACAAGGGATGTGAAGGACCTCTTCAAGGAGAACTACAAACCACTGCTAAAAGAAATAAAGGACACAAACAAAGGAAGAATATTCCATGCTCATGGATAGGAAGAATCAATATCGTGAAAATGGCCATGCTGCCCAAAGTAATTTATAGATTCAATGCCATTCCCATCAACCTACCAATGATTTTCTTCACCGAATTGAAAAAAAATACTTTAAATTTCATATGGAACCAAAAACAAGCCTGTGTAGCCAAGACAATCCTAAGTCAAAAGAACAAACCTGGGAGGCATCACGCTACCTGACTTTGAACTATACTGCAAGGCTACAGTAACCAAAACAGCATGGTACTGGTACCAAAACAGAGAGATAGACCAATGGAACAGAACAGAGGCCTCAGAAATAACACCACACATCTACAACCATCTGATCTTTGACAAACCTGACAAAAACAAGCAATGGTGAAAGGATTCCCTATTTAATAAATGGTACTGGGAAAATTGGCTAGCCATATGTAGAAAGCTGAAACTGGATTCCTTCCTTACACCTTATACAAAAATTAATTCACAATGGATTTGAGACTTAAATGTTAGACCTAAAACCATACAAGCCCTAGAAGAAAACTTAGGCCATACCATTCAGGACATAGGCATGGGCAAGGACTTCATGACTAAAACACCAAAAGCAATGGCAACAAAACCCAAAATTGACAAATGGGATCCAATTAAAATAAAGAGCTTCTGCATGGCAAATGAAACTACCATCATAGTGAACAGGCAACCTACAGAATGTGAGAAAATTTTTGCAATCTACCCATCTGACAAAGGGTTAATATCCAGAATCTACAAAGAACTCAAACAAATTTACAAGAAAAAAAAAAAAAACTCATCAAAAAGTGGGTAAAGCATATGAACAGACACTTCTCAAAGACATCTATGCAGCCAACACACACATGAAAAGATGCTCATCATCACTGGTCATTAGAGAAATGCCAATTGAAACCACAATGAGATACCGTCTCATGCCAGTTAGAATGGCTATCATTAAAAAGTCAGGAGCCGGGTGCAGTGGCTCATGCCTGTAATCTCAGCACTTTGGGAGGCTGAGGTGGGTGGATCACCTGAAGTCAGGAGTTCAAGACCAGCCTGACCAAAATGGAGAAACTCCATCTCTACTAAAAATACAAAATTAGCCAGGCATGGTGGTGCATGCCTGTAATCCCAGCTACTCGGGAGGCTGAGGCAGGAGAATCGCTTGAACCCAGGAGGCGGAGGTTGTGGTGAGCCGAGATCGTGCCATTGCACTCCAGCCTGGGCAAAAAGAGCGAAACTCCGTCTCAAAAAAAAGTCAAGAAACAACAGATGCTGGAGAGGGTGTGGAGAAATAGGAACCCTTTTACACTATTGGGGGAGTGTAAATTAGTTCAACCATTGTGGAAGACAGCGTGGCGATTCCTCAAGGATCTAGAACTAGAAATACCATTTGACCCAGCAATCCCATCACTGGGTATATACCTAAAGGATTATAAATCATGCTGCAATAAAGACACATGCACACATATGTTTACTGCATTGCTATTCACAATAGCAAAAACTTGGAACCAACCCAAATGTCCATCAATGATAGACTGGATTAAGAGAATGTGGCACCATGGTATACTATGCAGCCATAAAAAAGGATGAGTTCATGTCCTTTACAGGGACATGGATGAAGCAGGAAACCATCATTCTCGCAAACTATCACAAGGACAGAAAATCAAGCACCACATGTTCTCACTCACTGGTGGGAATTGAACAATGAGATCACTAGGACACAGGGCAGGGAACATCACACACTGGGACCTGTGGGTGGGTTGAGGGCTGGGGGAAGAATAGCATTAGGAGAAATACCTAATGTAAATGATGAGTTGATGGATGCAGCAAGCCAACATGGCACATGTATACCTATGTATCAAACCTGCACGTTTTGCACATGTACCATGGAACTTGAAGTATAATAAAAAATTTTAATAAAGAAAAAGAAAAAGATGTATTTTTGAACAATCCAATTAACCAGTTTGACTAACTGGTATGTAGACAGAACACTATGCCAAACAGCTGCAGAATACACATTATTTTCAAATGCACATGATATATTTACCAAAATGGACCATGAAACCAGAATCAGTACTCTGACCACAGTAGAATTAAGTTAGAAATCAGTAACCAAGGGATAACTAGAAAATCACCAAATGTTTATAAATTAAGGAATTGTGTTCTAAATTACCCTGAAGTCAGAGAAGAAATAAAGCAAATTAGCAAGTACTTTGAGTAAGGTATCAGAATTTGTGCAATGTAGATAAAATAGTGCTTACAGAGAAATTCATAAAATCAAACACACTTTGGAAAAAACCTGAAAAAAATATTTAATCATCTCCTAAAAAGCTAAAAAAAAAAAAAGTACAGCAAATTAAATGCAAAAAAAGTAGAAGGGGGGGGCCGAGCAAGATGGCCGAATAGGAACAGCTCCAGTCTCCAACTCCCAGTGTGAGCGACACAGAAGACCGGTGATTTCTGCATTTTCAACTGAGGTACTGGGTTCATCTCACTGGGGAGTGCCAGACGATCGGTGCTGGTCAGCTGCTGCAGCCCGACCAGCGAGAGCTGAAGCAGGGTGAGGCATCACCTCACCTGGGAAGCGCAAGGGGGAAGGGAATCCCTTTTCCTAGCCAGGGGAACTGAGACACACAACACCTGGAAAATCGGGTAACTCCCACCCCAATACTGCGCTTTAAGCAAACAGGCGCACCAGGAGAGTATATCCCACACCTGGCCGGGAGGGTCCCATGCCCACGGAGCCTCCCTCATTGCTAGCACAGCAGTCTGTGATCTCCGGCAAGGCAGCAGCGAGGCTGGGGGAGGGGCGCCCGCCATTGCTGAGGCTTAAGTAGATAAACAAAGCTGCTGGGAAGCTCGAACTGGGTGGAGCTCACAGCAGCTCAAGGAAACCTGCCTGTCTCTGTAGACTCCACCTCTGGGGACAGGGCACAGTAAACAATAACAAAAGCAGGAGAAACCTCTGCAGACGCAAACGACTCTGTCTGACAGCTTTGAAGAGAGCAGTGGATCTCCCAACACGGAGGTTGAGATCTGAGAAGGGACAGACTGCCTGCTCAAGTGGGTCCCTGACCCCTGAGTAGCCTAACTGGGAGACATCCCCCACTAGGGGCAGTCTGACACCCCACACCTCACAGGGTGGAGTACACCCCTGAGAGGAAGCTTCCAAAGCAAGAATCAGACAGGTACACTCGCTGTTCAGAAATATTCTATCTTCTGCAGCCTCTGCTGCTGATACCCAGGCAAACAGGGTCTGGAGTGGACCTCAAGCAATCTCCAACAGACCTACAGCTGAGGGTCCTGACTGGTAGAAGGAAAACTATCAAACAGGAAGGACACCTACACCAAAACCCCATCAGTACATCACCATCATCAAAGACCAGAGGCAGATAAAACCACAAAGATGGGGAAAAAGCAGGGCAGAAAAGCTGGAAATTCAAAAAATAAGAGCGCATCTCCCCCGGCAAAGGAGCGCAGCTCATCGCCAGCAACGGATCAAAGCTGGACGGAGAATGACTTTGACGAGATGAGAGAAGAAGGCTTCAATCCATCAAATTTCTCAGAGCTAAAGGAGGAATTACGTACCCAGCGCAAAGAAACTAAAAATCTTGAAAAAAAAGTGGAAGAATTGATGGCTAGAGTAATTAATGCAGAGAAGGTCATAAACGAAATGAAAGAGATGAAAACTATGACACGAGAAATACGTGACAAATGCACAAGCTTCAGTAACCAACTCGATCAACTGGAAGAAAGAGTATCTGCGATTGAGGATCAAATGAGTGAAATGAAGCGAGAAGAGAAACCAAAAGAAAAAAGAAGAAAAGGAAATGAACAAAGCCTGCAAGAAGTATGGGATTATGTAAAAAGACCAAATCTACGTCTGATTGGGGTGCCTGAAAGTGAGGGGGAAAATGGAACCAAGTTGGAAAACACTCTTCAGGATATCATCCAGGAGAACTTCCCCAACCTAGTAGGGCAGGCCAACATTCAAATCCAGGAAATACAGAGAACGCCACAAAGATACTCCTCGAGAAGAGCAACTCCAAGACACATAATTGCCAGATTCACCAAAGTTGAAATGAAGGAAAAAATCTTAAGGGCAGCCAGAGAGAAAGGTCGGGTTACCCACAAAGGGAAGCCCATCAGACTCACAGCAGATCTCTCGGCAGAAACTCTCCAAGCCAGAAGAGAGTGGGGGCCAATATTCAACATTCTTAAAGAAAAGAATTTTCAACCCAGAATTTCATATCCAGCCAAACTAAGTTTCATAAGTGAAGGAGAAATAAAATCCTTTACAGATAAGCAAATGCTTAGAGATTTTGTCACCACTAGGCCTGCCTTACAAGAGACCCTGAAGGAAGCACTAAACATGGAAAGGAACAACCGGTACCAGCCATTGCAAAAACAAGCCAAAATGTAAAGACCATCGAGGCTAGGAAGAAACTGCATCAACTAACGAGCAAAATAACTAGTTAATATCATAATGGCAGGATCAAGTTCACACATAACAATATTAACCTTAAATGTAAATGGACTAAATGCTCCAATTAAAAGACACAGACTGGCAAACTGGATAAAGAGTCAAGACCCATCAGTCTGCTGTATTCAGGAGACCCATCTCACATGCAGAGACATACATAGGCTCAAAATAAAGGGATGGAGGAAGATTTACCAAGCAAATGGAGAACAAAAAAAGGCAGGGGTTGCAATACTAGTCTCTGATAAAACAGACTTTAAACCATCAAAGATCAAAAGAGACAAAGAAGGCCATTACATAATGGTAAAGGGATCAATTCAACAGGAAGAGCTAACTATCCTAAATATATATGCACCCAATACAGGAGCACCCAGATTCATCAAGCAAGTCCTTAGAGACTTACAAAGAGACTTAGACTCCCATACAATAATAATGGGAGACTTCAACACTCCACTGTCAACATTAGACAGATCAACGAGACAGAAAGTTAACAAGGATATCCAGGAATTGAACTCATCTCTGCAGCAAGCAGACCTAATAGACATCTATAGAACTCTCCACCCCAAATCAACAGAATATACATTCTTCTCAGCACCACATCGTACTTACTCCAAAATTGACCACATAATTGGAAGTAAAGCACTCCTCAGCAAATGTACAAGAACAGAAATTATAACAAACTGCCTCTCAGACCACAGTGCAATCAAACTAGAACTCAGGACTAAGAAACTCAATCAAAACCGCTCAACTACATGGAAACTGAACAACCTGCTCCTGAATGACTACTGGGTACATAACGAAATGAAGGCAGAAATAAAGATGTTCTTTGAAACCAATGAGAACAGAGATACAACATACCAGAATCTCTGGGACACATTTAAAGCAGTGTGTAGAGGGAAATTTATAGCACTAAATGCCCACAAGAGAAAGCAGGAAAGATCTAAAATTGACACTCTAACATCGCAATTAAAAGAACTAGAGAAGCAAGAGCAAACACATTTGAAAGCTAGCAGAAGTCAAGAAATAACTAAGATCAGAGCAGAACTGAAGGAGATAGAGACACAAAAAACCCTCCAAAAAAATCAATGAATCCAGGAGTTGGCTTTTTGAAAAGATCAACAAAATTGACTGACCGCTAGCAAGACTAATAAAGAAGAAAAGAGAGAAGAATCAAATAGACACAATAAAAAATGATAAAGGGGATATCACCACTGACCCCACAGAAATACAAACTACCATCAGAGAATACTATAAACACCTCTATGCAAATAAACTGGAAAATCTAGAAGAAATGGATAATTTCCTGGACACTTACACTCTTCCAAGACTAAACCAGGAAGAAGTTGAATCCCTGAATAGACCAATAGCAGGCTCTGAAATTGAGGCAATAATTAATAGCCTACCAACCAAAAAAAGTCCAGGACCAGATGGATTCACAGCTGAATTCTACCAGAGGTACAAGGAGGAGTTGGTACCATTCCTTCTGAAACTATTCCAATCAATAGAAAAAGAGGGAATCCTCCCTAACTCATTTTATGAGGCCAACATCATCCTGATACCAAAGCCTGGCAGAGACACAACAAAAAAAGAGAATTTTAGACCAATATCCCTGATGAACATCGATGCAAAAATCCTCAATAAAATACTAGCAAACCGGATTCAGCAGCACATCAAAAAGCTTATCCACCATGATCAAGTGGGCTTCATCCCTGGGATGCAAGGCTGGTTCAACATTCGCAAATCAATAAACATAATCCAGCATATAAACAGAACCAAAGACAAGAACCACATGATTATCTCAATAGATGCAGAAAAGGCTTTTGACAAAATTCAACAGCCCTTCATGCTAAAAACGCTCAATAAATTCGTTATTGATGGAAGGTACCTCAAAATAATAAGAGCTATTTATGACAAACCCACAGCCAATATCATACTGAGTGGGCAAAAACTGGAAAAATTCCCTTTGAAAACTGGCACAAGACAGGGATGCCCTCTCTCACCACTCCTATTCAACATAGTGTTGGAAGTTCTGGCTAGGGCAATCAGGCAAGAGAAAGAAATCAAGGGTATTCAGTTAGGAAAAGAAGAAGTCAAATTGTCCCTCTTTGCAGATGACATGATTGTATGTTTAGAAAACCCCATTGTCTCAGCCCAAAATCTCCTTAAGCTGATAAGCAACTTCAGCAAAGTCTCAGGATACAAAATTAATGTGCAAAAATCACAAGCATTCTTATACACCAGTAACAGACAAACAGAGAGCCAATTCACAAATGAACTTCCATTCACAATTGCTTCAAAGAGAATAAAATACCTAGGAATCCAACTTACAAGGGATGTAAAGGACCTCTTCAAGGAGAACTAGAAACCACTGCTCAGTGAAATCAAAGAGGACACAAACAAATGGAAGAACATACCATGCTCATGGATAGGAAGAATCAATATCGTGAAAATGGCCATACTGCCCAAGGTAATTTATAGATTCAATGCCATCCCCATCAAGCTGCCAATGAGTTTCTTCACAGAATTGGAAAAAACTGCTTTAAAGTTCATATGGAACCAAAAAAGAGCCCGCATCTCCAGGACAATCCTAAGTCAAAAGAACAAAGCTGGAGGCATCACGCTACCTGACTTCAAACTATACTACAAGGCTACAGTAACCAAAACAGCATGGTACTGGTACCAAAACAGAGATATAGACCAATGCAACAGAACAGAGTCCTCAGAAATAATACCACACATCTACAGCCATCTGATCTTTGACAAACCTGAGAGAAACAAGAAATGGGGAAAGGATTCCCTATTTAATAAATGGTGCTGGGAAAATTGGCTAGCCATAAGTAGAAAGCTGAAACTAGATCCTTTCCTTACTCCTTATACGAAAATTAATTCAAGATGGATTAGAGACTTAAATGTTAGACCTAATACCATAAAAATCCTAGAGGAAAACCTAGGTAGTACCATTCAGGACATAGGCATGGGCAAAGACTTCATGTCTAAAACACCAAAAGCAACGGCAGCAAAAGCCAAAATTGACAAATGGGATCTCATTAAACTAAAGAGCTTCTGCACAGCAAAAGAAACTACCATCAGAGTGAACAGGCAACCTACAGAATGGGAGAAAATTTTTGCAATCTACTCATCTGACAAAGGGCTAATATCCAGAACCTACAAAGAACTCAAACAAATTTACAAGAAAAAAACAAACAACCCCATCAAAAAGTGGGCAAAGGATATGAACAGACACTTCTCAAAAAAAGACATTCATACAGCCAACAGACACATGAAAAAATGCTCATCATCACTGGCCATCAGAGAAATGCAAATCAAAACCACAATGAGATACCATCTCACACCAGTTAGAATGGTGATCATTAAAAAGTCAGGAAACAACAGGTGCTGGAGAGGATGTGGAGAAATAGGAACACTTTTACACTGTTGGTGGGATTGTAAACTAGTTCAACCATTGTGGAAAACAGTATGGCGATTCCTCAAGGATCTAGAACTAGATGTACCATATGACCCAGCCATCCCATTACTGGGGATATACCCAAAGGATTATAAATCATGCTGCTATAAAGACACATGCACACGTATGTTTATTGCGGCACTATTCACAATAGCAAAGACTTGGAATCAACCCAAATGTCCATCAGTGACAGATTGGATTAAGAAAATGTGGCACATATATACCATGGAATACTATGCAGCCATAAAAAAGGATGAGTTTGTGTCCTTTGTAGGGACATGGATGCAGCTGGAAACCATCATTCTTAGCAAACTATCACAAGAACAGAAAACCAAACACCACATGTTCTCACTCATAGGTGGGAACTGAACAATGAGATCACTTGGACTCGGGAAGGGGAACATCACACACTGGGGCCTATCATGGGGAGGGGGGAGGGGGGAGGGGTTGCACTGGGAGTTATACCTGATGTAAATGATGGGTGCTGACGAGTTGATGGGTGCAGCACACCAACATGGCACAAGTATGCATATGTAACAAACTTGCACATTATGCACATGTACCCTAGAACCTAAAGTATAATAATAAAAAAAAAAAAAAAGTAGAAGGGAATGTCAAAGAGGAAAAAAAATAAAATAGAAAACATAGCATTTAAAAATTGTGGGTTTTTTTAGAGATTAAAAAAACAGATAAACACCTATCAAGACCCATTAAAAGAAATGTGAGAAAACTATACTTAAAATTTTCAGAGGCCGGGCGCGGTGGCTCAAGCCTGTAATCCCAGCACTTTGGGAGGCCGAGACGGGCGGATCACGAGGTCAGGAGATCGAGACCATCCTGGCTAACACGGTGAAACCCCGTCTCTACTAAAAAATACAAAAAACTAGCCGGGCGAGGTGGCAGGCGCCTGTAGTCCCAGCTACTCGGGAGGCTGAGGCAGGAGAATGGCGTGAACCCGGGAGGCGGAGCTTGCAGTGAGCTGAGATCTGGCCACTGCACTCCAGCCTGGGCGACAGAGCGAGACTCCGTCTCAAAAAAAAAAATTTCAGAAATTAAAACGGGACATCATTAGAGATCTTAAAATATTTAAAAGTTAAGAACTTCTGGCCTTCACGTAAGATGTAGAAGGTCTTGAGGGACCATTTCTCCCACCAGATACACTACAAAAATTACTGGATCATCTTCCCAATCTTCCCTATATTTGATATTGGAGGGTTGTAGATGAAAAATGATCCAAAGTTAAATTACAGGGGAGTATAAGGCATTTCTAGCTGAGCAGGTATCAGTGGCCAAATTCTCTTCTGCTGAATTCCACAGGGGCTGGTGGAAGACTGGGCTTATCACAGTCTCTGGAACTCTGCTATGATACAGGAAAGCCTGCAGACCCTGTGGGCTAGTATAAATGGATTGAAGTCTGTAGGAGTTTCAAATGCAAAGAACTTATTCTTCTTACCTGCTGCGATTTCCCCCATGAAACTTTTGGTGAGTGTGTGGAAACGGTACGAAAATGGAATTGGAAAAGCAGAGAAAGAGAACTCTGTAGTCTACTGGTGATTAGATCCCAAGGTCCTACTAGAGAGAGTAGTTTATCATATATACAGTACAGACCAAGTTAGCCCTAAATACATGTGAAAACACAGGTGAAATAAAGCTAACTTAAGCTGTATCCCAGCCACAAACCAGCTCAAATTCTATCTGGATTATAAGGATTGACCCATTTCCCTAACTTACAGACAAAAGAACATGTCCTCCCTTTTAGAAGACAGTATTGTGCTCACTTTGGCAGCACATATACTAAAATCGGAACAAGACACAGATTACCATGGCCCCTGCATAAGGATGACACAAATTCGTGAAGCATTCTGTATTTTAAAAACTGAGTTCATGTCTTTTTGCAGGGACACGGATGAAGCTGGAATCCATCATTCTCAGCAAACTAACAGAGGAACAGAAAACCAAACACTGTGTGTTCTCACTCATGAGTTGGGAGTTGAACAATGAGAACACATGGACACAGGAATGGGAACATCACACATCAGGGTCTATCGTGGGGGTTAGAGGCAAGGGGAGGGAGAGCATTAGGACAAATACCTAACACGTGCAGGCCTTGAAACCTAGATGACGGGTTGACAGGCACAGCAAACCAGCATGGCACATGTAAACCTATGTAGCAAACCTGCACATTCTACACATGTATCCTAGAACTTAAAGTATATATATTTTTTAAATTATATATACATATTTAAAAGTTTAAAAAGAATAAAATAGAAGACAGCATTTATACCAAGGGCTGTAGGATTTTATTTTTAATTACACAATTTCTGGCATGCAATAAAAAGCTATGAAATAAGTGAAGAAGCAGGATGTACTCCTAGTTAAGAGGAAAAAAAAACTGAATAGTAGCAGATCCACTAATGGTTCAAATATTGGAATAAACAAAGATTTTAAAATAACCATTGAAATATGTTAAAGAAATTTGAGGATAAGATTGACAAATTGGATAAAAAGAGTGAGAATTTCAAAAGATAAAACTGCTAAAATAGAACCAAGTGAAAATTCTAGAACTGAAAAAAAACTACAATGCATGAAATTAAAAATGTGTTTAATAGAGCTAAAGCAAAATGGACACAGCAGAGAAAACAGCATCAGTCATTTTATCCAGGTCATCACAAACTGGTTGAAAATTTAAAAAAAATGGAAAAATTGTAAGATGCACAAATAAAATAAATTATTAAATGCAGACATAGAAAATAGATTATATTTAGCAGAACAACAATGAAAATCATGGCTGACTTTCATCAGAAAACAACGGGTGACAGCTGGGTATAAAGGTGTGCACCTGTAGTTCCAGCTACCTGGGAGGCTGAGGCAGGAGAATTGGTTAAGCTGAAGAATTCACGTCCAGTCTGAGCAATATAGCAAGATCCTGTCTCTTAAAAAAAAAAAAGAAAAGAAAAGAAAAAGAAAAAAAGAAACAATGGAAGACAAAAGACGATAGAATTGACATCTTCAAAGTGCTAGAAGAGGGCGGGTGCGGTGGCTCACGCTTGTAATCCCAGCACTTTGGGAGGCTGAGGCGGGCGGATCACGAGGTCAGGAGATCCAGACCATCCTGGCTAACACGGTGAAACCTCATCTCTGCTAAAAATACAAAAAATTAGCCGGGCGTGGTGGTGGGCACCTGTAGTCCCAGCTACTCGGGAGGCTGAGGCAGGAGAATGGCATGAACCCCGGAGGCAGAGCTTGCGGTGAGCCGAGATCATGCCACTGCACTCCAGCCTGGGCGACAGAGCGAGACTCCGTCTCAAAGTGCTAAAAGAAAAAAAAACCGTAATTCTGTAAATGAAGTACATATAGACATTTTTAAACAAACAAAAGGTGAGAAAATATGTCACCAGCTTTTGAAGCTAAAAGAAACAACTCAAGATGAAAGCAAAGATCTGCAGGAAGGAAGGAAGGATGACAAAAAGCTCAAATACGTGCATGAACATAAAAGAATACTTTAAATTTTCAAAATTATTGACTATTAAAAACCACAGGCCAGGCACGGTGGCTCACACTTGTAATGTCATCATTTTAGGAGGTCGAGGCAGGTGGATTGCTTGAGCTCAGTAGTTCAATACCAGCCTGAGAAACATGGTGAAACCCCATCTGTACAAAAAAAACCCCACAAAAATTAACTGGGTGTGGTGGTGCGCACCTGTAGTCCCAGCTACTCAGGATGCTGAGGTGGGAGAATGGCTTGAGCCTGGGAGATAGAGGTTGTAGTGAGCTGAGATTGTGCCAGTGCACTCCAGCCTGGGCAACAGAGCAAGACCCTGTCTCAAAACAAAAAACAAAAACCGCCAAAGCAAAACACAATAAAGTTTAGGGGTTTATAATATATAGAGAAATAAAATATGTGACATCAATAGCACAATGAACTAGAGAGGAATTAAGTGGATTTTTTTTTTTTTTTTTTTGGCAAAGATTTTACATTGTTCACAAAGTAGCAAAATACTAACTGATTCTTGTGATAAATTGGAGCGGTAAGTTGAGGATGCATATAGTAATCACTACAGTCCCCTACCCGGGCCCCAGCAAAGGAACCTTGTCACAACTGGAGTGGGAGGATAGTTACTACTGTCATCTACCGGGAAGAGGCTTTGTTTTTTTTGGTTGTTGTTGTTGTTGTTGTTGAGATAGAGTCTCGCTTTGTCGCCCAGGCTGGAGTGCAGTGGCCGGATCTCAGCTCACTGCAAGCTCCGCCTCCCAGGTTCATGCCATTCTCCTGCCTCAGCCTCCCGAGTAGCTGGGACTACAGGCGCCCGCCACCTCGCCCGGCTAGGTTTTTGTATTTTTTAGTAGAGACGGGGTTTCACCGTGTTAGCCAGGATGGTCTCGATCTCCCGACCTCGTGATCCGCCCGTCTCGGCCTCCCAAAGTGCTGGGATTACAGGCTTGAGCCACCGCGCCTGGCCGAGGCTTTGTTTTAATGAAAATTTTGTAGATGAGGAAACAGACTCCTAGAGGTTAAATCACTTTCTCTAACACTACCTGTGATAAGCTGAATAATGGCTCCCCAAAATGTCCACATTCTAATCCCTAGAATCTGTGAATATGTTACCTTACATGGGTAAACAGTTTGCAGATGTGTTGAGGATCTCGAGATGGGAAGATTATTCTGGATTACCCTGGTGGGTCCAAAGTAATCACAAGAGCTTTTATAAGAGGAAGGCAGTTGGGTCAGAGTCAGAGAGAACATATTCTGATGAAAGAAGGGGTGACAGAAAGAGGGGGAATAGATAGAGACTGAGAATGAGTGAAAATGTTACATTTCCAGCTTTGAGGATGGAAGGCGCCTCAAGCCAAGGGATGGAGGCACCCTCTAGAAACTGGAAGAGGTTAGGAAATGGATTTTTCCCTAGAGCTTCCTGAGGTAGCACAGCCCTGCTGACACCTTAATTTCAGTTCATTAAAAACCATTTCGAACTTTTGACCTAAACAACTTTAAGGTAATAAAACTATTTTTAAGTCACTAAGTTTGTAGTAATTCATCATAGCAGTAATGGGAAATTAATATACCTATCCAACTAGGATTTTCTTCTAGGTTTTTCTGTTTTCCCAGTCTATGCCTTTATTCACAAGATGGACATAGTTACCATAATGAGAAGAAAAGCTAAAGCATTTATCAGAATGTTTTTGCCCTGCAGATATCTCTGATATTGCCTAACTGATCATAGTGTTCCTAAAATTGAAATAGACAGGCAACCTACCAAAGCCTTATTTGATTTGTGGAAGTGTTACATACAGTGGAAAGAATCCAGCAACCAGCAGACTCCTCATAACATGAGAGCTTCCTAAATCTTAAATTCAAAATATATATACATATATATGTGTCTATATATATGCACATGTATATACATGTATGTACACATATATATGCATACATATATAGAGATACTTTTATTTATATATGTTTATTTAGGCACGTGTTAAAACGAAAAACTTCAGCTGAATTAAATTTAAAGGAGTTTAACTGAGCAATGAATGCTTTGCAATTCAGGCAGCCCCCAGAATCACAGAAGTTTCAGAGACTCCAGTGCAGCCACGTGGTGGAAGATTTATGGACAGCAAAAGGAAAGTGATATACTGAAAACGGAAATGAGATACAGAAACAACTGGATTGGTTAACAGCTCTGTGTTTGCCTTGTTTGAACATGGTTCAAATAAGGTTGGCTACATTTGATTGGCTGGAACTCAGCGATTGGTACAGGTCTGTGTTGTGGTCGGTTTATACCTCCACTTGTTATAGTTCATGATGTACAGAAAAATCTTTAGGCTGAACTTAAATATGTAAGGAGGTGGCTATAGGCTAAGCTTGATTTAACACACGCATACATGTACAAATATACATATATGCATGTATATATACTATATACACACGTTCTATGGAAATCTATATAGATATGCTTACAGATATTCACATATATATGTGTGTGTGTATGTAGTATGTGTATTTCCACGTATATGAGCAAAATGTCCTTGAAAAAATACAAAAACTGTTTAGAAAGCTACATCCAAGAAGGGGAACTGAGATCCTAGAGGATAAAGGTGGGAGTTTATTGTTATGGTTAGATATCCTTTTGTACTTTTTAAATGTTGACCCATGTAAGTATATCGCTGATATTTTTAAAAACACACATAAAATTTAAAAAAAATAAAGAATTCTTCTATGATACTATTGGGGCTAAGAAAATGATACCCCAAAATGAAGGCTTCAGAAGCAGCCCAGAAGCTTCTCTTCCAAAAGTTTCTCTCTGACGTTCTCTTGACCTGCTATCATTGACCCCTCATTCTTTCCTGAGGCTAACAATAGAAACTAGAATCTCTCTTCCCCAAAGGTGGATCAAAAAACCAGAACCCCTTTTCCCCAACATCAGTCATAGGACCTAAAAACATTACTCAAACTTATCCCCCACCTTTCTGTGTAAAAACTGACCATACAGAAATTATCTGACCTATCTTGTTTGATTATAGATTGCAAGACTCCCATTCCAGAAAGGGTCCTGTCCCATACTCAGAAGGAAGGAATGCTGCTCAGAGAGGCCAAGAAGAATCTAGACAGACAGGCCTTGCTGGGGTTTTTCCCCCACTCGGTCTATTAGCATTAGATCTCACATTTTTTGCTCAATCCTATTTCCACACGGCCATCCATAGTTTGTTGAACCTGAGGGTAAAAATGGACAATTTCCCCTGTATCTTCGGGTCTTCATTCTGAAGGCTCCCGTGCACATTAATTCGTTTGTATGCCTTTTTTTCCCAAGAATCTACCTTTTGTTGGTTGATTCTCAGCGAACCTTTGGAAGGCGAAGAAGTTTGCCCTTTGCCTTTGTAATACGTCCGTCAGCAAGAGTCAAGAGAGACTCCATATGCTTTTCCCCAAGACCCTCAACCACGTCCTCCACCCAACCTTCACTGCCTTTCCTTCACTGTCTGCCTTGAGACAGTGGGGCCTAATCACTCTATGCCTTTCCTTCCTGTTTCCAGAGGAATCTCAGACCCTAGGGAAGCTCCCATTTCCCATGGTTCTCTGCACCAGTATAATACCTCCCCTTGCCCCCTCGACTTCCTTCCGTCCTTGCTTTATTTTCTTCATAGCATTGATCACTAATCTGGTATTCTATACCTTACTCCCTTATCTGGATCATCACCTGTATCCCTCTAATACAAACTGAGCTCTATCAGAGCAAGGATTCTTGTCTGCCTTGTTCATTCCTGTAGCCAAAGCCTGAGTAAGAGTGCCTGGACATACTGAGAGAAGAGAGACAGACTCTCTCATATTGTTTTATATTGTTTTATACTCAGAAAAAGAGAAGAGAAGAGAAACTAAAGACAGGTAGCCCAGCACCTAGGAACCAGACCTGAAACCCAGGACTGGGCCTGCCTGACCTAAGCCTAGTAGTTAAAGATCGACCCCTGACCTAACTGGTTGTTATCTATAGATTCCAGACATTGTATGGAAAGGCACTGAAAAAATCCCTGTCCTGTCCTGCTTCGTTCTGATTACCGGTGCATGCAGCCCCCAGTCACGTACCCCCTACTTGCTCAAATCGAACACGACCCTCTCATGCGGACCCCCTCTTAGAGCTGTGAGCCCTTAAAAGGGACAGGAATTGCTCACTCTGGGAGCTCGGCTCTTGAGACAGGAGTCTTGTCAATGCTCCCAGCCAAATAAACCGCTTCCTTCTTTAACTCCCTTTCTGAGGAGTTTTGTCTGCGGCTTGTCCTGCTACAATACACCAGGCTCCCAATGAACACTTAATAATGGAGGAAGACAGTGATCATTGAATACTATGCTGGGAACCACAGCTTTGCTGGCACTAAAATGAAGAAGAGATAAACAGAGGGATGTATAATCCCTATGGCCACCCATCCACCAGCCTGGCAAGGACTGGGTGGAAAGAAGAAACTGCTGTCAAGGCATGTCCCGTTGTATGTCAGATCCCTCCACACACTTCCACCTTGCAGCAAGAAAAATGCCTGGAAGCCAACTAAACAAGTGGCAGTGTTTGAAGGATAAGGGCCCCTGTGGCTAGGAAACTGCTGATGTGAGAAGGAGAGCACAATTCTACTCACATTTGCAACAGGTAGTGGAGCACCATGAGAAACTTAAATACTGAAATGTTATTATAGTCTTAAGACAGAACATAAAAACCTTCAGCAAGAATAACTAAATGTGGCATTTGGTATTTGCCACATCATTTGTGTTAATCATAGAACATTTCTCAGGGGAGGAGCTCCTAACATTTCTTATATGTAAATATATACTTCATGTAAGTGTCTTTATGAGAATATCGTCTGTGAAAAGCAAATCATTCAACAAATATTTACTGAGCAGTCTTCTGTGCACCAGGCACTGTGCTAGTCCCTGGGAAAATGACACAATAAATAAGATGACACCCTTATGAAACTTACATTCTAATAAAGAAGCCCAGCACTAAACAAGACACCCAAACCACAAAGACAGTCATTTCAGGCAGTGACTTGTGATGCAAAAGAAACAAATTTGGGGGTCTGAAGATTCCTACTTGAGGATGGGCATGGAGGAAGGCAGAGCAGACACCAGTGGGGCCTCCTTGTCCTTCTGACGTCCCCTGGCCATGCACTACAGCTGCTTGCTCCTCACAATGTGATCCTCAGAACATCAGCAAGGGAGCTTCTAAGAGCTGCAGCATCTCAGGCCTCCTAACAGAACTCTTTAACCAATCTGCATTTTAACAAGATCCCCAGGGTTTGCGAACACACTAAAGTTTGAAAACTACTCTTCAGGACTGTTTCTAACTGCCTGTATTTGCATATTCCCACTGCTCTTTCTGCATAAAGAGGAGCAATCAGAAGTGCTCTCTCCTTCCCCCCCATGATCCTGTACCAGTGGAGGGGGTATGGAAATGTTCAAGTCCCTCAGCACTCACACAGGTAACCCAGAGGCAGCCTTTTATGCCTTTCCCAGAGCTTCCCACAGGATGAAGCTTGGTGGCCTGCGGTGGTGGCTGGTGCCTCTCGCCACTGATTTCCCCTGCTACTGCCTCCTGTGCCTCCCAAGCCACCTGCTGTCATCTGCTTGCTTGCCTCAGGGTGCTCCGAGGGGAACCCAAGTAAGACAGGGGCCTCTCTGAAGATGTGAGCTGAGAACTGAAGAATGAAAGAAGCCACCTGGTGAAGAGCTGGGAGAGGGAGCAGTCAGTGGAAAGGCCCTGAGGCTCGGGAAAACTGCAATGCTCAAGGACTAGAATGGAGACCAGAGGCAGGAGCACAGTGGGGAGCCCTGTCGAGGGTGGATACAGAAGTACAAGAGTAGAGAAGGGAAGAGTGGATGCTGTTTGCACTAATGCAGTGAGATGATTATGGCTTAGACATGTCAGTTGCGAGCAAAAGGACCAGAGGCAGGTGGAAGAGTGTTGACCTGTCGTAAAGCCAGGGTTGAAAAACAAACTGTGCAAAATATTCACACACTCAGCAAGCTTCGGATGGATGCATAAAATTAAGCAAATCCTCCAGTCTTACCTGTCTCTATACTAGGGACGCATAAGCTAATGGCTACACCCCAAATGTTTGTTCCTTAGGTTACAATGCCCAGCACTCAGTAACATTTCCTTCTCTAAAAATCTAGAAAATGTTCAAAGAGAAGCTAACTGTTAGGGCTCAGAAAACAATACTTCAAAATGAAATTCCCAGAAGTAAAAGGTTTTCTTCTGACCTTCTCCTGCTCTTCTGTCTCTCAGTCTCATTCTCCCGTGAGGCTAGCCATAGACACTAGAATCCCTCTTCCCAAGGCTGGTCATAGAAACCAGAACCTCTTTTATTCCCTGAAGACAGCCATAAAGCCTAAAAATATCACTCTATTCTTCCTCTGCTTTTCTGTGCAAAAACTGGCCATAACGACATGATCTGGCCTGCCTTGTTTGACTGCAGGTCATATAACCCCATTCCAGAGGGTATTCCACCCGATACCCAGAAGGAAAGCAAGCTGCACAGAGAGAATCTGATAGACAAGAGTCTAGACAAACAGGCCTTGCTGGGTTTCCCCATTCTGTCTATTAGCAGATTATACATTTTTTGTCCAATCCTGTTTCCACACAGCTGTCCATACTTTATTGAACCTAAGCATAAAAATGGACAGTTTCCCCTGTATCCTGGGTCTTCATTCTGCAGGCTCCTGTGTATACTCATTAAGTAAATATGTATGTGTTTTCTTCAATAAATCTGCCCTTTAGCTGGGCATAGAGGCTTACGCCTATAATCCCAACACTTTGGGAGGCTGAGGCAAGAGCCCAGGAGTTTGAGACCAACCTGGGCAACATAGGGAGACCCTAGCTCTACAAAAAATAATAATAATAAAAAAAATTAGCTGGCATGGTGTTATGTGCCTGTGGTCCCAGATACTCATGAGACTGAGGCTGTAGTGAGCTGTGATCACACCACTGTACTGTCTAGCCTGGGCAATAGAGCCTAGGCAACATAGCGAGATCCTGTCTCAAAAAGGAGAAGAAATGAGTTAAAAAATTAATCTGCCTTTTGTGAGCTGATTTTTCAGCAAAACTTCAGAGGTCCAAGGGAACACAACAATAACTACACAACAATAACTAAGATAGTCATGAACTCACTTCCTGGCTTTTGTGTTCCTGAGCTTAGACTAATTTTCATTCCTTTAACAAACATGTATTAGGTAGCACCTGTTGGCAGGCACTGTAGATTCCAAGATGGGCCAGATAAGGTTACAGCAGGGAGCAGCCCCAGCTATTATAATTCCACATAAGTGTGATAAACACACTATGAACAAAGAGGTATGCAACTACTGAAAGAAGTATCCAACCCTTTTATTGGGAGTTAGAGAAAGCTTACAGAAAAGGTAAAACAAAACTGGCATTTGAGTTGGATTTAAAGAGTGAGTAAAAGTTTGTCAGTCAAGGAAGAGGAAAAATGGCAGTTATCTGAGGAAAAGTTCAGTAGGGCTGGAATATCCAAGCAATGGGCAGTGAGTAGGGGAGCTATGCATTGCAGAGCTTTCCTAACTTCAGGACTTTTTATTTATTTATTTATTTATTTATTTATTTATTTATTTATTTTATTTTATTTTTATTTTTTTGAGACGGAGTTTCTCTCTTGTCACCCAGGCCGGAGTGCAATGGTGTGATCTCTTCTTATTCATTATTCATTCATTATTCACCCCTTCTTATTCATTAGGCTAAGAAGGAGTCCACCTGACTTTCCTGCCTGTCTGACCCTATGGGCATTTAAGTTTGAGATCCTGATGTAGCAATTTGGGAAGCTCAGGGTGGTAGAAACCACCCCTGAGCAAGAATCAGCTGTTCCTTCTCCATGACCTAGCCCCGTCATCTATGAAGAAAGCTGGTTGTGCTAGATGGTCCCCCCTCCTGGCTTGGACAGAAAATCTAAGATTCTGTTTTCCAACAAAACTCCAAAGTCTCTGAAAAGGACAACCTGATTCAGTTCCCTCCAGAGTAAGTAAAGACAATACTGACACCTAGTGGCCCATTAACCAGCTCCATTTAATGCCCTAAAATTTCCAAGGACGGCTGAGTGTTTCGGTGCTGCCAAAACCTTCTTCATGTCCAAAGATACAGGAAACAAAAAATCGCCAAAAATTAATGACATTGAAACAAAAGATAGCATGTGCTGGTTTGTTTTCTAAACCTCTCTGGTGAGGATCCGGCTATATCTTGTTTGTCTTAAACATATTCACTATGTCAAAGCATTTGTATTTAACAATGTATTTCTCTTACATCATGAAAACGAATACGCTTTTAAAAATGCAAGGCTTATTTCCCAGGAGGTAAAAAGCCCAAATACTCTAAACTGTTTTATAATTATTTATTTGATTTATTAATTAGTCTTCTAAACCCTGAAAAGTAAATAATAAACATCTGAGATTATGAGGACAGGAACTCCATTTGACTAGTTTTTGTGAAGATCTCACCACAGTCTTAAATCCTTAAATGTGGAACAATGAAGTTACTACAGGAGTGAGGGCTGAGGCAGAAATGGCAGGAGAAACACATTTTGAGAATGTCTTTCACTTCCAATGGGCTAATAATTACCAGAGTTTTAAAATCAGCACAATCTAAAATATAACACTTGGTGACATTTAGTCTGACTGTTGATTGAAGTAAAATAAAAGAGTAAAAAAAATGTATTTTAGTAATTATTATTTCACATTGAAAGCTTTTGATTTTGTCAAAAAGGATAAGTGGCCTGGCCTTCCGATCCTGACATAAGCTCACATCTCATTGCAATACTTTAAATCAGACTTCAGAATGTGGCATTGGTGAGCAGTGGGGAAGACTTCATGCTAGTTAAACACACCTAAGCAATGTGCCTTTTTATTAGTGAAAAAGGCAAGAGCTGGTATCATGACACAAATGAAAGGCTCAAGACAGACATTCAAGAAAAAGTAAAATGACTCACAGACTCCCTCTCCTGTCATAGACAATGAAACTAGGGAGAAAACCAAAAAAATAAATAGCCACTACCAAAAAAGAGAATTGAATGCTGTAATATGCAAAAGACAGTGGCCAAGAAAGGACGCTGGCTCGCAGAGGGTGCTGAAACTCCCAAGAATGTTCCTTGATACTCCCAAATTGGATAAGAAATGCAAGAAGGATGATATCCTCTTTGCCTCTTTTGATTTCAAGGAAGTACACAGAAATGGCCTGAGGTGGTGAAAAATGAAAAGAGAATAGTCAAATCGATCCCCCTGTGCAGAAGCACAGGCTACTAGACTCCACGCTAAATGGGCGAGAAGCATTTAGAAGGTGTTACCCTGTACTTCATTAAGTGGAGCAATCGCAGGTTTGGAACAGAAAACAAAATGTAAGAAAGAAGAACAGAAACCAGTTCCTGTAAGAATGATTGCACCCAAACCTAGCTGACTGTTCCCTTGCCCTACCCCATCCACAGGCTACAGACAGGGGGATGGAAAAACCCCTGAGCCTTCCAGCTGCAGCCAGAGGACGAGGCTAGTCTCAGAAAATGGTGGAAGGAGGGCTCGCAAGAATTCATTCAGAACAACAACATTCACGCAACAGAGTGAGACACTGTCTTTAAAAAATAAATACAATAAAAAAAAAATTCTTCAAGCTTGGAGGCAGAAAATGAACACAAAACCTCTAGTAATCTGTAACCCCACCTTAAAATAAAAAGAAAAAATTGTTTGTTGAAATAATGAAATCTAGCCAAGAAATCAAAATAAAGACCTCAGATTTAGAGAAGCCCAGATGAAACAACGTGGAGTGAGCATTGAATCAATTTAAATACAGTATTAATCAAAATCAAATGGGGAGTTAGGACTGGGAAGTAAAATAGAAATATTATAAACTTTGATCATTAAAAAAGCAACTCATGATATTTCAAGAAATGAGCAGATGCCAATAAATACTGGATAAAATTTAAAGACAGTTTAGAAAAGAATGAGACCAACCTGTTAAACGTTTGACCTCATTTTTCTTAACATTCAACATACCTAAATAGTGATAAAGATAGTCATGGGAGCCACTGTGCTAGGCACTGGGAACCCAATATGAATAAGACAGTATTCATATGGCCTCTGCCTTCCGAAGGTATTTAATCTTTGGACAAAAATAACGATTATCATATTTGAACATTTTATTAGACATTTTACATTAACCTTATCACTTGCATCCTAGTATAAAATAGGCACTGATCAAGGTGCTTTACATGTGTAACATGGGTTCTTCACAACAGAGCTACGGCAAAGATACAGTATTGTCTTCATTTTATATTTGATAAGGAAGTAAAAAGTATTTATCTAAAGTTTATGAAGTTCATTACTTCCATTTCTGTCTGTTAAATTCAAGTAAAATTTCAAAGAGCATTTTATGAAAGAAGGAACAAAAATAAGGGAAAGAAAAAACAAGGAGGGAAGGGAGGAAAGAAGGGAGGAAAAAAAAAGGATCAGTTTCAGCTCAACTGTTAATTAGCTTGCCACAAAAAGAATAAAATACCGAGGAATACACCTAACTAGGGAGGTAAAAGTCCTCTACAAGGAGAGCTACAAACCACTGCTCAAAGGAATCAGAGAAGACACAAACGGATAAACATTCCATGCTCATGGATAGGAAGAATTAATATTGTCAAAATGGCTACATTCCCTATAGCAATTTGTAGATTCAATGCTACACCTATTAAATTACCATTGGCATTCTTCACAGAACTAGAAAAAACTATTTTAAAATTCATATGGAAGCAAAAAAGAGCCTGAATAGCCAAGACAATCCTAAGCAAAAAGAACAAAGCTGGAGGCATCACATTACCTGAACTTCAAACTATACTATACGGCTACAGTAACCAAAATAGCTTGACACTGGTACAAAAACAGACACATAGACCAATGGAACAGAATAGAGAACCCAGAAATAAGACCACACACCTACAACTATCTGATCTTCAGCAAACCTGACAAAAACCAGCAATGAGAAAAGGACTCCCTATTCAAAAAATGGTGCTCAGATAACTGGCTAGCCATTTGCAGAAGATTGAAACTGGACCTCTTCCTTATACCTTATACAAAAATTAACTCAAGATGGATTAAAGACTTAAAGGTAAGTAAGACACAAAACTATAAAAATCCTGGAAAACCTAGGCAATACCATTCAGGACATAGGCATGGGCAAAGATTTCATAATAAAGACTCCAAAAGCAATGGCAACCAAAGTAAAATTGGCAAATAGGATCTAATTAAACTAAAGAACTTTTGCACAGCAAAAGAAACTATCAGCAGAGTAAACAGACAACCTACAGAACTGGAGAAAATTTGTACAAACTATGCATCTAACAAAGGTCTAATATCTAGCATCTATAAGGAACAAATTAATTTACAAGAAAAAAAAACCTATAAAAAAGTGGGCAAAGGACATGGACAGACATTTTTTTCAAAAGAAGACATACATCGAGAGGCTGAGGCAGGAGAATCACTTGAACCCGGGAGGTGGAGGTTGCAGTGAGCCGAGATCGTGCCACTGCACTCCAGCCTGGCGACACAGCGACACTCCATCTCAAAAAAAAAAAAAAAGACTAACACGCGGCCGACAATCATATGAAAAAAAGCTCAACATCACTGATCATTAGAGAAATGGGAATCAAAACCATAATGAGATACCATCTAACACCAGTCAGAATGGCTACTATAAAGTCAAAAAATAACAGACGCTGGCGAGGTTGTGGAGAAAAAGGAACACTTATACACTGTGGGTAGGAGTGTAAATTAGCTTAGCCATTATGGAAGAGAGAGTGGTGATTCCTCTAAGACCTAAAGACAGAAATACTATTTGGTCCAGCAATCACATTACAGGGTATATACCCAAAGGAGTAGAAATCATTCTATTATAAAGACACATGCACGTGTATGTTCGTTGCAGCACTAGTCACAATAGCAAAGACGGAATCAATCTAAATGCCCATCAGTGGTAGACTGGATAAAGAAAATGTGGCACATACACACCATGGAATACTATGTAGCCATAAAAAATGAGAACATGTTCTTTGCAGGGACATGTGTGGAGCTGGAGGCCATTATCCTTAGCAAACTAACAAGAACAGAAAACCAAATACCGCATGTTCTCACTTGTAAGTGTGAGCTGAATGATGAGAACACATGGACACACAGAGGGGAACGACACCCAGTGGGGCCTGTTGGAGGGTAGAGGGTGGTAGGACGGAGAGGATCAGAAAAAATAACTCATGGATACTAGGCTTAATACCTGGGTGATGAAATAATCTGTGCAACAAACACCCATGACACAAGTTTACCTATGTAACAAACCTGCACATGTACCCCTGAACTTAAAAGTTTTAAAAAAAGACAAAAAACCTGTTAATTAGCTGAGTGCCCTAACTAGTCTGCATCTTAGACCAGAGGGTTGGTCCTAGTTGTCACCATATTCGTTCCCTTTTTCTTCTACTTATATAACTCCTGGATTTCAGTTGGGCGCATGACTGCCCAGTACAAGGGCTATAATTTCCAGCCTCCTTAGCATCTAATGTGACCATGTGACTATGCCACAACCCAATGGATTGTAAGATGGTTTTGTGTAATTTCTGGGAAGTGTTCTTTAAAGGAGAGAATGTTTCTCCTCACCTCACACCAGACCCACCCACCCGCTCCTTGCAACATGAATATGCAAGGAGTGTGCATATCCACCCTTTTCCAACATGACAATGGGGCTCCCTTCTAAGAAGGCAGGAACAGAAAGCTGTAGGCGGCCTAGCTCCCAGATGATTATGGAGCTGCCACACCAGCTCTGGCCTAGCTACATCTGGACTTCACAGGACAGAGAAACAAACGTCTATCTGATTTAAGCCACTATTTTAGCCTTCCAGTTACAGCTAATTCTAATCTTCACAGATACAAGTGGCTTTTCTTTCCATCTTTTAAAGCACCGAAAACCCTTAATTCACATTAGAACAATCACAGGGTAATGCTCAGGTTGAAGCAGGAGTAGGGGACAAAGACACATTTTATCAATGATAAAGGTGAAGCTCAGAGAGAAGTAACTGACTAGCAAAGGGCAATGCTCAGATCTGGGCCTGCATCAGTCTGGCTTCAGCAGGTTCTCGCCGGCAACACAGAACTGTCGTTTTGGATCCATTTCCCTTTTGATGCTGTATAGTCCCCAATTCCCTGAATCCTCCTCTGCTCAAGAGGTATAAAAGCAATTTTACTCCTCATCAAATGTGGAGACCTGACAAAATATTTTAATCCTGGAAAAAAAAAAAAAAAAAAAAAAAGCCAAAGGGACAAATGCTGTCTCTTTCAAAAGCTGACATACAATTTTTGACCAAGAAAGAAAAGGAATCATGAAGGGAAAGAGTCAGAGAGGAGCCAATCGCCAATTATAAAGGACTCCTATAGCTTCCACTCTCTGTACCTGGAGAATAACTCCCGACTGCCTCCCAAACACTTTTCTCCAGCCCTGTCTCTCCCCGGCTCCAAGAGGAAGTTGGAAACTCAAAAGCATCCATTCTACAAATAATGGTAAACATCTACATGGGAAGCACTGAGCTGAACACTGGGATTCCAATACAAATAAGACAAGATCCCTGACTTTCAAAGGCTTAAAATCTCTTGAAAAAATACCTATCACATTTGAACATTTTATTAGATGTTTCACATTAGCATCATGGCAGCCACTCACACCCTAGTATGAAATAGGTGGTGATCAAGGTACTCTTACACATATTAGGAGTTCCACGCAACATATCTATAAGAAATGTGTATTATCACCTTCATTTTACAGATGAGGAGATGAGGCACATAGCAATTGAATAGTTTGCCCATTGTAATACAGTAAGTTGCATATGTTGTATCATTTAAAACTCACAACAGTCTTAATTATTGGTACTTGTATAATGCTCTAAGTATTATATTCATTATTGGTAAAGTTGTAGAGAAATGGAAGGACAAAATTAAGTGCTGGGAGTTTAATACACGTTTAGTTGAAGAAATATGGAACGCAATTTAGAAAAATAAAATGATAGTTAAAAGTCTCACAGGTATTAAAACTCAAACATAAGCCCAGGGAAACTGAACTCCAAATCAAACCTCTTCTAAAAACTTACACTGTCACAAGGGCTATTCTGTGCTTAAGCAGAGGACCTAATGGAATCGCTCAGGAAGGAGATTTGAAGCAGCAGGTAGGGGAGCACTTACAAAATGCTTCTCAATGGAAGAGGCACCCAGGCTGAGCCCAAAAGGGTGGGGAAAGCCTTTCCATGTTGAGAGAACATGGAAAGTGCAAAATCCTGCACGCATTGAGAACTTGCCTCTGTGGAGGAAGTACTAGCCCCATGACTGGAATTTAGAATGGGAGGGACGGAGTAAAGAAAGACGTGAGTGGAAATGACATCTTTCTTTGCTGGCTTCTTAATCTCCAAGTGTCCACAACTTTCTGTAGGAATGCACTCCTCCTGCTTTTCTCGTGCAGTTAACAATTCATATTTTGTCTTAAAATTGACTCTGTTGTGTTCCTTTCTCTTGCGTCCGCATTTACCACCTTGCCATGTCTTATTAAATTATCTGCTATCTATTCCTTTTGTTATTTCCAATACCACATTTGGAGCATACCTTCGTTCACCACAAGTCTAGACAAGAGCAGTATCCCACCAGCCTACGGTTTTCAGCCCACCTTCCCAAAACTCACATGCCACACAAGGTCATGGGTCTCCAGGGCACAGGGCAAAAACTGGCATTTCACTCCCCCACACACACATACCCAATACAAATGGCACTAAAAATGTGGCGAGACATCTAGCCTTGCTGGCAACCAAAATAAATGCAGGTAATAACAAAGTTTTTACTTCTCAGACTTTGAAACAATTAGCAATACCCATTGTTGACAAAGATGTGAGGAAATGGGCACACACAGATCCTTTGGGGAGTCTACACTGATACAACTATGGTGGAAAGTCGTGCAGTCATGAGTATTAACATCCTTAAAAAGTTCATGTCCTTTCCCAGTAGTTCCCCTTCAAAGTGTTTCTCCTTAGAAATAATCTAGGCCGGGCATGGTGGCTTGTACCTGTAATCCCAGCTACTCCGTAGGGTGAGGCGGGAGGATCTCTTGAGGTCAGAAGTTCAAGACCAGCCTGGGCAACATAGCGAGATCGCGTCTCTTAAAAAATAATTAACAAATTAGCTGGGCACTGTGGCAGGTGCCTGTAGTCCCAAGCTACTTGGGAGGCTGAGGTGGGAGGATCCCGACAAGACATATAGGATGCTTTTTATAGCATAATCAAAAACTGAAAACAAACTATATAGCAGTTATCAAATTGGTTTAATAGCTATGGGATATATATGAGATATATATGAATACCACTCAGCTAATAGGCATGATACTGTAGATATACATTTATTGACATAAAAAAACTCAATATGGGCTGGGCATGGTGACTCACTGCTATAATCTCAGCACTTTGGGAGGCCAAGGTGGGCAGATCACTTGAGCCAAGGAGTTCAAGACCAGCTTGGGCAACATGGTGAGACCACGTCTCCACCAAAAATACAAAAATATAGCTAGGTGTGGTGATGCATGCCTATGGTCCCAGCTACTTGGGAGGCTGAGGTGGGAGGATTGCTTAAGCCTGGGGGCAGAGGTTGCATAAGCCAATATTGCACCACTGCACTCCAGCTTGGTTGACAGAGTGAGACCCTCTCTCAAAAAATAAAGAATCAATATGAATACATGCATTATTTATATGTGTGGGTTTATATGTGTATATGTATATATATCTACATATGAGTAATCCAAGTAAATTCCATAGCCAAATCTTGCCACAATATCATAACTAAAGAAAAATATTCCATACATTAGAAAAACAGAAAAAGTTTACATCAAAGTAACACAGACCTGAAACTAAGAGTGAATTCTTACTTAGACTGAAGGAGATCCAATGTTTCACCCCAAACAATACTTCTTATGCCCTCTTTTGCCCTTTTCTTTCTAATCTTACTGTCTTACAACCTGATGCCGCACAGAATCCTTCATCTTCCTCTGTTCCTCTCTCTCCATCACCCACAAAAAAATCTGACTCATGTCTCTTTCCTCACTCCTGTTTCTATAGAGGCCTCTACTCCTATTTTTTCCCCTCGCTCTACTGCAAGGCAGCCACATGCCTCCCCAAAGGCCATTCTGATCTTCAGTGATCTCCAAACTGATAAGCTGGGGAAGGGAGAGGGAGAGAAGAGAGATGAGAAAAGGGAGGGAGGAGGTATGGAGTAACATGCCCTCTGGGACAATTCCCAGATGGCAATATAAAAATATTAGTTATGTCTACTGAATAAAGATTCTTGGAAATACTCATTTCCATGATCAAATGTGACTGGCACAAAACTCAAAGACAGAATAGATGACAGGTCACTAAGGGCTAGGAGAAGGGAGGAAGGAGTTACTGCTTAATGGGTGCAGAGTTTCTGTTTGGGGTGATGAAAAAGTTTTGAAATAGTGGTGATGGTTGGGACTACAGTAAATAATAATGTATTACATATTTCAAAATAGGTAAAAGAGGATTTTAAAAGTTCTTCAGCAGAAAATGATAAATATTTGAGGTCACAGATGAGCTAATTAGCCTGACTTGCTCAGTCCACCATGAATACATGTGCCAGAACATCACGCTGTACCCCATACATATAGACAATTATTATTTGTCCGTTAAAAGAAAAATTAAAAATAGTTTAAAATGTCTGGACAAAGGATAAAAAATGTGTTTTAAATGGTTAAAATGGCAAATTTTATAAGATATTTATATGTGTGTATATATACATATATACACTTTTTTATATATATACACATTTATATACACACACATACACACACACACAATTTTTCTTTTTTTTTTTTTTAAGACGGAGTCTCGTTGTGTTGCCCAGGCTGGAGTGCAGTGATTCAATCTCAGCTCACTACAACCTCTACCTCCCGAGTTCAAGCAATTCTCCTGCCTCAGCCTCCTGAGTAGCCAGGACTACAGGCATGTGCCACCACGTCCAGCTAATTTTGTATTTTAGTAGAGACAGGGTTTTTCAGCATGTGGCCAGGCTGGTGTCGAACGACTCACCTCAAGTGATCTGCCTACCTCAGCCTCCCAAAGTGCTGGGATTATAGGCGTGAGCCACCGCGCCTGTCCTATTAACTATAATTTTAAAAAGGGAGGTCTGGCACAGACTTAGCTCTTCTGCCCCCTTTGTCCTTTCTTCCTGTCCAGAGTACAGATCATGCCCAAATTCACATAAGAGCCATCTAGAGACCAAGAGGTAATAATAAGCAAGAGGATGAAAGCAACATAGTATTTATGATGACAAAGTAGAAAGACAGTCTCGGGGTCCCTGTGGCATGAGCAGCCTCACAGCCTCACAGTCCAAGCTGACTTCCCCCAGGTTTCTTATTGTGAAAGAAAAATGAAGTCTTCTTTAAGTTACTTAGCAAATTTTCCATTACTTGCTGCTAAATACACTCCTAATAGATACAGCTCCCTGTTGCCTACTCACAGAAATGCCTAGCAAGGCATCTAAGACTTTTCCCAGTCTTGCCCCCACCTCCCTTTGCAAATTTCTCACCCTTTTTTCTCATAAGAATTCGACTCCAACTTTGTTTTCTCTAAAGAGAACACTCACCACCCTGCTCTGTGTCTTTGCTCATGGCAGCTCCCTACTCAGCATGCCCTCCCCTCACCACCGGTGCTTAGCTACCCTTCAGCTCCACATCTCCCAGAAACACTTCACCTTGCTCCAGCAAGAAGTAAAATGCTCCCTCTGATATTCAAAGCGCGCTATTTGTATGCCATCTATCACCAGTATCCGATCCGTCAGCAAGGCTTTTCAGATCTGTTTTCATACTGCATCTCCTCAAAATCCACTTCCAGACATGACTCCTCATACTATCTACTGCACACCACTTTTAGCTCTCGTATGGAGACCCGAAACAGCCCTGATCTGGCCTCCATATTCCATTCTTACCCCTCTCCCTCCAGTCCATTTCTAACGCAGGACCTAGAATAATCTTTTTAAAACCGTTAAGTCAGATCATGTCATTTCCTGCTCAGAGCCTCCAGATGGCTTCCCAACACCCTTGGAATAAAATCCAAATTCCTTTCTGTGGACCACCTGCCCAGCACCTCACAGTGTGGTCCATTCTGCCTCTTCAACTCCATTTTTACCCCTTTCCACCTGTTCACTCTCACTCAGCCACGTTAGCCATCCTCCGTTCCTTGACAGCACCAGTCTAATTCCAGACTTAAGGCAGTTGCACTTGGCATTCCCTCTGCCTGGAATGATCTCCCCCCAATTCTATACATAAGTTATTCTCTAACTACTTAAACATTTCTGCTTCAATATTATCACCCCAGATAGGCCTTTCCAGACCACCTTACCTAAAATAGATGACCCAAACACACTGTCTAACCTTCATTATGCTTTGTCTTTGTAGCATTTACAGGGCCCTGAGTTTATATATACATGTATTTTTAAAATGTTCTTGTTTATTATATAACTCCCCTTTGGAACATCACCTTGGTCAGAGCAGGGGCTGTGTTCTGTCCATCACTGTATCTCTAGCAGCTGCCACAGTACCCCACACATAGTAGGTGTGGCTACTGTAACTCCTTACTATTTGTTTACAATCTGAGTCCCTGCTTCATTATGGCCACTAGGTGGATACCTACAACTTGAAGTCACATTCAATGTTTTCTCCAGCTCTTCCTCCTCCACCTGCCTCCTCCATCCTACCATTCACCCTCTATACCTATTCCAAAGCTCAGAACATCAAACCATTGGAAAAATGAATGAGCTTTTCATTTCTGCTTTTAAGTGTGTCAGGAATCTCTTTCATAATATGTAATCTTACCTAAGGTAACAAAAATTGCCTTCCACCAATACTTATTCTTCCACCAAATGGTAAAAACTCGATATCCCTTCTTTCCATTTACACAAGGTCTTACATTTTAAATAATTTTGATACTAATGACTGTATCATTTTATTCTTTTTCTTTCATTAGAGAAAGTGAGGTTCTATTTTTTATTTTATTTTATTTTTATTATTTATTTTTTGAGACAGAGTCTCATTCTTGTCACCCCAGCCGGAGTGCAGTGGTGTGATCTTGGCTCACTGCAACATCTGCTTCCTGGGTTCAAGTGATTCTCCTGCCTCAGCTTCCCAAGTAGCTGGGATTACAGGTGCACACCACCATGCCCAGCTAATTTTTGTACTTTTAGTAGAGACAGGGTTTCACCATGTTGACCAGGCTCATCTTGAACTCCTAACCTCAGGTGATCCGCCGCCCCCCTCACCCCCCAGATCTCCCAAAGTGCTGAGATTATAGGCATGAGCCACCACAACCAGCTGAAGTTCTATTTTTCTATTTCATTAGAAAAAGCAAAGCCACTTTGAATCCTTCTTGCAAATAGACATAAATATATTTTTAAATACAAAAGATAAAGTTTAAAATCTTAACAAATAATGGTGTACTATTTAAAAGAACAGAATTCACCAGCAACCACGAGCCCATACACACAAACATTTGTTAGTTACTCTTTCTATTTCTGCTTGGAATCATTCCACTAGATGACTGCTACTGAAATCTAATTTTCCAAGTTTCTTAAGAATACCCTTCCAATGCCAGTCTCATTCCAAACAGCAAATCTCATTGACCTATGCCCATGATTGAAGTTCTAACGACTAAAATCCTTCAACAGCACTACTACTTCAGATCAAGTTATTAAACTCTAGTTCGCCTTAAATGCACATTGATTAGTGAAAGAAGCCAGCCTGACTGGCTACACGTTGTACGATTCCACACGACAATCTGAAAAAGGCAAACATACAGAGGGTAGAAAGATCAGTGGTTGAATGTACTATCACTAAATTCTACACTTAAACATGGTAAAAATGGCGAGTTTTATGTCCTGTATACTTTACCATAATTTTTTAATTTGTTTTTTGAGACAGTCTTGCTCTGTCATCCAGGCTGGAGTGCAGTGGTGTGATATTGGCTCACTGCCACCTCCACCTCCTAGTTTAAGCGATCCTCCCACCTCAGCCTCCTGGGTAGCTGGAAGTACAAGCACACATCGCCGTGACAAGCTAATTTGTTTGTTTTTTGTTTTAGTTTTTGTTTGTTTGTTTGTTTTTTAGTAGAGATGGGATTTCGGCTAGTCTGGTCTCAAACTCCTGACCTCGAGTGATCCACCCACCTCGGCCTCTCAAAGTGCAGGGATTACAGGCATGAGCCACTGTTCCTGGCTGGTTTTACCATAATTTGTTAAAGGGCAAAAAAAAAAAAAAAAGAGCAGGTGTCAGAGGTGCAGGATGGGAGGTGAGGAGGGATAATAAGTAAATCACAGGGTGGGTTTTAGAGTGGTAAACTTATTTTGTATAATACCACAGTCATGAATGCATAAGTACATGCATGTGTCAAAATACACAGAGCTGTCAAACACAGAGAGTGAACCCTAATATAAACTGTGAATTTAAGGCCCAGCATGGTGGCTCACACCTGTAATCCCAGCACTTTGGGAGGCCGAGGCAGATGGATCGCTTTGAGCTCAGGAGTTCGAGACCTGCTTGGGCAACATGGTAAAACCCCATCCCTAAAAAAATATACAAAAATTAGCTGGGCGTGGTGGCTTGCACCTGTGGTCCCAACTGCTTGAGAAGCTAAGGCTGGAGGATAGCTTAAGTTAGGAAGCAGAGGTTGCAGTGAGCTGAGATCAGGCCACTGCACTCCAGCCTAGATGACAGAGTGAGACCCTGTCTCAAAAATAAATAAACTATGGACTTTAGTTAATAGGAATGTACCAATATTGGCTCACCAATTGTAAGAAATGTACCATACAAATGTCAGATGTTAGTAACAGAGGAATCTGAAGAAAGGCGGGGAGAGTGTATGGAAACACTGTACTTTCTGCTCAATTTTCTGTAAACCTAAAACTGCTCTAAAAATAAAGTCTATTAATTAAAAAATAAGAAACAAAACATAGTTCCCTTTTTGGTCATAAATGTCTAATTAAAGAGAAGTTTTCTTTAAAAAAAAAAATAAGTCCTTTGTGCCAAATTGTTGATCTAGGTAGATACTACCTTAATTGCATGTTCATATTTCTTCTTTGTGGATGAGTTTTCTATTTAATACGTACTTCTATCTTTAAACATCAGAAAGCTCACTGGGGGCGGATATTTATTAAGTTCCCATTCTTTGCAAGGCTATGGTAGGCACTCATATACTTTTAAATAAACAAAGCAAAATCTTGTATTGCAAATCACCGTTGGGAAGAGGAAAGAAAAACTTCCATGGGATTTCCCTGGATGCTTTCCTTCAGGGTGCACAGGTCACCTTGCTCCTGAATCATCTTCCCAGCAATCTCAGAGGAAACTGGGACTCTCTCACCTATCTTCTGTACATTTTTATGGATTCCTCAGCTTCTCTCTACAGCAAGAAGATAATTTCCTAGAGCAAACGGCCACATTGATATTCATGGGATAAACGGTTTGTAACGGAACAGCAACACCCTGCTAATGTAAATTTCATACACAGCTTCCAAAAGGTTAAACAATGCCACTTAGCTCTACTGTGCCCGGAAAGCAAATGACAGCAGGAGGCTCAACCTTGGCGCCAGGCTGAGTCCTCGCACAGAAAGTTCTCTCAGTAACAAGGTCTTGCCCTCTGCTTGGGAGAGATGTTCAATGCCCTTTAACGGTCTAAGTCCCCTGGAAACTAACAACTCAGACACACACAAACAAACCCCATTCAACTTTCTCAACTCAAAAAGGAGAGACCACAGGCCAAGAATGAGGGAAAAACAAAGACAGAAATACTTTCAAGTTTTCTTTATGAGTATATATTTTTAAACAACTTTCCCACATATGCTTGCTGAATACCATTATCCTCTCCACTGTTCCTTTACTCAGTGCTCCGACTCCATCCTCTCGCATTCAGTCAGTATTTATTGAGTGCCTACTGTGTGCCAAGTGCCCTAAGAGGGGCTGAGGTACAACAACGAGGAACTTCTTTGCATCCCATGGGGCTTATATTCTGGAAGAGGCAGATAATAAACAGGTTAATTTCAGGTTGTGTTACATGATATGGAGAAAAAGAAAACTGGGTAATGATGCAACAAGGAGAATAATGGTGGTGGGGCATTGGTGTATACATTTTACAAAAGTGGGTCATGAAAGGCCTCTGTCAGAGGGTGACATTTAAACTGAGACTTGGAGGACGAGAAGGAGCCAGCCATCTAAAGATGTGTAAAGGCCCCTAGCAGGGACAAACTTGCATGCTCAAGACTGGGAATGAGGTCAGAGTGTCCAGGGCAGAGTTATGGTGGGAAGACATAGGAGCAGGGGCTAGATCATGAAGGGCCTTGTAAGCACAGTGAGAATTCTGGGTTTTATGCCACGTACAATAGAGAAGCAAGGAAGAATTTTAATCAGGAAAGCAAAATGGTCTGACCTACACTTTGAAAAGATCCATTGTGCTATGGTGTGCAGAAAGGATTTGCAGAGGAACAAGATTGGAGACAGGGAGATGTACTGGGAAAAGACTAGAGGGCGCGGAGCAGTTGAGAGGGAGTGATGACTTGGACAAGCAGGTCACTGCTCAGTCTGTGCTACACCTGTCCCTAACATGGGATACGTTGAAATCTAACCTTCATCATCTTGCCAAGCCCTGTTACCTAGCTTGGCAAGGGGCTGATTCAGGCTGAGAGGGTAGCCTTGTAACCATTCATTCACCCCAAAGGAATACTTTTTATCCTATGTAGGAAGGTGATTTATCTGCCTTAGGATAGCCCCAGTGCAATGGAGAGAAAAGACTTGATGGAGAAAATACTATAGAAGGTGACCTGGATAAGACTTGCTTGACTGGGAGTAGTTGGGAAAAGGAGAATTAAGTGACTGCTAGGTTTTTGGCACTAATATCATGGTGGGTAATCTCATTTCCTAAGATAGGGAAGACTGAAGAGCTATAGCTTTATAGGATTAGAACACTAAACGTTTTGTTTCAAATATGTTAATTTGAAGTCTCTATTAGATATCATTCGAACAATCAGAGGTGGGGGAGAGTGGCAAAAGAAAAGACTTAACCTCGTTTTGGAGGGTGGCAACATTTAGAGGTCAGATGGAAGAAAAGGAGCCAGCATATTCCATGCTTGACTCACATAGTGGCTAACACACACTCATGCTATGCAACAGGACGTGAAAACCATTTGCTCCAGAAACGGCTGTCTGGCAGGTGGAGGCTGGGTGTTTTCACTCAACACGTGTTTTATAGCTCATTTTCAATCAAGGGCTCCCATATAAACCCAGACAGTAGATCATCTACAAATTTAATTAACTATATTTGTGCAGAATCTCAATTTGACCATAAAAATTTAACGCTTAATATAGTTTAAGGTTCAATGGCCTTTCTTTTTAAAAGCAGACAGATGAAATGGCTGCAGATTAATTTTTCCGGTCATCCTCAATAGATCAGAGTTATGAAGACAACTGAGAAAAGTGGATGCTACAAGAATCAGTGTGAATAGCAGATATGTATCAGGACTTAATTACCTTCCACCAAACTCTCCTTAAACAATAATTGTTTTCTCTGTTTGCTCATAGTAACATCTAACTAGTGCCTCCTGAAGCTATTATCTGAAGCCAACGTTTTTTATTTTTATTTTATTTATTTATTTATTTGGAGAGACAGGGTCTCAGTATGTTGCCCAGGCTGGTCTCGGACTCCCAGGCTCAAGCAGTCCTCCCGCCTTAGTTTCCCAAAGTGCTCAGATCACAGGCGTGAGCCATCATGTCCAGCCCTGAAGCCAAATATCTGATTCCTAGGCAGAACAACCATATCACCTTCTAATACTTGCTCACCTTTGGGTACACCCAGGCACAGTGTATATTTGCTAATAATAGTAGGGGATAAAACATCCTGAAATCCATAAATGTTTATAAGCCATAGAGTAAATTCATTCACATTTTTAGGTTTGCTAATTCAGGAAGAGTTGCCATAAAGAGCACTAGACCTAGATTTTAGTCTTTCCTCGGACATTTGCTGATTGTGTGACCTTGGGAAAAGCAGTTACAATCAGTTTTCTTCATCTGTTAAAGGGGGAGAGGAATGTCTCGTCTGGCTACTTCACTGGAGAGTTAAGTAAACTGAATGAAATGGGGATATGTAAAATCATCTGCCATTTATGTTGCCAGAATATGTGAATTCAGGTACATAACAAACTCAGTGTTCTGAAATATCTTACCCAGTCATTGTTAGAAATATGCCTGGCAGACCTGATAGCAAGCATCAGTTGACCAACAGTCATGACTTTTCTTCTGTACATGCTTCCTTTATTACTCACTAGAAGAGATTTTAGAGATTAATTCATACTTGTTTTAAACAGGAGGAAACTAAGGCCCAGAGAGGTGAAATGACATACTTTTGGTTTAACAGTAAACCTCTCTCAGTTTAAATTTTACCATCTGCTAAATAAGGGGCTTAGAATAGATAAATAAATTTAAAACTGTTTCACTGCAGAGCCCACACATAGGCTCAGAGGGAAACCGCGAGAATATGGCCTCCATTCACCCAGAGCAGATCTGCCTTTAGGTCTGTACATATCCTAGTTCTGCACGAATTAGAAAAAGAGGGTTTCATGCTGCTGACAACAACTAAACATTTTAAAACAACTCAGCTTATCAGAGTTCACCAAGTGGCTTGGCCAAATTCTAATAGCAGACTCTCTTTGAGCTGAAATACAGTCTGTATGCTCATGTCTTCAGGAAGGTCATAGCTCTGCAATTTACCTGGTCCCCACAGGTTCCATGTGTCTTATAACAGCCCACCTCACTCATTCAAGTTATCCCCGCTGGCCCCAGAATTCCATACTCCCCATGACCAGCCTCCTATCATTCACTTTTGGGGAAATTCTGTGGTTCACTTGCTTAAGCTCTTATCTCCCTACGCAGGATGCCAATAGGTCTGCTATAAAATACAACAGAAGCTTAAACAAGATAGTGTATTTCACTCTCACATAGCAGTTTGAGCATAAGCAGTCAGGGCTGACGTGGCAGTTCTGTGGTGCGTGGGAACAATGTTCTTCTCATCTTATTGCACTGCTGTTGTCAACCTGACACTAGGCATTCATGAGCCCAGGTTAAACTTGGGATTCCTAAAGGGAGAATGGCTGCTAGAAGAGTGCTATTGGCTTACAACACATCTTCTTTACTGAATTTTAAATGCTCAGGGCAGAGATCATGAGATTAGCTTCTCCATACCCTCCATGGCGCCCAATGATATCCAAAATCTGTGCAAGTAAAACTGCTTAACACTCATTCACTAGGAAAGAAATCAAATAGGAAAAAAAGATTTTAAGTAAAAAAAGCAGGTTGGATGTGAGGGAACAATTCAGTTCTGGACATATTTAAATTGAAACACCTGTTAGACGTCAAATGGAAAGGACAAGTTGACAGCTCTATAGACCAATACGCAGCTCAGGGTCAAAGACTGACATGGGAATATAAATTTGGAGTGACCAATATGTGGACTATGTCTACAGCCTTGGAGGAGAACCTGGGGAATGGATGCAGACAGACAAAAAGAGGTGTCCAGGAAAGAGATCTTGGGTGGAGCAACATCTAGAAGTTGTAGAAATGAGGAAAAAACAGTAAATGAGAAAGACATAAGAGCCCTTGAGGTAGAAGGGGAGAAAGAATGTTATTTCAGATACCAAAAGAAGGGTTTCAGGAAGGAGGTAGTGATCAATTGTGTCAAATGCTGCTTACAGGTTGAAAATATTAGCAAGGGAGGTCATCAATCATTGGTCACAGTTGCAGAAGAATGTTGAAAGCAAAGCGTGTTTGGAACAAGGTCACGAATGAATGAAGGAGACAAATTGGAGACATCAAGTGTCAACGATTCTTCCAAAGAATTTTGATGTAAAAAGGAACAAAAACAGAATATAACAGAATATAGCTGCTAAGAAAAAGGGGGAGAGAGGGTCAAGAAAACTCTTTTTTAAAGATGTGAGAAATAATAGCCTGTTTCATTGCTAATAGGAATGACCCATTAGAGAGATAAAATTTAATGATGTAGGTGAGAGGGAAGAATTGCAGCAATGTCCTTGAGTAGGCAAGAGGTGATTGGATCTAATATGGAAATGGAAGGAGGATGCCAGATAGGAGTCTGGACAGTTCATTCTTGGTCACAGCTGGGAAGGCAGAGTACTTAGATGTCAAAGCCGGCAAATGAGTAGATGTGATGGAGAAATCTGTGAATTCTGTCCATCAGTTTTTGCAGTGGAATAGATACAAGATCATTGAGAGTGAGGATATGGAAGGAGGTATTAGAGTTTTTAAAGAAGAAAATCAGATATAAATTGGTTATGTATAAAATGGGAAAGTAGATGGACTAAGAATGTATAGCATGCCTGCCTGGCAGCATCAAGAGTTACCTTGAAAATTATGGTCATGAATTTAAAGTGAGACCAAATCAGACCAATTATATGTTTTATTCCAGCCACGTTCAGCTACACAGATGCAAGCAAGAGGAAGTGAAAGTAACTCAAGGGTGTACAAAAGGCAATGATTATAATGACTGGCCTTAGAATTAAAAAAAGTGAGATCATTATGGTAGTCAGGTATAGCCCAAAAAAAAAACTTGTAGGATTAATAAGTTGGAAGTTGTATTAGTCCATTTTCACACACTTATGAAGAATTACCTAAGACTGGATAATTTATTAACAAAGAACATTTAATTGACTCACAGTTCTGCATGGCCAGGGAGGCCTCAGGAAACTTACAATCATGGCAGAAGGCAAAGGGGAAGTAAGGCACGTCTTACACTGTGGCAGGAGAGACAGCGAGCAAGTGAGGGGGAAAATGCCAAACACTTTTAAACCATCAGATCTTGTGAGAACTCACTATCACAAGAACAGCATGGGGGAAACCATCTCCATGATCCAATCACCTCCCACCAGGTCCCTCCCTTGACACTTGGGGATTACAATTAGAGATGAGATTCGGGTGGGGACACAGAGCCAAACCATATTAAAAGTGCAGGTGGACTTAAAAGACTGTTTGAGTTAAGAGTCAGAGGTAGAGAGGAGAAAGATGGAGGTGGTGGTCAGAGACTAAGTTACAAGAAATAGAATTTTGGAAGGGGTGCAGCCATGTGTAATGATACAGTCTGGGGTAAGACTGTGTGAATAGGTGACTGAAAAACAGGAAGAAAGAACCTTGGTTACTGGGATAAAGAGCACACGTATCCGTCGGGTGCAGTGGCTCAAGCCTGTAATCCCAGCACCGTGGGAGGCCGAGGGGGGTGGATCACGAGGTCAAGAGATTGAGACCATCCCGGCTAATACGGTGAAACCCCGTCTCTACTAAAAAATACAAAAAATTAGCCAGGCGTGGTGGTGGGCGCCTGTAGTCCCAGCTACTCAGGAGGCTGAGGCAGGAGAATGCCGTGAACCCGGGAGGCGGAGCTTGCAGTGAGCCAAGATCGTGCCACTGCACTCCAGCCTGGGTGACAGAGAGAGACTCCGTCTCAAAAAAGAAAAAAAAAGAGCACATGTATTCTACATCTTCTATCCCCATCATCAAGACTGAGAAGGAGCCTCTGCTCTTGGAATCACATCAAGCTTCACCAGAAGTCAACATGTCAATCAGCAAGATCAAGAAGAGCATACACACTCAGAATGAGGCTTGTCCTTTCCCCAGCAAAAGTTAAGAAGGAACAAGTAGATGGGGATCAATACCCCCTTAGATATCCTACACCCATTTTATATAAGGGTTCAGAGGAAGACTTTTCAGACTTCCCTCCAAAAACAATTTATATGCTGAAGCCCTAACCCCAAAGTGTTAGTATTTGGAGATGGGTCTTAGAGAGATAATTAGGTTTAGATGAAGTCACAAGGGTAATTTTGATGGGATTAGTACCCTTATAAAAAGAGACTCTAGAAAGTTTGCCTTCTCTATGCCATGTGAAGACACAGTAAGAAGGCAGGCAAAGCGATTCCACCATAAACTGATGATGCTGGCACCTTGATCTTGGACTTGTATCCTCCAAAATTGTGAGGAAATATATGGCCATTGTTTAATCTACCCAATCAATGGTATTTTGTTATGGAAGCCCAAGCTGACTAAGACTCTCAGCCACTCACTCCTATGCATATACCTAGATCTGGTCATTACCTCTGGTAGGTGAGAAACCCAACTCTATAAAGGTTTGGTCTTTTTTAAAAGCTGTATGCTCTATTGCCTCTCCCTCAATGTTCATGAAGAAGACACAGGACTAGACGAATTTGACCCAAATTCTAATTTAGAGCCCACTATTTATTAGCTGTATGACATTAAGCAAATCCCTGAAGCTTTAATGGTCTCATTGGAAAAGGGAAGATAATGTCCCCCTACCTTGCAAGATTATTTAAGCATTTAATTTGATTATGTATGATAAAAGCATAGCATTGTTATTTTGAGATAGGGTCTCACTCTGTCGCCCAGTGCAGTGGCGTGATCGCTGCTCACTGCAACCTCCACCTCCTGGGTTCAAGTGATTCTCATACCTCAGCCTCCTGAGTAGCTGAAATTACAGGCATAAGCTGCCACACCTAGATAATTTTTGTTTTTTTGGTAGAGACGAGGGTCTCACCATATTGTCAAGGCTAGTCTTGAATTCCTGGCCTCAAGTGTTCTGCCCACCTCCCAAAGTGCTGGAATTACAGGAGCCACTGTTCTCGGCTAGCATTGTTGTTTTTATTATATTTTTCAAATATATGACAGATATGAAAGTATACCTGGTCAGGCACAGTGGCTCATGCTTGTAATCCCAAGACTTTGAGTGGCTAAGGCAGGAGGATAACTTGAGGCCAGGAGTTTGAGAGCAGCCCTGGCAACATAGTGAGACCCCATCTCCAGAGAAAATACAAAAATTAGCCAAGTATGGTGGGGCATGCTGATAGTCCCAGATACTCAGAAGGCAGAGATGGAGGTGGGAGGATTGCTTGAGCACAGGATTTTGAAGTTACAGAGAGGTATGAATGGCCATTGCACTGCAGCTTGGGTGACAGAGCAAAACCCTGTCGAAAAAGAAAAGGAAAAAGGAAAAGGAAGGGAAGGCAAGGGAAGGGAAGGGAAGAAAGAAATTATACCTTTTTTGCTACCTTTCCACTCAAGAGACAGTATTGTCAGGTTGTTGCGAAAATTAAGTAAGAGAGTACATGCCAGGTGTTGGAAAACTACAGCCCAGTCTGAGTAGCGTGCTGCCTGTTTTTCTGAACAAAGTTTTATTGGAACACAATTACAGTATTTGTTTAAATATTATTTATGGCTGCTTTCCTGTTACAATTAGAGTTAAGTAGTTACAAGAGCATGTATGTCATGAAAATTCTAAAATATTGACCATCTGGCTCTTTACAGAAAAATATTGCACACCCCAGATATAAGCCAGCATTTAAAACAGCCTGATATAGTATAAGCTTTCAATAAGCAATAATATGTTTCTTCCTTGTAAGCTTACCTCAATTTGCTCAACAAATTATGGGGAACAGTTGCACATAGAAGAGCAGGTAGAAATAAATCACTTGCATTGTGAAGTCCAACAGTAAAACTCTAGAGTACATAGTCCTACATGTAAGTTCAGATTTCCCCGGGTGCCAGGGCAGAGTTTTTATATTGGGCACAGGGCAGGGTTGAACTTCTATCGTATTTTCACATCACTGCTGATCCTGTGACCAGTGTATCTCACACCAAGCATAGCATATATTCATCACGCTACAACCTATACAAGATGCCTAACTAAACCCAAGATTCTCACGGTGAAACAGGGAGGACAAGCCTAAAGTGAAACTAAAACACTCTCACGAAATATCACTGATAATATTCAAAAACTCAAATATGAAGATGAGACAGCTCCTAGGGCCACAAAGAGGTGGAAAAAAAAAAAAAAAAAGAAGACAGTCTGAGAATTGGACTTTTATATGCTCAACATCCCACGTTCCAATCTGTCCACAACAAAATGCACAGAAAATATCCCCCTGACTCATGATTTCTACAGTAAAAAAAAAAAAAAAAAAAGTGAGATTGAGGTGAACCACCAGCTTCCCCCAACATCTTAAGTTTCCTGACAGGAGACCTATCCCTGCTTCAACCCATGGGAAGCATCGTGAATGCCTGAAAGGAAAAATATACCCAAGGACAGCCATAGATAAAGGAAGGGAGTAGGACTATTACACCCCCAGCCCTAGAAACTCCATTTGAAATTCAGCCAAAAGAGATGCCAAATCAGGGTAGCTATTCAGCAGCAGTACATTGTAGGAGGAATATTCCACAGGTCCCCTGGGCATGAACCCCTAGCCAGCCTTCCCACTCTGCTGGGATATCCCTTTTGGCACCTCCCATTTGGGATGGGCAGTGCTCTGATCATTAACTGGAGCCAAGGCAAACCTAGGCTCAAGGCATAAATCTAGTATTAAAAAAAAAGCAGCAACAAGTCGGGGAAAGAAAAATTCAGCAGGTAAATTCAAAGAACCTCTAAGCAAACATATCCAATAATAACCAAAACAAGCCAGACAGAGAAGAGTGGAATAATCATTTAATGCAAAAGCATAGATGTATATCCACAACGGCAAATAGGGAACTATTACCTCCCTAAATGAACAAAGCAAGGAACCTGTGACTGACCCTAATAGGATGGTGATGTGGGATCTCTGACCAATAATTCAAAATGACAATTTAAAGGAAATGCGGGCTGGGCGCAGTGACTCACGCCTGTAATCCCACCACTTTGGGAGGCCAAGGCAGACAGATCACGAGGTCAGAAGATGGAGACCATCCTGGCTAACACAGTGAAACCCCATCTCTACTAAAAATACAAACAATTAGCTGCGTGTGGTGGTGGGTGCCTGTAGTCTCAGCTGCTTGGGAAGCTGAGGCAGGAGAATGGCGTGAACCCAGGAGGCAGAGCTTGCAGTGAGCCGAGATCGCGCCACTGCACTCCAGCCTGGGTGACAGAGCGAGACTTCATCTCAAAAAAATAAAAAATAAAAAACATATAAAAATAAAAATAAAGGAAATTCAGTATCTCCAAGATAACACATAAAAGCAACTTAGAAGTTTATCAGAGAAATTTAACAAAGAGATTGGAATTTAAAGAAAAATCAGACAGAAATCTTGTAACTGAAAAATATATTTGCTGAGCTGAACAATTTATTAGAGGCTCTCAATAGCAGAATGGATCGAGCCAGAGCACAGAACCAGTGAGCTCAAGGACAGGTTATTTGAAAGTATAGAGTTAGGGCCAGGCACAATGGCTCATACCTGTAATCCCAGCACTTTGGGAGGCTGAGGCTGGTGGATTACTTGAGTCCAGGAGCATGAGACCAACCTGGGCAACATGGCAAAACTCTATCTCTACAAATACATACATACACACATATGTGTGCATGCGCACACACACACACACACACAAATTATACATGTGTGGCTGGTGCCTGTAGTCCCAGTCACTCAGGAGGCTGAGCTGGGAGGACCACTTGAGCCTGGGAGAAAGAGGTGGCAATAAGCCCAGATCAAGCCACTATACTCCAGCCTGGGTAACGGAGTGAGACCCTGTCTCAAAAATAAAATAAAATAAAATAAAATAAAATAAAATAAAATAAAAAGAAAAAGAAAATACAGCATCACCTTTGGGAGGCTGAGGTGAGTGGACTGCCTGAGCTCAGGAGTTCGAGGCCAGCCTGGGCAACATGGCAAAACCCAATCTCTACAGACTCTGTCTCCACCAAAAGCAAAACAAAACAACAATACAAACAAACAAACAACAACAACAACAAAACACCAAACCAGAAAATATGGAGTCAAGATAAAAAGGAAAAAAGAATGAAAGGAACAAAAATATAGAAAAAAATTGCATAAAAAGACAAAAATGAAGAATTATGGATGTTCAAGTGGAAACTGAGCAAAAGCAAGGGGTAGAAAACTTATTCAAAGAAATAATAACAGAAAACTTCCCAAAACATGAGAAAGAAAAATACCCAGGTACAGGAAGGTTAGAGAACACCAAACAGATTCAACCCAAATAAGAGTACCTTAAAAGATATAATAATCAAAATCTCAAGTCAAGGACAAAGAGAGACTCCTAAAAGCAACAAGAGAAAAGTAGCAAATGACATGTAAAGAAGCTCCAGTTCATCTGGCAACAAACTTCTCAACAGAAACCACATGGCTAGAAGGGAGTAGGATGACATTTTCAAAGTGCTGAAAGAAAACAACTGCCATCAAAGACTACTGTATCCAGCAAAGCTATCATTCAAACAGGAGGGATAAAGTCTTTCTCAGACAAACAAAAGCAGAGAGAATTCAACACCAAACCCATCCTATAAAAAATGCTAAAGGGAATTCCTATTTTTTCTTTTTTTCTTTTTTTTTCTTTTGAGACAGAGTCTCAGTCCGTCACCCAGGCTGGAGTGCAGTGGCATGATCTCAGCTCACTGCAGCCTCCACTTTCCAGGTTCAAGCGATTCTCCTGCCTCAGACTCCCAAGTAGCTGAGATTACAGACACACACCACTACGCCTGACTAATTTTTGTATTTCAGTAGAGACAAGGTTTCACCATGTTGGCCAGGCTGCTCTCAAACTCTTGACCTCAAGTGATCTGCCTGCCTCAGCCTCCCAAAGTGCTGGGATTACAGGTGTGAGCCACTGTGCTCCATCAGGAATTCTTCAGTAAGAGAAACCACCACCACCACCACCACCAACATACAAAAAGAAAACATTTGAGGTATAAAACCCACTGTAAGTACACAGACAAATCCAGAATGCCCTAATACTTGTAAATGTGGTACAAAACCCACTTATAACTCTAGTATAAAGCCTAAAAGACAAATCAAAAACTTTAATAGCTACAGTAATTGTCAAGTTAGGCAATATAAAAATATGTTAATTGAGACAACAAAGTCAAAATGTGGCGGGGGGATAAAGTTTGTTTCTATTCTGTTTTTGTGCTCCCTAAGGTTTCATCTCTTTACAACAACTTGTTACATCTATAAAGATTTTTTTTTTGTAAGCCTCATGGTGTCCACAGTGTAAAAGAACTATGAAAGATACACTAAAAATAAAAAGTAACAAATTAAAACATTCTACAGAGAAAATCACTTAACCACAAAGACAGTAAGAAAGGAAGAAAGGAGTTACAAAACAACCAGAAAACAAGCAACAGAAAGTTTGCTTGTAGTAAGTCCTTAATAATAACACTGAATGTAAATGAACTCAATTCTCCAATTAAAAGACATGGAGTAACTGAATGGATAATGAAACAAAACCCAACTACATGTTGCCTACAAGAAACCCACCTCAACTATAAAGAAACACATAGACTGAAAGTAAAAGAATGGAAAAAGGTATTCCGTGCCTGCGGAAACCAAAAAAGAATAGGAGTAGCTATGCTCATACACAATGCATGACAAGTCAAAGACTGTAAAGAGAGACAACAGAAGGTCATAATATAATGATAAAGGGGTCAATTCAGCAAGAAGATACAACAATTATAAATATTTAAGCACCTAACACCAGAGCTTCCAAGTATATAAAGAAAACATTAATAGATCTAAAGGCAGACATAGACTGCAGTACAATAGTGGTAAGGGATTTCAATACCCACCTCTCAGTAACTGACAGATCATTCAGACAGAAATTCACAATGAAACATTGAACTTGATCTATATACTAGACCAAACAGGTCTAACTGACATTTACAAAATATCACCCAACTGCTACAGAATACACATTATTTTCATCAGCATATGGAACATTCACTAGAATAGATGATATCTTAGGCCACAAAACAAGTATCAAAAATTTCAAAAAAGTAGAAATCATATTAACTATCTTTTCTGACCACAAAGAATAAAATTAGAAATCAATAATAAGAGGAATCTTGGAAACTACACAAATATTGAAATTTAAAACACGCTTCTAAACAACCCACAGATCAATTAAAGGTTACCAAAGAAATTTTAAAATTCTTGAAATAAATAAAAATGGAAATTCAACACATCAACATCTATAGAAACAGCAAAAATGATGCTAAGAGGAAAGCTTATAGCAATAATCACCTACCTCAAAAAAGTAGGAAGACTTTTAAAATACAACCTAACAATATGACTGTAGGAACTAGAAAACAAGAACAAACCAAACCCAAAATTAGACAGAAATAGTAAAGATTAGAGCAGAAATACATAAAATCAAGACAAAAATACAGATCCACTTTAAAATGAAAAGATGGTTTTTTGAAAGGACAAACAAAAAGACAAACCTTCAACTAGATTAAGAAAAATGGAAGACCAAAATAAATAAAATTAGAAACAAAAAAGGAGAGATAATAACTGAGACCACAGAAACACAAAGAACCATTAGTGACCATTATGAACAACTATATGCCAGAAAATTGGAATAATCTAAAACAAATCTATACATTCTTGGGCACATATGACCAAGATTAAATCATGAAAAAATAGAAAACCTCAACAAATAAACAAGTAATCAGATTGAAGCTATAATAAAACATTTCTCATTAAACAAATTCTCCTGACTGAATGGCTTCATTAATGAATTCAACCAAACATTTAAAGATGAACCAATACCAGTTCTACTCAACTCTTCAAAAAATTAAAGAGGAGCGAATATTTCCAAACTTTTTTTGAGGTCAGCATTACTCTGACAGCAAACCAGACAAGGATACAACAACAACAAAAACTACTGGCCAATATCACTGATGAACATATATGCAAAAATTCTCAACAAATATAAGCAAATTGAATTCAACAACACATTAAAAAGGTTACTTACCATAATCATGAGGGATTTATCCCAGGAATGCAAGGATGGTTCAACATACACAGATGAATCAGGGTGATACATTTCATTAACAGAATCAAGAATAAAAACCACAGGATTATTTTAATGATGCTGAAATAGTCTTTGATAAAATTCAGCATCCCTTTATGATTAAAAAATACCTGGGGATAGAAGGAATGTATCTAAAAATAACAAAAGCCATTTTGACAAATCCACAGCTAACATCATACTGAATGGGGAAAAAATGAAAGCCTTTCCTATAAGATTTGGAACAAGACAAGGATGCCCATTTTCACCACTTTTTATTCAATATAGTGTTAAAAGTCCTGGCCAATGCAGTTAGGAAAAGGAAGGAAATAAAGGGCATTCAAATTGGAAAGGCAGAAATCAAATTAGCTTTTTTGCAGATGACGTGGCCTTATATTTAGAAAAACCTAAAGACTCTACCAAAAAAAAAAAAAACTTAAAACTGATAAATGAATTCAGTTAAGTTGTAGGATACAAAACTAACATATAAAAATCAGTAGCATTTATATACACCAACAGTGAACAATCTGAAAAGAAATCAAGAAAGCAACCCCATTTACAATAACCACAAAGAATATAAACTATCTTAGAATCAATTTAACCAAAGAAGTGAAAGATTTATATAGTTCAATATTAATGAATAGTTGGGCACAGTGGCTCATGCCTGTAATCCCAGCACTTTGAGAGGCCGAGGCAAGTGGATCACAAGATCAGGAGATTGAGACCATCCTGGCCCTGTCTTTACTAAACAATACAAAAAATTAGCCGGGCGTGGTGGCGGGCGCCTGTAGTCCCAGCTAATTGGGAGGCTGAGGCAGGAGAATGGCGTGAACCTGGGAGATGGAGCTTGCAGTGAGCTGAGATAGTGCCACTGCACTCCAGCCTGGGTGACAGAGTGAGACTCCGTCTCAAAAAAAAAAAAAAAATTAATGAATAAACAGCATGATTAAATAAAGTAGCTTCAAACAGAAACAAACAAAAACCAGAAACAGGTCATATGTTAACTGGTTGATAAAATATTGTGACCAGAGGCTTACAAAAAGCTAATCCTGTATTTTCTTCTGGGAGCAATGGTTTGGTACTCTCTAATTCAGGGTCTGTGGTGACTTTATATAGAATGTAACTACTGGAAATAATGAGCATCAATTATATATACACTATGTGTATATAATAGATATATACATGTACATTATTGTCTATGTGTAAATTTATTATTACTAATAAAGCTTAGTGCCATTTCTTTAATTTGTTCTAAAGCACCAGCAGTTTTATTCATCATTGCCCTTGTACCATCAGTACAAATGTCAAACACTGTAGAAAATAACAGCTTACTATTACTGTTAAAATACTAAAGATGTCCCTCTCAGGGGTTAAAAATGTTTTCATTACCAAACAGACTAAAGTACTAAGTTGGGCTGGGTGCAGTGGCTCACACCTGTAATCCTAGCACTTTGGGAGGTCAAGGTGGGTGGATGATTTGAGGTCAGGAGTTCGAGACCAGCCTGGACAACATGGTAAAACCCCATCTCTGGAAAAGTACAAATATTAGCTGCTACGGCAGTGCATACATGTAATCCCAGCTACTTGGGAGGCTGAGGCACAAGAATCCCTGAACCCAGGAGGTGGATATTGCAGTAAGCTGAGGTTGCGGCACTGCACTACAGGCTGGGCAACAGAGCAAGACGGTCTCCAAATAAAATAAAATAAAATTACTAATTTTTTGCCTTCAAATATGTCAACATTTCACCAGTGCTGTCTGTATAAATTTTATTGGCTTTACCTTTTATGCATTGAGGTAGTGTTTCCAAATGCTTTCAAATTTAAATTATTCAGGACTGTAATAAGCCTTGACAACAAATATGTAAATAGAAACAAAATTCATGACTTGTTCTCCTTTTTTTTTTTTTTTTTTTTTTTTTGTAGTGAATGCTGGGTTTCATTCTGTCACCCAGGCTGAAGTGCTGGAGTGCAGTGGTATAATCATGGCTCACTGCAGCCTAACCTTCTGTGTTCAGACAATCCTCCCACCTCAGCCTCCTGAGTAGCTGGGACTACAGGCATACAACGCAATGCCTGGCTTTTTTTTTTTTTTTTTTTTTTTTGTAAAGATGGGGTTTCACCATGTTGCCCAGGCTAGTCTTGAACTCCTGTGCTCAAGTGATCCACCCACCTTGGCCTCCCAAAGTGCTGGGATTACAGGTGTGAACCACCACTATGGCGGGACTGAATGCTTTCATCTTGTTTTGCTGATTTCCTTAATTTAATTAACTGTTCATATGTTACCTCTAGGTTACTTCCACTGAGATACAAATGAAATATATTTTGTCCACTTACACATTTTAAAATACAAGGTGATAATATTCAGCGCATGACTTGAAGTTACAAACAAAATAGAAAAACTTGTTTTAAGTGATGGGAAAATAAAATTACTAAAGGGAAAAGATTTTTTTTTAATTTTAAAATTGGAGCTATTATTGCCTATAGGAGGGAAAAGAAAAATAGATCACTTATATTGCCTTCATGTCTAAAATACAGTTTGATAGAGAAAAAAGAATTGATTTTTTAAAAAGAAACAGTATAGGTTTTATGGGTTGATGAAAAGGAGATAAATTTTAAATAAGAATTAAAAGATTAAGAAATTTATAAGAACTATTATTATGCCAGGCGCGGTGGCTCAAGCCTGTAATCCCAGCACTTTGGGAGGCTGAGACAGGCGGATCACGAGGTCAGGAGATCGAGACCATCCTGGCTAACACGGTGAAACCCCGTCTCTACTAAAAAATACAAAAAAACACTAGCCGGGCGAGGTGGCGGGCACCTGTAGTCCCGGCTACTCGGGAGGCTGAGGCAGGAGAATGGCGGGAACCCGGGAGGCGGAGCTTGCAGTGAGCTGAGATCCGGCCACAGCACTCCAGCCTGGGCAACAGAGCGAGACTCTGTCTCAAAAAAATAAAAAATAAAAAATAAAAATAAGTGCAACTAATAAAATAAGCACAAACGCTCATTCCTATAATGTGATTCTGTATTAAACTGCATTTCTGTATCTAGAAGCAATAAGAAGACTGAAGTAATTAGAATAATTTAATTCTGAAAAAGACCATTTTTGTTCATGATTTTTAACCACCAAATATTTTTAAATTCATTAGATGGAAAAAAGATTTTTCACTTATTTTATGTAATCTCAAAGGTCAGAATTTAGGCACTATTTAAAAAAAAAAAAAAAGCCAGGTGCAGTGGCTCACGTCTATAATCCTAGCACTTTAGGACACCAAGGCGGGTGGCTCACTTGAGGACTTGAGGTCAGGAGTTCAAGACCAGCCTGGCAAACATGGTGAAATCCCATCTCTACTAAAAATACAAAAAATTAGCCAGTCATGGTGGTGGGTGCCTGTAATCCCAGCTCCTCAGGAGGCTGAGGCAGGAGAATCACTTGAACCCAGGAGGCAGAGGTTGCAGCGAGTCAAGATGGATCACACCACTGCACTCCAGCCTGGATGACAGAGCAAAACTCCGTCTCAGGGGAAAAAAAAAAAAGCAAAAAAGGCTTCAGGGAGAATATTTTAAGTATGAGTGAGAACATTACTGCTAAGAAAACATCAAATTTTGAAGTGGGTTCTAATAGGAGTGAGTTCTGTTACTAGGGGTATTGAAACCATAACCCATTTGGATTTGGATACTTCAGTGGTCCCTCAACCATAGGCTGTTAAAATAGATAAGTAATTTCAAGCTTATTTTGTGTATCTTAGCAGTAGAAGCTTTATTGAAACGAAATCTTGATGTCTAGATTCCATAAAAATGATGGCAACTACAGAAACCAGAATCCTTTCTTCCTATTCTGCAAAAACCATTCCAATAAATACAGCACAAATAAAACCCCATTTTTTTCAACTAGGAAAAGAGACAGTAATTCAAACTTCCAAGTTATGTGCATGAGGAGAAATAAACATTCTGAAACCAGTAGTAGTGCCTTTTCAGAGCCCATGTCAGGGCAGACTCATGCACAGACTGAGTGGAAAGCAGATGTGACAGCAGGATACTAACACTGGGGAAACACAGATAGAACTGCCTCTGTAGAAAAGCTCCCACCTTGAGTGGCAAAGTTCCTAAAATAAGCCTTAGATCTTGCGTATCACAGCACTGGGTCCTGGAAATAGAAATGAAGGGGTCTGAAATTGCTTAGGACCACAGGTGGTAGATTTGGAAGCCAATGCATGAGTGTGTGAGAGAGAGAGTGTGTATGTGTGACAGTGTGTGTGTGTGAGAGAGAGAGAGAGTGTGTGTGTGTGTGTGTATGCTGGGAAAGGTGACTTCATGGTTAAGTTAAAAAAAAAATGAAATAGAGATAAAATGAATCAGAGAAAGGGATAGGCATAGAAGAGAAGCACAGACTCAACGAAACTACAATTAAGAGTCCCTGAAGAGAAAGAACAATTATCACTTTTAAATAAAGAATAGAATTCAAAGCTGTAAGTCTCCTCTCCCCCCAAATTTTCCAGGTGTTAGACCAGACTTGAATCTACAAAGTAAAAAGGCCCATTCTGCATATGGAAAAATTGCCAAAGAATAATAAGCTGTGTGATACATGTTAGTAAAATAATAATGCCATGAAGACAAAGAATTCCCCCGACTCTCCTCCAGTCACCATCAGTTGGCACTAAAATCTCAACAGCAGTGTATGGAGCAAGAAACAATGCACAACATTTTCAAGACACTCAAGACAATAAATGGGAACCCATAATTGTGTAGCCAGTTGAACTACACTTTAACTATCAAGACTATGGAAAAACAATTTTAAACATACAAGAACTGGGGAATACTATATTCATAAACTCTTCCTGAGCAATCTCCAAGAACATGGCTACTCAGAATTTACTCTGTAGCCAGCAGCAGCAGCAGCAAAATCCGAGAGATTGTTCAAAATGCAAAATCTCAGCCGGGTGTGGTGGCTCACGCCTGTAATCCCAGCATTTTGGGAGGGTGAGACAGGTGGATCACTTGAGGTCAGGAGTTTGAGATCAGCCTGGCAAACATGGCAAAACCTACCTCTACTGAAAATACAAAAATTAGCTGAGTGTGGTGGTGCACGCCTGTAGTACCAGCTGCTCAGTAGGCTGAGGCAGAAGAATTGCTTGAACCCAGGAGGCAGAGGTTGCAGTGGGCTGAGATAAAACTACTGCATTCCAGCCTGGGCAGCAGAGTGAGAGACTGTCTCAAAACAAACAAAATAAAAACAAAATGCAAAATCTCAGGTCCTACCTCAGGCCTTCTGAATTGAAATCTTCGTATTAACAAGATCCTCAAGGGATTAGTATGCACGTAAAAGACAAGCTCTATCAATGAAAAGATCATTGTGCAAACTTTGGCCAAAGAACTAATGGTCTTTTTATCTACATATGAAATACATGTTTCATATAGGTCTGAGACTAAAACAAAGGAGAAAAGGTTAGAGTTCTGTCAAGGAAGAAATATCAACTTCAAAACGAAACGAGGAAGAAACAAAAGAGAAGTAAATAATGATTGTCTCATAGGGAATAAGTGGTTGACAAAAGGCATTAGTATGAAGATTACTAGTAGCATGAAAATATATACCTTCCAAATTTTTTTAATTGAGAAAATAGACCACATACAAAAATAAACACTGTAAATGTAACATAAATAATATGAGCTATTTGAGACCAAACATCAGTCCTTAAAAAAGTAAACTCGTCTCTATGTTGTATTCAAGAGGCATGCTTAAGTGATTCAAAAAGGCTCAAAGTAAAAAGATGGGTGAAGGTATGCCAGGTAAATGTAAACACTAAGAAAGTATAGCTGTGATTCTGATAGCAAACAACCTAAGCTAACACTAGGGTCAAAAGAAGGAAGGCCTTTCTTACGTAACAGGACACAATACACAATTAAGATAGAAGTTATGACTATCTGGAACCCAAGTAACATAGCCATCAGTCTCATAGAGCAGAAACTACAAAAGATTCAATAATAAGTAGATTAATAAACACACTAATAATAGATTTTATCACACAGTTCTCAAAGGAAAATCAAGAGGACAGAAAGCTCAGTGAACTTGTAGAAGTTCCAAACAAAGTCATTCATAGATCTGATGAATATAAGGTAAGCTTTATATACTGATAAAAGAAAGTGTACCTTTTCTTCAGCTACATAGAACAGTCAAAAAAAAAAATACAATATATTGAATCACGCAAACACAAATCAGTGCATCCCACAGGATAGAACAATGCATATGGTAAGCACAGTGAGATCAAATAAGACATTTGTAACAAAAAGTAGAAAATGTTCTCGCTAGAAATTGTAAAAACTCCTATTGAAAAATGCTTAGGTAAAAAGAAAAATATAAACTAAAATTGCAGAGTTGCTAAAATTTTGGAATTTATGAAATATAAATGAAGCTTTAAAATCAGCAGAACAGGTCAGGTGCAGTAGCTCACACAACTATAATCCCAGCATTTAGGGATGCTGAGGCAGGAAGATCACTTGAGGCCAGGAGTTTGAGACCAGCCTGGGCAACATTGTGAAACCCTGTCTCTACAAAAACAAAAAGGCAAAAATTAGCAGAACATTTATATCCTTAAATATTTATACCAATAAAAAGTAAAAAATAAAGGTCAATAAGGTAAAAATCAACAAAACATTTATACTAAGAAACAAATTTTATTTATACTTGTATTATTTATGCAGATTATATATATAGAGAGTATAGATAAAAGTATAAATAAAATTATATGAATAAAAAGTACAAATAATAAAAGTATAAATAAAAATTATACAAATAAAAAGTAAAGAATAAGGGTCAATAAATACTAATCAACAAAATATATGAATAAAAAGTAAAGAATAAAAGTCAGTAAATTAAGTAATATCAACAAAAGTACAACAAAGAAAGCAGAAGAAAGGGAAAAAAAATCAAAACAGAAGTATAAATGAATAAAGTTGAAAACAGAAAAAAGATTAGAACCAAGAAATCCAAATGCTGGTTTACTAAAAATAGCAACAAAATAGGCAAACCACTAGTTTCTCACTCAATAAGAAAAAGAGTGATAAATGAGAGAAAAAAATGTCAAGTAAGAAATCAGTGGCCAGACGTAGTGGCTCATGCCTGTAATCCCATCACTTTGGTAAGCCGAGATAAGAGGATCACTTCAGCCCAGGAGTTTGAAACCATCCTGGGCAATGTGGCAAAACCCCATCCCTACAAAAAAATATAAAGTCAAATGGAGCAAAATCCTAAGTCTCTATTTTTCTGAACCTTCAGCCTTAAGAGAGTCTCCTAACTACCACTTACAGTAAAATTTTACCCCCAATTCTTCCTACATAGAAATTTCAATGATAGCAAAGATTCTGGGTCATTAAAGGGCTATTCAAAGTATTATTCTTTATCTCACGTCTTGCTATATCGTACCAATGGAGAAATCATGGAGAGCTGAAGGTTCGGAAAAATAGATTTAGGATTTTGTAAAGAAGTCCCTTGTATACTAAGGAAAACATATCAGTGTCTGTATGCATCATTTTGGACACATACTCATAAAACAGAGCTGTCTTACGGCTCCTGGTAGGGGTCATAGCCCTCTGAGCTTTCTAGTCCAGCATCCCCTCCATCCTGGAAATAACATCCCTCAGCTACAAACACCCATCTGAGCAGAGCTAACCTTCTCCAGTACTCAATGTCTGGGTCAGACTTTCCCAGAACAAAGGAAAACAAAACAAAACGATAATCTAGTATTTTGGTTCCAAATGGAGCAATTTCCAGCCTCATTTCATTTCAGCAACTTCTTAGTTGCACACTAGTAAGCAGTGAAGAGAAGAAGATGGCAATGTATATTTGTTCATTTCACAAGTAGTTCAGGCTGGGCATGGTGGCTCACACCTACAATGTCAGCACTTTGGGAGGCAGAAGCAGGCAGATTGCTTGAGCTCAGGAGCTTGAGATCAGCCTGCAAAACACAGCGAAACCCTGTCTCTACAAAATATACCAAAATTAGCCAGGCATAGTGGCATACACCTGTGGTCCCAGCTACTTGGGGGGCTGGGGTGGGAGGATCGTTTGAACCCAGGCGGCAGAGGTTGCAGTGAGCCGAGATCATGCCACTGCTCTCCAGTCTGGGTGACAGAGCAAAACACTGGCTGAAAAAATAGAAAAATAAAACAAATGTCTCTATGTCAGGCCATATTCCAGGTGCTTAGCTCGTGGAGCTCACGGGGAAGGTCAGAGTAAGTCTATGTTAGAAAGTAATGTGCTCTTTGAAAAAAGGAACATGAGCTGAAAGTACATTTTAGGAAGGGTGGTCAGGGAAGGGCTCTCTGATAGGAAATATTTGGGCAGAAGCCTGAAGGATATGAAGAAACAGCTATTCTAGAAAAGAAAATTATAGGCAGAGATGAACTGTGTGTGCAAAGGCCCTGAGGCATGACAATGCTAACAAAGCAGTCTCTAAGAACAGAAGATAGAGTCACACAGACAGTGAAAGTCGGCCTTGATCAGTGTGAGCAAAGCACACTGTGAATGATGAAGAACTGCCCCGAGTCTCTAACACTTCACCCGTCATCGTAAATCCCTTCACTGCCTATGCACCCCTTCATTTTTCATCAAAGCTCCAAGGTAGTTTATTTTTAGAAAATGGTTACTGGTTATTTGGAAGTAAAATGTTCTTTGTTCCCATTCTACCCAACCCCACTTCATCTTCCAGGTCACACATTAAATCTCTTACATAAGCACATTACTCCCTGATGTGACACATAAGGACCACAACTGGCAAAAAAATTATCAAGTGGCCCTCATGCCTTTTATTTGGCTTAAACGATCAACAAAATTTAGAATGTACATTCAGCATTAGGATTAACCAGTACACGCAATTTTCTAACTGACTTTGCAGGAAAAGACAGATCCGTAAAACAGAGGTCAAGAGAGGCTCATATACACAAATAATTTCTTACCGAGGTAACATTTAAAAACAGTAGAAAAATGTCAGTTGTCCAGCAAATGATGGTGAAATAACTGGCCAGACACTGGGGGAGGAAATAAATAGGTATCATCCCTATTTACACCAAAATAAATTTCAGTAGATCAGAAGGTTAAAAAAAATTGTAAAAGTCAAAGAAAATATTACAACTAAAAAAATATATATATTTGGAGTGGGAATAGCTAAAGCAAGATACATAAACCAAAAGCCTCAAAGGAAAAGATTAATAACTGTGACCACAGAAAAACTTCAAAGCCATAAAACAGTAAAAAGACAATTATGGTAGAAAAAATGCAACATAATACAACAGGTAGATTCCTCAATTCATAAAAAGTTCTGGCAAGTTAGTTTCAGGGGACAAGTTCTATCTCACTCCCCGGCAAGTGGATAGATACTTACAGGTTTTATTGTTTATTGAGACAAGGTCTTACTCTGACCTCCAGGGCTGGCATGCAGTGGCGCGATCATAGTTCACTGCAGCCTCAAACTCTTGGGGTCAGGTGATCCTCCTACCTCAGCCTCCCAAGTAGCTAGGACTAAATAAGCCACCACACCCAGCTCATTTCTTGTAAAGACAGGGTTTCTCCTTACCTCAGGTTGGTTTGAACTCTTGGTCTCAAGGGGTTTTTGTTTGTTTTTTTGTTTGTTTTACCTCAGCCTCCCAAAGTGCTGGGATTATAGGCATGAGCCACTGTGCCCGCCTGAATAGATATTTAGCCAGAAAAAAAAATGCAAATGGCTTTTAAATGTATGTGCAGATGCACATTTAAAATTAAGGATATGTAACTTAAAAGTAGCAATAACATTTTATCCTATTAACAAATACTAAATAATTTGAAAACAAGGTGTTGGTGAGGGTATAGGAAACAGGCTTCCCTATGCAATTCTTGGTAGAAATGTAAATTGACTGGTATATTTATGAAGGATAATGTGGCTACATCCATATCGATTAAATATTCACATGCCCTTTAACTTAGCAATTACATTTCAAGCAATTTATCCCGATACGTTTTCATACACATGTAAAGAGGATTATCTAAGGCTGCAGTATAATTTTTAATGATAAAAATTTAGAAACAACTTAAACATTCGTTGATGAAGAATGAGTTAACTAAAGGACGGCACAGTCATACTATTGTAATACTGTGTAGCCATTAAAAAGATTCAGGCTGATTTATATGAGCTGATAAGAAATGACTTCTAAGATATAATGTTAAGTAATAAAAGCAAGACAGAGGCATTGGAGATATTATATGGATATACCTACACACACAAGAAAAATAGACTGGCTAGGACTAACCCTGAAAAGTATCTGTCATACCTACTGTGGCCCAAGTTCACTGGTTTTATTAGCCCATGATTATATTGCCAATGAGTAGCAAAATGAGCACTCAAACCTAGATCTGTCAGACTCCGAAGCTCACACTGTTAATCATGATGCTATATACCGTTCGATGATGCTAAAAGGACAAAGGTAGCAAGAAAACAAATGGTAAGACATTTCCTACTTTCTGCTTCCCAAACAACCAGGTATAAAAATGAACAGACCTGTAATAAAGGAAATAATGGAATTTTACAAAAGAAAGGTATATTCACCTTTAAGTTCTTGAAGGGAAAAGGTTGTTACAGCAGAAGAATGTTCAGCTCTGTCTCTCTTTCCCACGGACAACCCGAAAAGATGAGTGGAATTGGTCAACATTTAGAACATTTTATCTCCCAAAGTGCAAAGCCTACCAGGCTGAAATTCTTACCTTCTGGCCATACGTGAAACCTACTGTTACTGGCTTTAACTAAATTCTACCCGGTTCAAAAATTAAATAAATCCTCAGCTTGTTTGAAAGCATTGTGTGCCAGATAAACTAGTTATCTATAGCCAGACATGGGAACATCCTTCCTACACACTGCCAACTGATTAAAAAGGAGTAAATTCCCAGATGAGTTCTGAAATTTGCAGCCCTAGAACCTGGTGTAAGAGCCAAGACCCTTGGCCCCCTAAAGGCTCATTGAAAAATCAACTCACTAGCTGAGCACAGTGGCTCATACCTGTAATCCCAGAACTTTGGGAGGCTAAGGCAGGAGGATTACTTGAATCTAGGAGTTTGAGATCAGCCTGGGCAACATAGCAAGACCCTATCTCTATCTTTAAAAAAAATTAGCCAGATGTGGTGGCACACACCTGTAATCTCAGCTACTCAGTAGGCTGAGGCAGGGGGATCACTTCAGCCCAGGATGTCAAGGCTGTAGTGAGCCATGATCACACCACTGCACTCCAGCTGGGGGGACAGAGTGAGACCCCGTCTCAAAAAAGAAAAAAAAGAAGAAAAGAAAAATCAACTCACAAAAGGCAGATTAATAGGTGAAAAGACATTCACATTTATTTAATGTGTATACTTGAGAGGCTTCAGAATGAAGATCCAAAGACACAGAGGAAATTGTCTATGTGTATGCTTAGGTTCCACAAAATATAAACATCATGTAAAAATATAATTGGACAAAAAGGGGTAAGATCTAATGCTAATAAACGTAGTGGGGAAACCTAGCGAGTCCTGTTCTAGATTCTTCTTGGCCTCTCTGTGCAGTATTCCTTTCTTCTGAGTGTGGGGCAAGATCGTCTCTGGAATGGGGATCTTATGACATACAGTCAAACAAAGTAAGCCAGATAATTTTAATGACCAGTTTTTGCATAGAATATTTTTATGTTCTATGGCTGACTTTGAGGAAAGGAATTCTGGTCTATGATATGCCCTGGGGAAGAGGGATTCTAGTTTTCATGGCTAACCGTGAAAAAGAATAGGACAGAGACATAAGGGCAGGAGAAGATCAAGGAGAAATCTTTACTTTTGAAGCTGTTTCTGAGGCCTTCATTTTGGGGTATTGTTTTCTGATCCCAACACTGGCAAAACTGCATTCTATCCCTTGTGTTAAATTTGTGTATGCCAAAGCCAGTAATGATAACTGCCCAGCCCTCAAGAATTCACTTTTCTTTGGAAACAAACTCTAACACCCAGGTAAGGCCAGAGCCCAGGGGCACTCTCTGTGCCTCATGATCCTGCCACCCAAATGAAGCTGGCTCGGCCGAGGCAAACAAGCAGCCTTAGCTTGCCAATTGCATTTTCCATCTCAGGAATCTGAAGTTTATAACAAAGTTAGTGGGAGCCTGCTTCATTACTGAGTCCCATAAATAGCATACCCTAGAAAGAAAGCGCATGGATTTCTGCTGTCGAAGTTCCTGGTGTTCCCTGATATCTGCCTTTCTGAGGCTTTATCCATGCTGTGAGCTCAGTGTCTTTCTTAAGCTGCCCAGAGTTCATTTTCTTCAGCCACCCAACAGCATAAACAAATACACATCTCTGCCTGTTGCTATCCAGTATCATTTCCCATTTTTACTTTCAAACAGAACCCTGATTTTGTTTGGTATAATAATGTTCCTATTACTTATTTCCCATCCTCCCCTACAGCTGAAAGGAGTCATGTGACCCATTCTGGCCGATGAGATGAGAAGTCACTGATGGTGCTTCCTGCACCTCCTTTAAAGCAGCTGGACACTGGAGCTTTTATCTTTTGCCCTTTGCTCTCACTCGCCTTCTTGACTGGAATGCAGATGTGATGCTCAGAGATGCAGCTGTCATTTTGTAACCCTAACCTTGAAAGCCTCACACTAAGCATGAGAAAACAGAAATAGAGAACGAGCCTATGTTCTTGAAGACATCCTTAAACAATTGCACTAGCCCTCACCTCCTGACTTCTTATGTGAGAAGAATAAACGCCCTGATATGGTTTGGATCTGTGTCCCTACTCCAATCTCATGTTCAATTGTAATGCCCAATGTTGGAGGTGGGGCCTGGTGGGAGGCAATTGGATCATGGGGGACTTTTCTCAGGAATCATTTGATACCATCCCCCCACCTTGGTCCTGTTGTTGCGACTGTGAGTGAATTCTTGCATGATCTGGTTGTATAAAAGTGTGTGGTACCTCCTCCTTCACTCTCTTGCTTCTGCTCCTGCCATGTGAGATGCCTGCTCCCCCTTTGCCCTCTGCCATGATTGGAAGCTTCTTGAGGCCTCCCCAGAAGCAGAAGCTGCTGTGCTTCCTGTACAGGCTGCAGAACTGTGAGCCAATTAAACCTCTTTTCTTTGTAAATTACCCAGTCTCAGGGATGTCTTTATACCAATGTAAGAACAGTCTAATACAACCCCATTTGGTTAAGCAGTTTGATAAGTCTGGAAAAGTTTCTGAAATAAACAGTTGAACACAATCCCAAGGGAAGCACTACCTAGCCTCTGTGAAGTCTATTATATGAATTCAATTCAATGCAGGTATTAAGAGAGAGCCTACTGTTACAGGTGGAGGCAGGAAAGGAAATACTGACAAATAAGGTCATGTCTCCCATCTTTTGGGCAAAACACTAAGATACATAACCTGCTCCAATAAAAGGTGGAGTTAGAGAAGTAATAAACAGATGTGTAAACAGCTGCTATTGAGACAGAGGGAGAAAAAATGAAATCTGCCTGAGAGATGAGGGAAAGTGTAATAGCAGAGGTGGTAACTGATCCAGGCTTTGAAGAATGAACAGAACTTCCATAGGCAAGGGGCCTGCAGGCCAGGGACAGAGCATGAATGCAAGCTTACATGTGTGGGGAATGACAGCAAAAGAGCTGCTTATCTGCCACGATAATCTAAGCACTCCCGGACAATGATGGCTCCCATTGCCGAGTACTTACCCACCGCCAGTTGTATGCTCATTTTCTCAGTAAATCCTCAGTATAAGCCACAAAAAAGTAAGGCACTCTCATTATTATCCTCATCATACAGATTAAGAAAGTATAACTTCAAGAAGTTAATCTCCAGGATAACAGAGCAGAGTCATAAGGGGCAAAGATGAGATACCGGCACAAATCACTCCAGTTCCAGAGGCCTCTCTCTTAAGTCTCTGCTTCAGTGCTTGATAATGTTCCCATGAAGGCCATTACTAAAAGATGGGAGTGGCTACTGGCATGTGGAACTAGTGGAATCCAATGGCTAACGTGACTGCAAAGTTTTTAAGAGTATTGTGTTGTCGAGAGCCTGGAATGAAAATGACTGTTCAAGATCTAAAACTACAGTGGGGCTCCAGTGTAGTTTTCTTGACCATTGATGGTCAAGAAAAGAGCTAAGCCAGTTTCTAAGTAAGGTGTAAAATCCCTATGCCCACCTTCGTGGCCAAAGAGAATAATGCAAAGAAAAGAATTTCCTATAAAGCAGAGCAGGGACAAGGAAGAAAAATTTACGTTAGAAATGTTTCCAGGGAGCAGAATGGAAGCCTGTGGAGTATGCTCCAATAACAAGCTAGGAAACTTTCAAAATGTGGTCAGAATTGCTCCAGACCAGTGACCACTTGTGTCTTCATTTCTCCCCATTCCAAATGGGAATGATTATTAAAATTAACCTGATCGTCCGTCTTTTATCCCTGTTTATTGCAGACTTAAATGAGAGGAATTTTTGTTTCTTAAAAAAGGTCACAAAAAAGAATAAAGAATAATCTTCTGTTTCCAGGAGCATTATTGATAGATTCTGAAAGACCCATTCCTTCAAAACAACTAGATCCTATGTAAAATATACTTGTAATTGCATTGAACTCACAGGATGCAAGAGTAACTCACAAAGGGAAGCTAACACACATATTGAACTTAAAGCCATGAGCAGTAAGCACATAGGAGCAGTGTGATTGCACACAATCCATGTTTCAATTTTAAGACAAGACCTGAAGCCAACAGCAACCTGGGAGTGGAAGCTAAATCTGAGTTAGGCAAAATAAGCCAGGGACCCTGAAATGAACTAATATGGTCCTATTTGGTAGCACTCCTTGATTCACAGTAGAAGCAAAATAATTGCAAGCCCTCTCGGGAGGAAACCATCTCCAATTTAACATCAACCTCACAGACTCTCACAACCAAAGATTACCAGACATACAAGGAAATGAATCACCATGAGTGAGAGTCAGCAGGACAAAACAGTAACACATTTATACTTTTTTGTCTGCAAAAACTTGAGAAATTAGAATTACTAGACTGAGAATTTTAAATGAGAGTGTATAAAACAATTTTATAGATAAGAGATGGACTCAAAACTATTTTAAAATGAACCAACCCTTAGAAATGAAAATTATATATTATATATATTTATAATATAAATGATAGTACAGTTTACATACATATTTTTCTGCATATGAATTCTGCTACAATTGCTATATATTATCAATGGGTGGGACACATAGACTAATCATCCCTAATGAGAAAACTTGTGGATTAAAAGATAGATCTGAAGTAATGATTCAGCATGTAGCACTGAAAGACAGAAACAAAAATTCCCAGAAAAAGAGATTGCAGGATAAAATAAGATATGCAAAACTTCCAAATAAACTATTAGGCAAAGTCATTTTATGAATTAATCAAACATGCCTATATGAATGCAAGAATTGTTTAACAGAATAACGGGGGGAATGATCTTAACATATACAGAAAAAACTTTGATAAAAAATTAACATTTACTTATGATAAAAAAAATCAGTAAATTAGGAATGGAAATTTCTTAATTTGATCAAATACATACATCAAATATTATGCTTAGTAAGGAAAGGATAGAGACCCTTGCTTTAAAGTCAGAAGACTTATCACTGCTTCTATTCTGTATCATATTGAAAATTCCAGCGGGAAGAGCAGGACAAAAAATAAAAGGTCCACTCTGTCCACTGAAAGGACCAAAACTGAAAGACATCCCACTAGCAATGGGCACACCAACACTCAAAACTTAGTCTGAGTTCTAAGGATTCTCCACTGAAAGAAATCTGAGCTTCTCAGAGAAATGACTGACTCCATGATTTCAGGATTTAGGTCAGGTTAGGGGACGAGATAAGCTTGGAATATTTTGGGATATATCAGAAAGCAAAGAAGTGTTCAATAAATGATAAGGACGTATTACAAGGACACAGGAGCCAGCTTTGGACACCAAAGTAATAAAGGACAGTGATGAACTACAAACCACTGGGAGAAAATTAAGGGAATCATGACTTCATTCCTATAAAAAAGTAGATAAGTAAATAAAGTAGCATAATGATAATAGAATGCTAAGGTTGACTGGTGAATATGGAAGGCATACCAAAGCTCAGAAATTAGCATTTTGGAACCATCCTAGTAAAGGTCAGATCAGGCAAGAAGTGTCAGTGAATGTTAAATCTATAGGAAAATTTTAATGAGGACCAGGATAATTGTATGGTCTTTATGATGAGTTGCAAGGGAGAAAACTAATAAATAACAGTAGATAAATAATATATAAATCAGACAGCACCTTAACCAGGTATTCAAAATTAATATCATTAAAGAGGGAGACAGGGACATCTATACCTCCAGATGTGATGCCCTCAGAGGGACATACCACATATGCAGTGTCCTGGCCACAAATGTGTAACCTAAACATAATTGCAAGGAACCATCAGGCAAACCTATGCTGAGAAACATTTTCTTTTTAATTAAAAACTTTTTTTAAAAACTATACTTTAAGTTCTGGGATACAGGTGCAGAACGTGCAGGTTAGTTATATAGGTATACACGTGCCATGGCAGTTTGCTGCACCCATCCACTCATCATCTACATTAGGTATTTCTCCTAATGCTATCCCCTCCCCTAACCCCCACACACCAACAGGCCCTGGTGTGTGATGTTCCCCTCCCTGTGTCCATGTGTTCTCATTGTTCAAATCCCACTTATGAGTGAGAACATGGGCAGTGTTTGGTTTTCTGTTCCTGTGTTAGTTTGCTGAGAATGATGGTTTCCAGCTTCATCCATGTCCCTGCAAAGGACATGAACTCATCTTTTTTTATGGCTGCATAGTATTCCATGGTGTATATGTGCCACTTTTTTCTTTATCCAGTCTACCATTGATGGGCATTTGGGTTGGTTCCAAGTCTTTGCTATTGTGAACACTGCTGCAATAAACGTATTTGTACATGTGTCTTTACAGTAGAATGATTTATAATCCTTTTGGTGTATACCTAGTAATGGGATTGCTAGGTCAAATGGTATTTCTGGTTCTAGATCCTTGAGGAATCGCCACACTGACTTCCACAATGGTTGAACTAATTTACACTCCCACCAACAGTGTAAAAGCATTCCCATTTCTCCACATCCTCTCCAGGATCTCTTTCCTGACTTTTTAATGATTGCTATTCTAACTGGCATGATGAGCTTGTTTTCATGTTTGTTGGCTGCATCAATGTCTTCTTTTAAGAAGTGTCCATTCACATCCTTTGCCCGCTTTTTGATGGGGTTGCTTTTTTCTTGTAAGTTTGTTTAAGTTATTTGTAGACTCTGGATATTAGCCCTTTGTCAGATGAATAGATTGCAAAAATGTTCTCCCATTCTGTAGGTTGCCTGTTCACTCTGATGATGGTTTCTTTTGCCGTGCAGAAACTCTTTAGTTTAATTAGATACCATTTGTCAATTTTGGCTTTTGTTGCCATTGCTTTTGGTGTTTTAGTCATGAAGTCTTTGCCCATGTCTGTGTCCTGAATGGTATTACCTAGGTTTTCTTCTAGGGTTTCTACAGTTTTAGGTCTTACATTTAAGTCTGTAATCCAGCTTGAGTTAATTTTCATATAAGGTGTAAGGAAGGGGTCCAGTTTCAGTTTTCTGTGTATGGCTAGCCAGTTTTCCCAACACCATTTATTAAAAAGGGAATTCCCCGTTTCTTGTTTTTGTCAGGTTTGTCAAAGATCAGACGGTTGAACTACAAACGACTGCTCAAGGAAGTAAGAGATGACACAAACAAATGGAACAACATTCCACACTCACGGATAGGAAGAATCAATATTGTGAAAATAACCATACTGCTCAAAGTAATTTATAGATTCAATGTTATCCCCATTAAGCTACCACCGACTTTCTTCACAGATTTAGGAAAAACTACTTTAAATTTCATATGGAACCAAAAAAGAGCCCGCATAGCCAAGACAATCCTAAGCAAAAAGAACCAAGCTGGAGGCATCGCACTACCTGACTTCAAATTCTACTACAAAGCTACACTACTGGTTCCAAAACAGATATACAGACCAATGAAACAGAACAGAGGCCTCAGAAGTAACACAACACATCTACAATCATCTGATCTTTGAAACATTGTCTTAAAAGTGGGGTTTGGGGATTCAGGGAGAAAGATCTAAATACAATATGATATTCTAGATTGTATATTAAAACAAAAAATAGACATCTGTAGAAAAAGGTAAATCTGAACAGTCTGTAGTTAATAGTACCGTACTAACGTTAATTCTTAGTTTTGACAAATATCCTATAGTTATATAAGATACTAATATTAGAGGACACTGGGTAAAGAATATATAGCAATTCTCTGTACTGTTCTTATAACTACTATGTAGATCTAACATTTACTTATTGAGAGATAGTCTCATTATGTTGCCCAGGCTGGAGTGCAGTGACGCCATCTTGTCTCCCTGCAATCTGTGCTTCTCGGGTTCAAGCAATTCTCCTGTCTCAACCTCCTAAGTAACAGATTACAGACATGCACCACCATGCCTAGGTAATTTTTGTATTTTTAGTAGAGACGGGTTTTGTTATGTTGGCCAGGCTAATCTTCAATTCCTGACCTCAGGTGATCTTCCTGTCTCAGCCTCCCAAAGTGCTGGGATTATAGGTGTGAGTCACTGTACCCGGCCTGCTATGTAAATCTAAAATTATTTCAAAATAAAAGGTTTTAAGAAAAAATAAAAGCAGAGAAGTTTGCATTTTTTTAATGCTCATGTTATAAAAGAAATTAAAAAGTGGTAGAAAGGTTGCTGGTTCAAGGAGGCTAAGGAAGCAGGACAACTGAATGCAATACCTGACCTTAGACTGGATCCTGTACTAAAGAAATGAAATAAAAGATTTTGGGTCAAGTGATAAAATTGGACTATGAATTGTAAAGTACAAAATCAATGTTAAATTTACTGATGTTGATAACTGTACTGTGGTTCTGTAAGAGAATATCTGTATTCTTCACAAATACCACTGAAGTATTTAGGGAGAGGTAAAAAAAAAAAAAAAAAAAAAAAAAAAAGAGAGAGAAAGAGGGGTACTACAAATGATAAAGCATGCAGGGTTAGATGTTAATGACAGATGAATCAGAGTAAAGGGTATTGCAATGCAATTCTGGTACTAACTATCCAGAGTTGAGCCAGATTTCACAGTCTAAGGACACAGTCCTCTCCAAGACTGCCCTCACTTCAGAGACCAGCCACAAGCTCTGGGGTTTCCAGGCTGGCCACAATTCTGACCAATGAGATATTAACTCAGGAGCTCCCACTACGCCTTCAGGTTTGATAACTCGCAGGAACAACTCCAGAACTCAGGAAATTGCTACGTAATAATACAAACTTCAAAATGCAGTATAACTAGTATTTACATCGTAATTGGCATTGTAAGTAACCTAGAGATGATTTAAACTATACAGGAAAATGTACATATGTTACATGCAAATACTATTCCATTTCATATAAGAGACTTGAACATGTGTTGGTTTTTAGTATCTGCTGGGGTCCTGGAACCAATCCCCCAAGAATACCAAGGGATGACTGTACTTTCAATTACAGGTTTTGGGACCAGCCAAATGAAAAAAATAAAAAATAAAAAATAAAAAAGCATAGAATCAGGTCTGGGAAGGCACCAAATTAGAAGTTTCTATGTCCTCAGGACACATCACCCTCCTGGTACATCCATGTATAATTACCAATCAATTACCAATCAGAGAGGTTCTCCTGAGCCTCAATGTCCAGACTTCTTACAGGGGTTTCATTACATAGGCATAATTGATTGAATCATTGGCCATACCATTTAACTCAATCTCCAGTCTGTCTCCTATTCCTAAAGATCAGGCTGATATCACCTGACTTAAATCTCAACCGTCTCATCATATGATTGGTTTTTCTGGCATAGCCAGCCCCACCCTGATTTGTCTGCTTAAGCCTGAACTCAGGCAGGTCCCAGGGACCTACCATGAGTAACTAAGACACTCCCATCACTCAGGACAATCTAAGGATTTAGAGGTTACCTCCCAGAAACCAGGGACAAATCCAGTCAAATTCTTTTATATAACACTATGTAAGTATACTGTGTACTATTTTAATTTTGCAACTTTCCTGTAAATTTTCCAAAGAACTCATTGTTTATATATCAAATGAAAAATATCTAAGCAGAAATGATCAAAACAAATAAGAATTCAAATGGTTTTAAGGTATAAGTCAACCTACTAACATCAACTGTGCTCCTATACGTGAGCCACTGTTAGAAAAGGTAATACTGTATGAATTCCCTTTATAATAGCAACAGATAAAGTATTTACAAACTATAAAACATTAATAAAAAGAATTTTTATAAAACAGTCAAGTCCTAAATAACAAGTATATACCATGAACATGACATATCATGTTGTATTATCAAGATATCAGTTCTTCTCCAAATTGTCCTGTCAGGGCCGTTGTTAATGTTCTAGTAGTTATTGTTAACTTTTAAAAGGGTATATGTTCGTTTGTATGTGTAAAGAGAAGATGAATCTCTTAAATTTGTATAAAGGAGCAAAGAACTAAGAATAATCATGGCATTTCTTTAAAAGAAGAGTAAAATACAGGGATTGCCCTACCAGGTATCAGGACTTTCTATTAAGCAATGATAATTAACAAAATATGTAATTTGGTGTGGGGACAGACAGAGTAAATGTTAGTAATTATTGTATCAAGTAGATGCTTTTGGCTGCAAACAATAGGAAAACTGTGGCCCAAATGGCTTAAACAATAATTTAATAGGAAATCTAAAAGTAGAGCTATTTTCAGGGTCGATTAATGTCACGGCTTGGCAGAGACATCAAGGAAAGAGGTTTGTCCTATCCCTCTGTTCTGCCATCCTCAGTCTGGTGACTTTGAGCCCATGCTGAAGCCCATCATAGCCATGAGGTGGCTGCCACAGTTCTAGGTATCACATAGGCAGAAAGGGTAAATGCCTTCTTATGTTTCTTTCTCGGGGGTTAGGAAACGTTTCTGAAAGTCCCAAGACAGGACTGGGTGTTGGGAACAAGCCACCTAAAATCTGGCCATAAACTGGTTCCAAAACGGGCCATAAACAAAATCTCTGCAGCACTGTGACATGTACACGATGGCCATAATGCCCACACTGGAAGGTTGTGGGTTTACTGGAATGAGGGCAAGGAACACCCGGCCAGCCCAGGACAGAAAACCGCCTAAAGGCATTCTTAAGCCACAAACAATAGCATAAGTGATCTGTGCCTTAAGGACATGCTCCTGCTGCAGTTAACTGGCCCAACATATTCCTTTATTTTGGCCCATCCCTTTGTTTCCCATAAGGGATACTTTTAGTTAATCCTGTTTCCCATAAGGGATACTTTTAATCGAATATCTATAGAAACAATGCTAATGACTGGCTTACTGTTAATAAATACATGGGTAAATCAGTTCGGGGCTCTCAGCTCTGAAGGCTGTGAGACCCCCCAATTTCCCACCTCACACCTCTATATTTCTGTGTGTGTGTCTTTAATTCCTCTAGCACCTCTTGGTTAGGGTCTCCCCAACCAAGCTGGTCTCCACAACTGGGTCACTCACACTCAATTCCTAAACCAAATACACTTATTCTCCAAATACTAGTAAGGGAATTGAGGTCCGTGTAATTGCCTTAGACAAATCATTCTAGGTAGAATGGATATTGGGGTGTCAACTCTCAAGACAATAATGTTAATTCTACTTGATGGGGAAAAAGTGATTATTCTTTATACATTTTGGATTTTTTCTCAAAATTAAAAAATAAATTTACCTCCAAATGAAACTAGATGTCCTACTTAATGAGCATCATATTCAATCTCTCTTTGAAGAGATGTGGAACCCGCTGAGAAACTCACATTTGTTGACTGCCTGCTGAAGGCAAGGTACTAAGCTAAGTACACCATCGCATCTGTCCTTACAATACCCCTGTAAGTACCGTTTGCTGAATGATGAAACTAAGCCTAGAGAAGGAAAGTGACTTGGATAAAGTCACTTGTTGAATATGGGGTAAAGCTGGGGACTTTACCTTGATTTTTAGACAATTACCCCATACGTCAACCCAGACCTATGTTCTTTACCCTTTATTGTGCCAGAAAAAAAATATATATATCATTTGATATATAGATTCAGGTCCCAAAAAGAGCTGGCAAATATTTCCCCAAATGTTTTCTTCTCCACAAACCATATAAGAAAGAAAGATGATTAAATTTCAGAACTCTTAGGACCTACTCTCAACCATCAGACTGGTGTTGGAGTGGGCAGGTAGGTTGATTCATTGGAAATAGCTTAATCTGTCAAACCAGTTTAAAACAATTTCCCAGGAAACACAGACGGTCTGGCATTCCCATTGTGCCCACTCATGCAAATCAGATTTCACAAATACATGGACACCTTGGCTTCCTTACAGGGTACATTTGGGATATCAACACCCCAAGGTAACTTAAGGTTAGACAATTAAGGAAGGAGCAGCAGTGTGGCAGGAAAAAAGTTTGAGAAGACAAAGATGAACTTGGCCAATTGGATGGAAATGAAACAGCCCAGTGCCATGGAGAATTGTAGGGCCAGTGGTGCGGGCATGATGGATAGGCCCCTCCGAGGCCACCTGTGATTGAAGCCCGATTGTCAAAAACAGACATAAAACCAGGAGAGAGAAGCCAGAAGTTAGATGGTGCTGTCAACTTGCCACAGGATATGCAGCGAAGATTATCGGGCTTGCATGAAGAGTGAGGAGAAAAAAACCAGGTGGGGGCGGTAAGAGGTGGTGGATGAGTTCTTAAAACAGCCTTCAAGGACACCTGGAAGAAAATCTCGGGCATCTGATGTCATAATGATGATTTTGCAAACAAGTAGTCTCATTGCCTTCCAGGATGTGAAGTTCTCTCCTAGTACCAGGGCTGCAAGCCAGAGAAGAGCCAGCTGTGGGTCCCCACCTCTAGTGAACCTCAAGAGACTCAAAGGGGATGCTCTAGGAGACAAGAAGCTCTCTCTTTAGGAGCTGAACAACAGTGGATGGGCCAGAACCCTTGGCTTGTCCACCTTATTCCACCCCAGGAAGGAAGGGATGCTTCCTAACAGCCCTGGGGTGGTGACCTTCCAGGGCTGTTAGGAAGGCTTGGTTCTGTTCTGGAGCCACCACTGGTGACTCCCGAGAACGATGGGGCAGCTGCTTTATTCATCTTAAAATTCAATGTGGAAGGACAAGCATGCTAGGCCCCAGTAGACCAAGAGATCTGAAAAGCCCAGAGGAAAACTAGTAAATCTAGTATTGTCACATTGTGCTCTACGAAGTCTTAGGGGTTCTATGAAAATATTTCAGGGACACAATTAGTTGGCGGACAGCAGACAGGACTCCCAACACAGAGCTTTACTTTGGTATGGGTTTCAAGTTAAACTAACACTTATCAAGGACTTACAATATGCCAGATGCTGTCTGAACCATTTTACATGTGTTCTCTCATGTTATTCTTATAACAATTGAATCAGGTGATGCAATATTACTTTTAATGGTAAAAATCGCAATTACTTTTATACCAACCTAATAATAATTCTATTGTGCAGGCAAGAAAATAAAGCACAGAGAGGTTAAGTAACTTGCCCAGAGTCATGCAGCTCATAACATATACCTGTGAGATTTAAACCCAGCTACACGCCACTGTGTTATACGGAAATCCTCTGCTAAGATTTCCTCAAATGAAAGGGCCTTCTCCCCCACACACAGTAGAGGGTTTGTCTAAGGGGCCTCATTCACAGGCAGAAACCTCAGGACCGAGACAATCTAGGGCTATTAAAAAATCTCTTTTGGCCGCTCCCGGTCATGAGAGTCACAGCTGCTCTGTGGTTTACTCTGCCATCTGTTAAAATGAAAAGAATATTAAATATTGACCTCTTGTGGTTCAGGCCAGCTTTGTGAGTTTCAAGGATTTAATATCTGAAAATCACATCCTACAGCTACATCTGGAGCTTCACGGTAACCCTCCTGTGGATCCCGGTCTTTTTGCCTTCACACACCCAGAGCTAATGAAGGAGCAGGGGCCGATGTGAGTGCTTTATCCTGACACACACCAGGAAGCTCAGCATCAAAAACCATAAAAGATATAAATCACCTGGGGGGAAGGGGTCTGCTGGTGGAAACTACAGAGAAAATGATAAATAAGCATGGGGCCAGGCATGGTGGCTCATGCCTGCAATCCCAGCACTTTGGGAGGCTGAGGCAGGCAGATCACCTGAGGTCGGGCGTTTGAGACCAGCCTGGCCCACATAGTGAAACCCCATCTCTACTAAAAATACAAAAAGTAGCCGGCTGTGGTGGTGGGAGCCTGTAATCCCAGCCACTAGGGAGGCTGAGGCAGGAGAATTGCTTGAACCCAGGAGGCGGAGGTTGCAGTGAGCCAAGATCACACCATTGTACTTCAGCCTGGGCAACAGAAGACTCCATCCCGAAAAATAAATAAATAACGTAAAAAAAAATGAAAACCATGGGAGAAAGACAAATCAATGTTAGCATTCATATTAAAGAAGGAAAGTTTGTCTCCTGAAGAATCACTGTTTGCTTTTATGAGTCTATGAAAGACAGCAATGTTTTCTCTACCTTGACTTGTGTAAGAAAACTCGGTTAAATTTTATATTTGATTTCAGTTTATTTCCTTAGCTTAGGTTTTTAGCTACTAGCCTCTCCCTTACAATAACATTGAAAACTATCCAAAATTAGGTGACTGTGCTTTGTTAGCTTCATATTTTGGGGAGAGGTGGGAAGAAGATGAATAATGAAGCATTATACTAAGAATGGAAGAAAACATGCACTGGCCCAGGATAGGAGAGCTGAAAAGAGACTTTCTCAACTGCAATCTTCCCAGAAATAATTGCCACTTCAGGAAACAAAGCCCAAGGACAACATAAAATGGCTTTTTACTGAAAAATGCATAAATGTATAACGTTTTAAAAACTAAAATGTTTACAATATAGAAGTTATCTGAAACAAACACAGAAATAGCATCTGAGTGGTAGGCACACAGCTCTTTTTCTATACATTTTGAAATATATCATAATTTTATTATTTTGTTTTTATTTTTTTAACTCCTACAACTCACATGTCATAATTTTGGAAAAAAGCATCCAAATTGCAGTTAGCCATGGTGGCTCACACCTGTAAACCCAGCACTTTGGGAGACGGAGGTGGGCGGATCATGAGGTCAAGAGATCGAGACCATCCTGCCTAACAAGGTGAAACCCCGTCTCTACTAAAAATAGAAAAATTAGCCTGGCATGATGGCGGGCGCCTGTAGTCCCAGCTACTTGGGAGGCTGAGGCAGGAGAATTGCTCGAACCCAGGAGGCGGAGCTTGTAGTGAGCTGAGATTGCACCACTGCACTCCAATCCGGGTGACAGAGCCAGACTCTGTCTCAAAAAAAAAAAAAAAAAAAAAAAAAAATCCAAATTGCTGGGAGAGATGATCAGCTAGAATGATCATGAGAAGTCCTGAACAGCCTGAATGGACCCTGATTTTGTCATATAAACAGCTCATATTTTGAATCTGAAGTCAGGCAAGATTAAGGTAAGAAACAAAACTGTTAATCCTACTTCTGCATTTCTGTTGTCATTCAGACATTTATAGAGCTCCACAGTATATCTTGTGCTTTTGCAGTATACCAGGACCACATCACGCCTGGTCCTTAAGTACCTAAGAGTGATCCAAACAGACATCGTCCCTGCCTTCCCCTGAGCTTCTAGTCTAGTGGAAGGAACACAAAGAAGTAATCTAACAAATGGATGAATAACTACACATAGCGATAAGTGTTCTGGGAAGACGAACAAAAACAAATGGTATAGATAGAATACAGTGGCAAGAGGAGCATTGCCCAATTTCGATGGGGGAATTACAGATCTATGGGTCTATGTACAGACTACGGGTTTTTGAGGAAGTTCTATTTAGCTGAGAACGGAAGGATAAGAAACAAGAGAAGAAGCAATGTTCCCGGCTGAGGTGACAGTGTGTGCAATGGCGTGAAGCAGGACAGGCTGTCAAAGTCCCAAGGGCAGAAGACATCCAGTGTCTAGTGCATGTCACCAAGGAGGAAAAGGAGCTCCAGATGAGGTTCAGGAGGTAGACAGGGGCCAGACCACTCAGAGACTTGGACATACATTAAGGAGTTAGCATTTTTACCAAAAATAAATATGGCAGCCACTAAATGTCTTAGTGCAAGGAAGTGACATGCTCTGAGTACATCTTGAAAAAGATTGCTCTAGCTGCTGTGTATGAAAATGGGCTTGGAGGTTGGTAAGGATGAAAGCCAGGAGATGAGTGAGAACAGAGATCAGCAAACTGTAACCTGCAAGCCAAATCCGCTGCACCGCCTGTTTTTGTAAGTAAAGTCCTGTTGCAACACTGCACACTCATTTGTTTATGTATTCTCTCTGGCTACTCCCACACACCAGCACCTGAGTTCAGTTGCTCCAACAGAGACTATATGGCCTACAAAACCCAAGAAATATTTAGTATTTGGCCTTTTGAAAAATAAATAAATAAATAAAAAGCCAACTCCTGAGCTAAAAGTCTGTAGCAGTCGTCAAAATGCTGTATGATGGTAGCTAATCAGCATTTGTCCAACAAGAACTATTGAGCACCTACTGTATGCCAAGGAGACAACCAGATCCCCATAACTATAAATGCTATGTAAGGCTAGGTCTCCATCCTCCAAAACTCTCCATCTTATAAAACCCATCTTTAGAAAATTCTACTCTTCCAGTGCCTCAACCATTCTTCCCAAAACTGCAAGTCTGCCTGGAGTTCTAGTCTCTCTGTAAAGTTTTCCCTTACTTACACCTTACTCTGGGTTTTGAACTCCAGCCATAAGTATCTCCTATGTCAAATACTTTGGGTATAAGTATACTGAGCATATTTATGGGTTTGGATAACCAAAACATTTTCCCCTACAGTTATGAGAACAATCTTCTCCACCTTTTCTCCTAACCTCCAAGGCACCACTCAAGCCTACACAAAGAGAGAACCCCAGCTCCAAGGCTACAGTAGTTCAGAGATGGACTAGGACCCTAACAATCTTCTCCAGAGGTGGATGGTGGGAGGGTGGGTTCTGCAGGAACAGGTAAGAAAGACTGCCTTTTGTCCCTGCTGTGATGGTACTAGAAGGCTATGAGTTTGGGGTAGCCAATGATTCCACCAAATGTGCTCATGCAGACCAACACACAGTCTGCCTTCAGGGAGCAGGGAGATAGGGGAGAAGGAAGCAGGCTGACGGCTGGGAGTCCCGATGGCTTCCCTGACCCCTGCATTCCACAGTACCTCTCATCCTTCCTAATTGCAGAAGCCAATAAATTCTTAATGTTTTGCTGATTGAGTTTCTGCCATTTACAACAGAAGGAGTCCTATCCCCTATAACAGCCTTCATCAAATAGGCAATTATCTCTACCAAAAGATGACCAAGTCAGGGCCATTTGGTATCTCCACAACTCTTAGCTTGGCGCCCGTGTGGGAGCCCAAAATAGGCTGCCCCAAAATATGAAGGGCTGTTGAGTTAATGACAATGAAGAGGAAGCAGGTGCAGGAGAGTCCCCTGACCTCCCTCTGCCTGTTTAAAGGTAGAACATCAATTTACAAAGAAAAAAGGTGTCCCCTTCACCTGCCCCTTACACCAGGGAGAACAAAGTTAATCACCAACTTTGGTTCCTTTTCAGCCTGCAGATGGTACAAGCTTTACTAAGGAGCCTTTATCTGCCTTTATAAGGTGCTGCCCCTAAAGACTCAAAGTTCTTTTCCTTCATCTCACCACTTCTCTAAAAATGTACTGCTCTTTGTTGAAGATCCTGTACAAACTAGAATTCAAAGCCACCACTTCGAGAACAACTTATTCTCTGGGTGTCTCCCACGTATATATGAAATATACATGTTACTAAACTTCTGTTTTTCTCTTGTTCATCGGCCTTTTGTTTCAGGGGATCTATTACAAACAACAGCCTGTGGGGTTGTTCTTCCCCTACCCTAGGGAAATTCAGATCACTGGCACACTGGAAACTGACTGGTTGATGGACACGTAGGTCCTTCACACTTTGCCTGGTCTGTTAGGGCTTTTCCCATAACCAGCTTCTGCCTGGGAAAAGAAACCTGGACAGGGTCTGGTACAAAACCAAGATACTGTGCCCTCTAATAGCTGTGATGTTGTCTTGTCCTGTACCTTGCTGTGTGATCTCAGATAAGTCCTCCTCAACTTCCCTATGTATAAAAGAAAATTGGCCTTCCTGAGCAAACTTCCGTATTCTCCGATTCCTTGTGCTTAGGTTATGGTTCAATTCTTCCCCGAAAAGGAACATTTTTAGCCCATCATTTTGGGGCCAAGGTGACTGTTTTCATAGAGTATTATTTGATTTTGTTATGGAAAAGTTAATCTCTGCACCACACACAGAAGCAGGAGTCTGTTATTTACATCGCGCTTCTCATTCCCTCCTACACTTCAAGCTCCACACACCAGACAGGGACCGGTGACGGGGAATGAGAACACTTGGTTTTTTACTATGGTTATGTGTGTCCCATGAAAGACCTCAGGGGCTTCTTGAAAAATGTGACAAGGAAATATGAAAAGGTTTACAAATGTCTTAGAGGCCAGCATGACCAAAAGGAATTCCAAAGCTGGTTGAAAGTGTTCTTTTCCTCTTTTCTATGAACGCACCTTGTTAAAAATAAATAAAAACTGATCAAAAAGTTCTCTGGCAACGGGGCCAGGCATGGTGGCTCATGCCTGTAATCCCAGCAGTTTGGGAGGCCAAGGCAGAGGATCTCTTGAGCCCAGGAATTCAAGACCAGCCTGGGTGACATGGCAAGACCTCATCTCTATGAAAAAATTTAAAATTTAGCCAAGCATGGTGGTGCGTGCCTCTGGTCCCAGCTACTTGGGAGGCAGAGATGGGAAGATTGCCCGATCTCAAGAGGTCGAGGCTGCAGTGAGCTGTGCCCACGCCACTGCACTCCAGCCTGGGCCACAAAGCAAGACTCCATCTCTTCTAAAAACAAACAAAACCCAGAAGTTATCTGGCAATGGTTTCTTGTTTCCTATCCTTAGCCCAATTTCTCACAAACCTATCACAGCTACAGTGCAGGGCAAGATCATCACAGTGTTTCTCAGCTGGGACACTATTAGCGTTTTAAATGAGATAATAATTCTTTGTGCCTCAATGTGTCCTGCATTGCAAGACATTTACTTTCCTCAATAAATGCCCAGAGCATAGTCCAACCTCACTGTGACATTCAGTCAAAACATACCCCCGTGCATTGCCAATAACCATGGCGGGGGGCCAGTACCACCTCCTAATCATGCTCTCTTTTTATAAATGGGTTAAATAACATCCAGAGATGTGACATGCCTTCCCCAAGATCACACAAACAAAAGGGTCAAGGCTGGATCTGAAGCTGCATATTTGGACATCCAGTCCAGTGATCTTTATACTACCTTATCCCATCTCTAATATCTGTGGGTTTCAATTCTACAGCTTGATGCTGCTATAAAGCTTAGAACCAACTTATTAATACCAACCATTACCTTCCTATTATAATTTACCTGCACTTAATATATTGTTACACTGTAGCAAGCAACTTTTTTCGTACTCATGAGGGTCTTCGTTACCTTAAGTAGCCTCATCATGCTTGCATCTGTTCATGGACAAAGGATAGCCTACCACAATCCAAAAGCAGCATTCTAATTCTTATCCATTGGCTCTAAAGGAGCAGACAGGAGTTGATAGCAATATACCCAGAAGGCAGAGATCAAAGATATTCAGCAACTCAGAAAGCTATGTTGCCCATAAAATCATAGCATTTCTGACATTTGGAGCCCTTCTGGGTCAATGTTTTCTCCTGCATTGCTCCTACTGGGTGACTCCCCTACTAAGAGTAAGGCGAGTTTTTACCAGTAATAAAGTATCATGACTAAATATGCTGAGCTCCTATCTGTTACAGCTCCCCAAATCCCATCCTTGTTACTAAATTCTAGAGGAGATATGAAAAGAAAGATGCTATATTACAGTTAGTGGTATCTGTATTACACTGTCCTGCTACGTTTAAGTCACTGGCAACAAGGACAGAAAAATCTGTCCGCACATAATCTGGCTCTGACTCCACCTCACGCTCGCGCACACCTAATCCATCAAACCTGTGCAAAGGTGAAGAAGGACAGAGCCTTCAGGACTCTGTGTTCTCATGGTATTTTCAGAGCAATTCATGAACCTCTTTTAATGCATTTGCCTCCTCCGAGATGTGCTTCAGACAAGCCCACATGATCAATAATCAAGTGATGCCCCGTCACTTTTTCGGAGTTTTGGTAGACCAGCAGGCCTGGAGTTGCATTTTAATAGCAAGACTCATAATCCAGGGAGTGGTTTTTCTGCATAAGAATATTGGAGACAGGAAAAACAGACTGATTTAAAAGTTTAATATGATGTGAAAAGTTTGAGTACTGCTTAGCCAAAAGCATTTAAAGCAGTAAGTACAATTGCATGGAGATGCTAATTTATAGCTAAAAACCATCAGGGAAAAATGGGGAAAAAATGTGCATACCCCAGAGAAAATATGTGGTAATGGCAAGGTGGGGTTTTTTCCCTTATTTTTAGTTGTGCTATTAGGAACTCATTAGGAGTCAATTAACATTTAATTTCTCTAAAATACCCAATTACACTCTTGTTGTCCAGGAACATAATGTTTAAAAATATTTCTTCATATCATATGGGTCACTTCAAACAAAACTACGTCTTTCCTCCCCACTTCCACCACCACACACCAAGAGGATCAATTGTGGGTTTCAAGTTCCAAAAGCCCCGTTTCTATTTTTGAGAATAATCTTCCAGGGGAACCAGAGAAGCTTGTCTGAGTCCTGTAAAAATGCTGGCAGCTAAGCAGAATGCCCTCTTAATCTCTCCTCCTTTTGTAAAGCTGAGCGCTACCCAAAGTGTTTATCCAAATTCATTCTTCACCAAATACTTGTTGCAAACAAGGAAAAAGGCACACAGAAATTTACTGTTAGCAAGGAGAGTAAAAAAAAATAAATAAATATTTCGTGAGAGAGGGGAAAAAATAAGACCCTAAAAAATGCAATTATCTGGCATGCCTTAAAGCTAGTCATAACTATGTTAAATTACTTTGCATATAAATATCAGTTATCCCAATGGGAAAATGTAAAACCCAAAGAGAAATGCCTAGCAATGATTGAGTTATAAATCTGGCATTATTGTTGGTAGAGTTATGCAATAGAAAAATGCATAGCACCCTACCCTACACTCCCAATCCACCTTTCAGTTCTCTCCTCTGAAGCACACTGGCAAAGTACAACTTTCTGGTGGTTAAAAACAACAACAGTAACAAACAAAAACCACCAACAACAAAACTTGAAAGCAAATCAAATAACTGCATCGGATAAAAAAAAAAATCAATAAGACTGATCTTCAACTCAATTATTTCCCCTCTAAGGATGAATGTCTTTCACAATGAAGTACTTGTAAAGACTCTATTGGTATGTATCTGTGTGTGTGTATACACAGTTCGCTTGAACATAGCATCATCTCTCAGCCCATGCCACTATTTCATTCTTTTCCTCCCAAAGCCTGCCTCCATCTCCCAAGAGGTAGTAATCAGAAAATAATCAGAGAAAAGGTTGTTATCTTGTAGCAAACTGCAGATGGTAAAGGAGCAGTACATCTTATTTTGAAAAGCTTGCCAGAATGTGGACAGAAGGGTTTTCAAAGCTTAAGTCAATAAACTTCAATAAGCTGAGCTCCAGTGTTTTTTGACTAATTAATAAAGGAAAATGCCAAATCATCTGACCTCAAGTAATCAAAATCCTCAAGCAAAATAAAATCCTGTTTTATTCCCTTGACTCCAATTTTCAGTGTGTAAACCAGCCCAGGGCAAAGCATGCCTTGTGCTACCAAACCTTTTTATTATTTTTAATATACATGGGGGACCATTGTTTAAATAAATACCAAGCTATATTATAAGAAACATCAATATTGTAAGATTAAGGTCAGGTGCAGTGGCACATGCCTATAATCTCAGCACTTTGGGAAGCCAAGGCAGGAGGACCACCGGAGTCTAGGAGTTCAAGACCAGCCTGGGCAACATAGCGAGACCCTGTCTCTACAAAAATGTTAAAAAAAAAAAAAAAATTGTTGGGTGCAATGGTGTGTGCCTGTAGTCCCAGCTACTCTGGAGGCTGAGGCAGAATTGCTTGAGCCCAGGAGTTCAAGGTTGCAGTGACCTACAATGGTACCACTGCACTCCACCAAGGATGACTGAGCAAAAACAATTAAAAAAAATAATATTAAGCCAGGTGCCGTGGCCTGTAATCCCAGCGCTTTGGGAGGTTGAGGCAGGCAGATCCCCTGAGGTCAGGAGTTCAAGACCAGCCTGGCCAACATGGTGAAACCCTCTCTACTAAAAATACAAAACTTCACCGGGCATGGTGGCACACACCTGTAGTCCCAGTAAGAGGCGACAATGTGCTAGCAGCCCTCACTCTCAGCACCTCCTCGGCCTCCGGCCTCAGCGTCCACTCTGGCAGCGCTTGAGGCGCTCTTCAGCCCACCACGGCACCATGGGAGCCCCTCTCTGGGTTGGCTGAGGCCAGAGTCGAGTCCCTCTGCTTGGGGGGAGGTGTGGAGGGAGAGGTGTGGAGGGAGAGGTGCGGGCAGGAACCAGGGCTGCGCTCGCGGGCCAGTGTGAGTTCCAGCTGGCACAGGCGTGGGCTCGGCGGGCCCTGCACACGGAGCGGCCAGCCGGTGCCGCGGGCCCAGGGAAGTGAGGGGCTTAGCACCTGGGCCAGCAGCTGTGGAGGTTGTGCCAGGTCCCCCAGCAGTGCCAGCCCACAGGGGCTGCACTCAAATTCTTGCCAGGCCTTAGCTGCCTCCTCGCGGGGCAGGGCTCGAGACCTGCAGCCCGCCATGTCTGAGCTTCCACCCTGCAGTGGGCTCCTGTGCAGCCTGAGCCTCCCCGACAGGCACCGCCCTTTGCTCCGTGGCACCTGGTCTCATGGACAGTCCAAGGGCTGAGGAATGTAGGCGCGCCTCTGAACTGGCCGGCAGCTCCACCTACAGCCCTGGTGCAGGATCCACTGGGTGAAGCCAGCTGGGCTCCTGAACTGGATGGGGACTTGGAGAACTTTTATATCTAGCCAAAGGATCCTATGTGCGCCAATCAGCACTCTGTATCTAGCTAACCTAGTTGAGACTTGGAGGACTAGCACTCTGTGACTCTGTCTAGCTCAAGGATTGTAAATGTACCAATCAGCACTCTGTGTCTAGCTCAGGGTTTGTAAATACACCAATTGGTACTCTGTATCTAGCTAACTCTGTATCTAGCTAACTAGCACTCTGTGACTCTGCCTCTAGCTTAAAGATTGTAAAGGCACCAATCAGCACTCTGTCAAAATGGACTAATCAGCTCTCTGTAAAATAGACCAATCAGCTCTCCATAAAATGGACCAATCAGCAGGATGTGGGTGGGGCCAGATAAGGGAATAAAAGTAGGCTGCCCGAGCCAGCAGTGGTAATCCGGGTGCCTTCCACACTGTGGAAGCCTTGTGTTTTGTTCTTTGCAGTAAATCTTGCTGCTGCTTACTTATTGGGTCCACGCTGCCTGTATGAGCTGTAACACTGACCTCGAAGGTCTGCAGCTTCACTCCTGATAGCGAGACCACGAACCCACCAGAATGAAGAAGCTCCAGACACATCCGAACATCTGAAGGAACAAACTCTGGACACCCCATCTTTAAGAACTGTGACACTCACCACAAGGGTCTACGGCTTCATTCTTGAAGTCAGTGAGATCAAGAACCCACCAATTCTGGACACACCAGCTACTTGGGAAGCTGAGGCAGGAGAATGACTTAAACCTGGAAGACAGAGGTGGCAGTGAGCTGAGATTGTACCCCTGTACTATAGCCTGGGCAACAGCCAGGCTCTGTCTCAAAAAAATAAATTTTTAAAAAATTTAATGAAAATTTATTATAGCCTTAGGACTCACCCAAACCTCTGTCAGGGCTGACATTACATGTTACTTAGCAGCATGAAGCAACCTGGCCTGGGGATTTCCAGGAGATGAGACCACCTCAGCACAGATCCAACTCTGACAAATCTTAAAACAAAGCTTACCCTAATAAGAATAGCTTAAACTCCCTTTACAAGCAAAACACCTGGTAACCGACCGAGACTGAATACAGGTATCAGACAGGGGAATGATCCCCTGAAATTCTACAAATGGTCTCCAGCTGTAAAAAGGAATGGGATCATGTCCTTTGTAGGGACATGGATGGAGCTGGAAGCCATTATCCTCAGCAAACTAACACAGGACAGAAAATCAAACACCACATGTTCTCATAAGCGGGAGCTGAATGATGAGACCACATGGACACAGTGGGGGAACAACACACAGTGGGGCCTGTTGGAGGTTGGAGTGAGGGAGAATAGCGAATGGATGCTGGACTTAATACCTAAGTGATGGGATCATCTGTGCAGCTAATCAGCTAATCACCATGGCACACATTTACCTAAGTAAAAATCTGCACATCCCGCACATGTGCCCCTGAACTTAAAAGTTGATGGAAAAAAAAAGAAAATCCAGAAATTGGCAATCCCTATTGTGGTTTATTAAGGATATGGAGTTTTTTAAATAGTTGTGTGGTTTTTTTTTGTTTTTTTTTTTTTTTAAGGATGAAAAGGAGTGAAACAAACTAAAAAGTGAAGAAGATTCAGATTTGAGCCACTATTCTGACCATTTTGGTAGAGTAGAGGGCCCTCTGGGAAAAAGCAAGAGCTAAGCCTGGAAAGACAGTACAGGTGAGATGGATTGGGGTTGGGTGGGTGACAGCTCACAGAGCCCATTCAATGCTCAGCTAAGGAGTGGCAGTGTATCCTCTGGGCTGGGTGAGCCATTAGAGGTTTTGGAGACAGAGAAGGCCTTAATTTGAGTTGTGTTTAGAAAGTTCTCTGGAAGCATTCATTATTGATGAACTGACCATAGGCAAAAAGGCCAGCCAGGGGACCACTGTGGCCAGAGAGCAGATAATGAGGGCCACTGTGGCCACACAGAGAGCAGATAATGAGCAGATAAAGGGTCAGCAGAAGCTGACAAGACAGTGGGGATGTGGGAAGATGGATATGAGAAAGCCCTGGAAGGAGACGCTAGACAATTGGATACTGTCTTTGGAACGTGCTGACTTCCAAGTGCCAGTGAGGTGTGAGGGTGGAAATGGCTAGCAGGCTGTTGGAAATACTCAGAGAACCAGGTAAAATTCACCAAGTTCATGCCAGGCTTCAGACGCTTTTAAGTAGATATGATGTAGGGACACTGAGCAAATTCATATGCACAAGCAAACCTGGGCAACCTGCTGCAGAAACACAAACAGAAAAGAACAAATGGCTGCGAGGAGTCGCTCTGCTCAGTCAGCCAAGCTGAGAAATGGCTTCACATGAGCCTCAGCTTCATTCATTTAGTAAAATCTTCCCCCTTATCCTCAGGTCCCTCAGCAACAGTGCCTGGCCAGCAGTTAGGTTAATCCAATCACCTGTGGCCTCTCTCCCTCGGTGAGGGAATTGTCAGCTTATAAACGCTGCTGCTGAAGCAAGGGGCAGCCTCTCCCCGGCCCCTAGAATATGTTCATTATTCTGCTCCCCTCTCAGCACATCTCTGCACACTTTAACACGGACTGTTCATTCCCCTACCAAAATGAGAGTCTTCTTAGTCCTCCCTCTCTTCATGGCCCTCAATTTGGGAGAAATCTCTTCCTCTCAGCAACAATGTCTCAAAAACTCAAGACGAGACCCCACAGCTGAGAGCCGACTAGCTTTGAGAGACTGCATTTCACCTAGCTTCAGGAACCACACACTTCCTTCCCTTTCTCCCATTCTATTTTGGAAAACTACAGGTTAAAAACACTGGGAAGCATCCTGAATGCCCATCAGTATGTGAGCAGTTAATAAAGTCTGGATTCTCCATACAGTCAAGCACTATTCACTTAAAAATAAACGGCACAGGCCAGGCACGATGGCTCACGCCTGTAATCCCAGCACTTTGGGAGGCCAAGGCAGGCAGATCACGAGGTCAGGAGATCGAGACCATCCTGGCTAACACGGTGAAATCCCATCTCTACCAAAAATACAAAAAAATTAGCTGGGTGTGGTGGCGGGTGCCTGTAGTCCCAGCTACTTGGGAGGCTGAGGCAGGAGAATGGCATGAACCCAAGAGGCGGAACTTGCAGTAAGTCGAGATCACGCAACTGCACTCCAGCCTGGGCGACAGAGTGAGACTCGGTCTCAAAAAATAAAATTAAAATAAATGACGCAAACGTATGCCGATACGGAACCATCTCCATACTCACTGTTAAATGAAGACAACATGGCAAAACTGTGTACACTACATTCTACCATTTGAGCCAGGAAAGGGACTCTAGCTGCTCATATTTGTATCAAAAAGCTCTAAACACTGTTTTTAAATAAGAGATCAATTTCAGAATGCAGTGCCCATAGGTTTGCCTCAGTCCCATATGACTTAGGGGGAAAGAAACTTACAATAAAATTTTCTCAGTCACCACTTCTTCTATCATACGAAAACTGATAAAAAAAAAAAAAAAAAAAAAAAAAAAAAAACTAGTTTTCTGCTAATGTTCTATTACCAGGATACCATTTTTTTTCCAATTGCACACAAAGAGATTATTAACTATGTGATTTTATTCCAGTAGGGCTGTTCAACATTGTGCTTCTACCATCCACAGAAGTTAAATAATGAGTTATAAATGCCACAATCATAATGAAATTCTCAGAATGAATTTCTCTAAGTTCCAAAATAGGTTTTCCTGGCAGCATGGAGGATGCCGAGAGGGAAGGCAAGCATTCACGGTGGAAATGTCTCATGTACTCAATTTGATTTTATAGAGCAATGGAAGCCCCCAAAAACCTCAATCTCAGAATTTAGCCTAATTCCATTCAACAAATACTGTTGAGCCCCAGTGCCTGGGAGAATTTAGAATTAAATGCAGTAGGAATCATTTAGCAATGTTTGGCCAGGCGCAGTGGCTCACACCTGTAATCCCAAGCACTTTGAAAGGCCGAGGCTGGCAGATCACTTGAGGTCAGTAATTCAAGACCAGCCTGACCAACACGGTGAAAACCCATCTCTACTAAAAACATTTAAAAACATTAGCCAGGCATGGTGGCAGACACCTGCAATCCCAGCTACTCAGAAGGCTACGATAGGAGAATCACTTGAACCCAAGAGGTGGAGGTTGCAGTAAGCTCAGATCATGCCATAGCACTCCAGCCTGAGCAACTGAGTGAAACTCTGTCCATCTATAAAAAAAAAAAAAAAAAAAAAAGAATCATTGGCAATGATGCTTGCTGCCAAATTACCTTACCTGGAGCCTCTGTGGAACTTTCACACAAACAGGGACTTGTTAGCAAACTCTGACCTGGGCAACTCTCCCTGTGCAGAGTGGAAATAGGCTATAAATAGCTGCTCCAGCCTCATTCTGCCTATGATGAGTTCACGAGGGATCTGGGAGGCCCTGCATCCCAGAGGCCCTGATGAGTCCATCAGGTGCAGGTCATTGAGAGGCAGAAGACATGCACCAAGTCCCAGGAGTGGCTGATAAGGGCTAAAAGCTGAGCCTGGGTCCTGACGGCAGTAGGGATTAGTAAGCCATTTCAGTGCTATAATAGCATCTGAGAACTTATTAGAAAAGCAGAATCATGGGTCTTATCCAAGCCCTGAAGGACCAGAATCTGCATTTTAACCAGACCTCAAGGGATTCATATGCATAATGAATTTGGGTAGCCCTAATGTTGAGTAGCACTAATGATAAATGCTTGCCGTGTTGAACACAAATAAGCAAGAATGAAGAGTCCCGCCCTTTTCAATCTAGCCATGTAAAATGTTCAAAACTTACTTTCTCAAATCATGGCATGATGCAGATGCTTTGGAAATATACTTCTGCAGAGAAGCATGGCATCCCCAGTTTACTCCAGGTCAAAGGGAGGGGAGCTGCAACAAAGGCTCTATTCCTACCTTCCTCGCTGTCTCCATCTGATGGCAGGCAAGTTCTTTTCTTTTTAATGTCTGTTTTCATTGCTATAAAGCAGGCAAGTTCTTTGCCCTTTCCAGAGAACTCATTTCCCCAACATGTAACGTGAAGATTTCATAACTAGGCCATCTTCTAAGCACCCTCCTAGGCAGTGACAGTCTCCAGTCTACTCATGAGAAGAACTGTCTCTGCTGTGAGGTCTCCAGATTCCAGATAAAAACATCCTCAACCTCTCCTTTTCATTGACCCTTGAATTAGACAAGCCCTTTCTTGCTGGAGCCCTCCTTTGATCTTTTTGGCTTTCTTGGTTGTGTTTAGCACCCTTTACTCTGCCAGAGGACCTCCCTTTTACTTTGAGGCCAACTGGTCTGTTTCCTGGACTCTTTTCTTCAGTGAGTCATGTTAGACATGAATGCCTGGAAGTCTAAGCTTTTATCAGGAGAACAGACTCCCAAAAAGAAAGATCACACACACAAATACACATTTGTGAAGATGAGTAGTTTATCTTGTTTGGTATTTGTCGCATTGTTAATCATCTTAGTTTTCCACAACCCACAGGGGCTATAACACAGCTGATTATTCTTTACATAGAATCCTAGGGTTAAAAAGTTCTCCTTAAAGATCAAGTACCCCAAATTTTATTTAATTATCCCCTTTACATTACCCTGACACATTATCTTTCAGTATCCATTTGACCACCCCATAGAGGCAACCAGTACTATTCCACTTGCTCTCTGGAAAGTTTGTTTAGTTTATGAACCACAAATCTTCCCTCTGGTCCCGTCTACTCACTGGGACTGGTTCTTCCTCACAAAGCCTCAGCACACCCCTCTTCTTCAGAGGAGCCATCCAGTTATTGTTCTCCAGTTATTGTTCTCCTGTTAAGCATCCCAGTTCTTCCATCATTGTTTAAACTCTCTTTAGTAGATTCACATCACTTTTAAAGAGTAGCACCTGGACTTGAAATCAGTATTTCAGGGATAGAAAAGAGCAGAACTCAATCATGAGTGTTTTGCTCATTCTCTTCTTTGAAAAGGAACTGAAACTATTATGTGGCAAGATGATTTACAGAGATACTAGTTAATGTTTTGTTCTTCCTGTTCATCATACCATGCCACCTAGACCAATTACTGAGACCTTTGTGCTCCCATACCTCAGGGGAGGTGTTGCAAAATCAAGAGCTATGCTGTGCTCCCAACACTAGCATACTTTACTTTGGTTTCCCAGGATCTTCTACACCTTGGCAAACTTGAGGGATAGCAAGGAGAGACAGCAATGCCTTTGAAGCAAGAGAACAAAGAACCGATGCCCCAAGAATGGAAGGAGATGAGGGTGATCCACAGGGTACTGAAAACCTTTGCAAGTGTGGTAATTAAGAGATGTGAATGATGTTGGATAGGAGAATGGCTCTCAGGGGAAACTAGGGAGGCCGGACTGTAGTCATTGGAGATTCCACCCAAGCTTGGCAAAAAAAAGCAACTGAAACATTTCTCTCCAAGAGACCCCACCTACCCCACCTCCGGCATGGTAATGAAGAGGCCATGATGGATTGAAAACGAAAGAGTCTTTCCACCATTTTCTGGCCACAACTTACATCTCCAAAACTTGGATGTGACCCCTGGAAAGGGGAGGGAAGCCTTCAAAAATCACTGAAGGCTACTTTTCTTACAGCCCTTCTGTAGGTTTAAGGTCCGATTTAGAGGAAATGAAATACTTTAATTTTTTTATACTTGCACTTAGCGTTTAAATTGTATTTCCATTATAACTGTGTAAAGTATTGTGAAGGGAGTCAAAGGAAAGGCTTCCTTTCTCAATGAAAGCACTGTCTAATCTGGAGATAGTTAGTACTTTGATTTTTCTTGGTGATGACAGGAATTGTAACCTAATATAAAGCAATGTGACCCCTTGTCATGTCATTTTAAATCTCTTTATCTTATTTCCCTCCTCTAATAAACAGAAGTAAAAATGCAATACATAAAATTACTGGTAGAATTCTGCATTCCCATGCAAATGGACATGTTAAATTTTCACTAACCATAGGATTTGTTTAGGATATGGGTTCAAAGCTTAGACTCCAGGCCAGAGCACCTGTGTTTAAACTCGGCTCTGTGAGTCTCTGTGTGGCTCTGGGAAGGCCAGTTACCCTCGCAACACTTCAGCTCCTTCATCTATAAAATGGGGATAATATCAGTAGCTAGTTTGCAGGGTTTTGTGAGAATTAAATAATATCCATATAATGTTCTTAGCAAAGTACTTGCTACGCACTAAGTAATAATTAACTATTATACATCGAGGAAATTAAGGTGAAAACGTTTTGCAAAATTAAGCACATCACACAAATGTAAGTCATCATTGTTAAGCACTTACTATTCCAGTTGATTTGAAATTTTCTCATTTTTCAAAATAAATTAAACATCTGGACCTAAAACATATATAATTATAACAACAAAAGGAGAGAAAATATTTAAATCCACAGATGGGTAATGTTACTTATATTGGCCTAAAAATGACCCAACACTGTGATATAACTCAGATCTGATTTCCATAAATATTAATGGGATGATTAAATGATAGAGTTAAAGTATAGTACTCAAAACGTTTTTTGTGCATGTATGTCTGAATGTGAACATCTTTCTTTTTTTTTTTTTTTTTTGAGACATGCTATCGCCCAGGCTAGAATGCAGCAGCATGATCTCAGCTCACTGCAACCTCCGCCTCCCGGGTTCAAGCGATTCTCATGCTTCAGCCTCATGAGTAGCTGGGATTACAGACATGTGCCACCATGCCTGGTTAATTTTTATATGTTTAGTAAAGACAAGGTTTTTGCTATGATGGCCAGACTGGTCTCAAACTCCTGGCCGCAAGTGATCCACCTGCCTCAGCCTCCCAAAGTGCTGGGTTTACAGGTGTGAGCCACTGTGCCTGGCCTGGATATGACATCTTTAAAATTAAACAGTTTTCCTTCATCTCCTGGGCCGAAGATAAAAAGGTCTAATTAATTATTCACCCCAGCAAATAAACTCATTACTCAGCCAAGGTTATAATGCAAATCCCATCAAGAAGCCTTGTTTTGGCTAAAAAAAAAAAAAAAAAAAAAAAAAAAAAAAAAAAAAAAAGATAATTTAGTACAAAGTGAATAATCCAGCTCTCTAAAAAATCATTTATTCCAGAATTAAACATTATAGATTCCTTCATTTAATATGCATCCCAGACTTGGACGTGTATTAACCACTACATCGGTCGGGCAAGGTGGCTCATGCCTGTAATCCCAACACTTTGGGAAGCTGAGGCAGGTGGATAGCCTGAAGTCAGGAGTTTGAGACCAGCCTGACCAACATGGAGAAAACCCGTCTCTATTAAAAATATTAAATTAGCCATGCATGGTGGTACATGCCTATAATCCCAGCTACTCGGGAAGCTGAGGCAGGAGAATCGCTTGAACCCAGGAAGCAGAGTTTGCAGTGAGCCGAGATTGCTCCATTGCACTCCAGCCTGGGCAACAAGAGCCTATATCGCTTGGCCCTAAGTGATGGCCAATCCAGTGTTCTTAGAGTCTCTTTGAAGTTACCAAGTCCACTGGGCAGAACACAAGCAAAATCAAGTTTTGGAGGAGCCAAGAATTTAGAGTTGGAAGTCTTCAAAGCCAACCTTTCACATAATCTGGGCATCCCTTCCATCCCTACTGTGAAGGCTGGTCATCTCCTCTGTGTGGAAACTACTGTGAATGCAGTGTTCACTACCCATTTTAGTTAAAACTCTTGTCACTTCAAATGGCAGAAAACCCAGTCCAAACTGGATTAACCAAAATGGAAATGTATTTCCTCATATCACAGACCATGAATCTTCTAGGATCATAATTTCAGTCTTGGCATGATCAAGACTCAGCCAACATCACCAGGGTCTGGTTTGCATTCCCATATGTGAGCTCCACTTCTCAAATAGGCTTTCTCTGCGTGATAGCAAAACGGCAGCTGTAGCTTCCCATTCTCTTCTTCAGGGTCAGCAGGAAAAGATCAGCATCATAAATAACTCAAACAAAAGTCTTAGGATTGTATCTTTTGGTCCTAATCGGCCTAACTTGGGTCTTACAGTACCCAGTCACTATTGTCAGGGTTATGGTGCATTATACAATGCTCTGACTTGCCAGGCTCAGCTGTCAGATGGATGGGGATAAGTCAGTTTCAAGGGAACTACGAATAATAAAAGGTCAGAAAGGAGATATCAAAGAAATCCAAATGAACAAGCATGGGGCTCAGTCTTGTTATCCCAGCACTTTGGGAGGCTGAGGCGGGTGGATCACTTGAGGTCAGGAGTTCAAGACCAGCCTGGCCAACACGGTAAAACCCCATCTCCACTAAAAATACAAAAATTAGCCGGGCTTGGTGGTGCATGCCTGTCATCCCAGCTACTCTGGAGGTTGAGGCAGGAGAATTACTTGAACCCAGGAGATGGAGGTTACAGCAAGCCACGATTACGCCACTGCACTCCAGCCTGGGTGACAGAGCCAGACTCTGTCTCAAAACAAAAGCCAAATGGAAAAATTGAACAAGTGAATCCTACGTTATTATCAAAATCCTCCTCTTCACAACAACATTCACCACTGTAAATTATTCTAGTAATGTATTTTAGTGAAATAGAAATTATTTTCTGGTATTTCAATTCCCAGTCCTAAATTTATCTTCTGGAATCACATCGAACAAGGCTACTTCCTCTTCCTGATGACAGTCCTTCAACTCTTTGTAGATAGACATCAGATCTAACTCAGTCTACTGTCCTCCCAGTTAAATATATTGCATACAAGGCGGTAGACTTTTTGGACTGAAAATAAATCAATGCATCCTATTGGGTAGACACCAGAGTTGATTTTTTTAATTATTTTTTAAATTTTTATTTATTTAATTTTATTTGGAAACAGGGTCTCACTCTGTCACCCAGGCTGAACTGCAGTGGCACAATCTCAATTTACTGCCACCTCTGCCTCCTGGGCTCAAGAGATCCTCCCACCTCAGCCTCCTATAGGCACATGCCACTGCACCCAGCTAATTTTTGTATATTCTGTAGAGATGAGGCTTCACCATGTTGCCCAGGCCGGTTGTCAACTCCTGGGCTCAAGCAATCCACCCTCCTCAGCCTCCCAAAGTGTTGGGATTACAGGCATGAGCTGCTGTGCCTAGCCTGACATCAGAGTCTTTATGTGGAAATGAAATATAATGTTAGTTTGTATTATTTTTATCTTCATCTTGAAGAAAATAATAATATAATAATAATAAATGTGATAATGATAAGCATTGGCAAGGCTATTGGGGAAATAAACATTATCAAGGAGAATCAGTTCTGGTAATGCTGATTTGGTAATTTGGACCAACCATCCTACATTAGACACACAAAAGATGAACAAAATATATGAAAATATTTTTTAAATATCAAAAAGTTAATAAATTCAAAATGAATAAAATTCAAACTGAAGAATGTGCTAATCCACGTGAGCTCAAAGTTGCTTTTGTCTTGGAATCATTCTCCAATCTGGAATGAATATCAGCAAAATTGAGCTGAGGTTCTGGCTGCCTCATGTAGCTAGAGAAAAGTGTCCAGGCAGAGGACTCACCAAAGTTAGGGACCTTGATAAACCACTACTCATTATAAGCTAAGACAAAAAAGTCCACACCCTTAGAGTGAGGGTGAACCAGTAGTAACTCTATTCTCAGATGGGCTTGTAACCTGGTTCCAGGTCATCTAAGTAATTAATTGAACTTAAAGCCTTGAACTTGAATTAAGGTGTGACACAAAAAGGTGCCTGATAGAAGCAAATGTAAGTTTCTGCAGAAGATCACATTATTATCAGCCTCAAATTATTCCTACAAAAAGATTTCCATTGCAATAAGCTCCATACAATCAAAGACCAGGCACACAAGAAATTAAGACACACGAGTAAGAGTCGGCAAAGACAATGACCTCAAATGGTGAAATTACCAGACAAATATCCTTAGTATCTTCAAATAAATAAAGCTAACTTTGGGGTCCAAGTCCATTTAGTGGAGGGAAATTTTTTTTACAGGAATAATTTGAGGCTTGGAATAATGTGTTCTTCAAAAAACTTGCATTTGCTTCTGTCAGGCATCTTATTGCCCCACATCTTAATCCAAGTTCAAGGCTTTAAGTTTCATGAATTACTTAGATGACCTAGAACCAGGTTACAAATGGTGCTGGAACATGTGGATTTCTACCTGCAAACGAAGGCAGTTGGACTCCTACGTGTGTGTGTGTGTGTGTGTGTGTGTGTGTGTGTGTGTGTAATTTTTTTAAAAATTTTTTGAGACAAATCTCGCTCTGTCACCCAGGCTGGAGTTCAGTGGTGCAATCTTGGCTCACTGCAACCTCTGCCTCTCGGGTTCAAGCAATTCTCCTGCCTCAGCCTCTGGAGTAGCTGGGATTACAGGCATGCCTGGCTAATTTTTGTATTTTTAATAGAGACTGGGTTCCACCATGTTGGCAAGGCTGGTCTTGAACTCCTGACCTCAGGTGATCTGCCCACCTTGGCCTCCCAAAGTGCTGGGATTACAGGCATGAGCCACCATTGCCTGGTCAACATATTTTTAAAACCTCAAAATGAATCAAGGATCTAAATTTAAGACTAAACCAAAGCACTCTTAAAAGGAAACATTGGGTAAATCTTCATGACCTTGGATTTGGCAGTGAATTCTTTGATAGGATAATGAGGGCATGAGCAATGACAATTAACATTTCTTGATAATGTCCTTTGTGCATTGAAGGACATTATCAAGAAAGTGAAAAGATAACCTACAGAATGGGAAAAATTATTTGCAAATAATGTATCTGATAGGAGATTAAGATTTAGAATACATGGAGAACTCCTGCAACTCAACAGCAAACAGATAAACAACCTGATTTAAAAATTGGGCAAGCAGTTGGAGGGAGGCAGGAAAAAATAAACACACAAAATAAAATGGAAAAGGGATGTGAATAGATCCTTCTCCAAAGAAGATATACGAATGGCCAATAAGGATACAAAAAGATGGTGAACATCATTACTCATATGACAAATGCAAATCAAAGCCATGAGATACCACTTCACACCTATTAGAAGGACTATGATTTTTTTTTTTTTAAAGGAAAATACTGTCCTGGGTGCGATGGATCACACCCGTAATCCCAGCACTTTGGGAGGCCAAGGCAGGTGGATCATTTGAAGCCAGGAGTTCAAGACCAGCCTGGCCAACATGGTGAAACCTCATCTCTTCCAAAGATATAAAAACTAGCCAGGCGTGGTGGCAGACGTCTGTAATCCCAGCTACTCGGGGTGCTGAGGTAGAAGAATTGCTTGAACTTGGGAGGCAGAGGTTGCAATGAGCTGAGATCATGCCACTGCACTCCAGCCTGGGCAACAGAGCAACAGTGTCTGTAAAAAAAAAAAAAAAAAAAAAAAAAAAAAGGAAAAATACCAAGTGTTGGCAAGTATGTAGAAAAATTGGAACATTCATACATTGCCGGTGAGACAGTAAAATGGTGCAGCCACTATGGAAAACAGTATGGTGGTTCCTCAAAAAGCTAAGCATAGAATTGCCATATGACCCCATGGTTCCATTCTTATGTATATATCCAAAAAAATTCAAAACACAGACTCAAACAGATACTTGTATGCCAGTGTATTGCACTATTATTCACAATAGCCAAAGGGTGAAAACAACCAAAGTATCTATCGACAGAGGGACGAATAAACAAAATGTGGTACATATACACAATGGAATATTATTCAGGAATGTTATTAAAAAGGGATAAAATTCTTATACATGCTAAAATAGAGATGAACCTTGAAATCATTTTGTTGTGTGAAATAAGTCATATACAAAAGGACAAACATTGCATGACTCCACTTACATAAAATAGCTAGAATAGGCAAATCCATAGAGACAGAAAGTAGAAGGATGGTTGCCAGGACCTGAAAGAAAGAGAGGAATGGAGAGTTATTGTTTAATGCTTACAGAGTTTCTGTTTGGGGTGATAAAAATGTTTTGAACATAGGTAGTGATGACGGTTGTGCAATATTATGAATATAATTAGTGCCATTGCATCATGCACTAAAATGGTTAAAATGGCAAATTCTATGAAAAATTTAAAAATGTTGACAGGGAGCTGGGAACTATAAAAATGATGGAGCAGACTTTAAAAGCAACCAAATACATATAAAATTGCAGAAAATCAATGACAGGAAAAAGTGTTTAAACAGTCCAAAATAAAAAGATGAATTAACTTCAAGAGAGCAAGTGTTAGACTGACGTTGTCTTCTCTCCAGAGATAATCAAACCAGAAGAGTACTGCGTTATCATGAAAAGTCTGAAAGAAATTAACTGCCAAACTAGGATTCTAAACCCAGGGAAAATATTCTTTCTAGAATGAAAGTCAAATAAAGACATTTTAAGATAAACAAAACTATCAGAGATGACTACAAATTAATTTGCATAAAGAAAATGCTAGCATGGGTGCAATGGCTCATACCTGCACTCCTAGTACTTTGGGAAGCCAAGGTGGGAGGATGACTTGAGCCTAGGAGTTCAAGACCAGCCTGGGCAATATAGGGAGACCCCATTTCTACAAAAAAATTAAAAATCAGCTGGGCATGGTGGTGAACAGGTGCACGCTTGTAGTCCCAGCTACTCAGGAGGCTGAGGTGGGAGGATTGCTTGAGTCTGGGAGGCAGCAGTTAAAGTGAACCAAGATCATGCCACTGCACTCCAGCCTAGATGACAGCGCAAGATGCTGTCTCAAAAAAAAAGAAATACTAAAGACTTTATTTTAGGGAGAAGAAAAAGAAAAAGAATATCAGATGGAAAGTCAGATATTCAGAAAGGAATAAAGATCACAGAAAGTGGTAAAAACAAAGTAAATGTTAACTATATAAAACCACAACAATAATATCATGTTGAATTAATAAATTTACGTATACTTAAAATGCAAGACAATAGCATATATCAAGAGAGGATTAAGTGAAAAGAAAATATTTTAAGGTCCTCAATGGTCCAGGAAGTTAATGGTGTTGATTGACATTAGACTTTGATAAGATAAAGATGTATGTTATCAGTTGTAGAGCAAACACTAACAAATAGAAATACAGTGTATAATTTTCAACCTAATGGAGAAAAATAATGGGAAATTTTTTAAAAAATCAATCCAAAGTAGCACAAATAACACAAAATAACATCGTAGATTTAAACCTAAATTTTATCAGTAATTCACTTAAATATAAATAAATTGTTCCATTAAAAGGTAAAGATTGTCAAACTGAAAAGCACATCTAATTGTGTGTTGTTTATGAGGAAAACAGGCATTTCATAATAAAATTAATAGAAGTATAAATCAGGATAGTACTTTGGAAGCTTCAAAGATATTTTCAATGAACGAACTACCAAGACCTTAAAGTACCGTTCGAGCCAGCAATTGCACTTATTTCAATTTACCATCCAGTTTTGCTCTTATTGCACAAAGATGAACATGTGAGACTGTTATTGCAGTGTAGTCTATAACAGCAGAGTACTGGTCTTCTTGTAACTACTTACCAACAGGAACCTAGTTACATCATAATAATCTATATAATGGCACATTCTTCAACAATAAAAAAAGAATGAAGTATATTTTTATGTGCTGATAGAAAACGATATCCAAGCTCTATTACAAAGTAGAAAAGAATAAGATGTCAAGCAATCTGTAGGGTATAATCCTTTCTGTATAATAGAATATATTAGTATATATATGTTGCTTGTTCATGAATAAAGCATTTAGGAAGAACACACAAACACATGCCCCAAACAGGCAATGGTGGTTTTCCCAGAGAAGGAGACTGCAGATGGCAGGAGGAAGGGAAAGAGATAAAATATTTAAATTGTATGTACAACTTTTATATAATAAAATAACTAATACAAAAATGATTTAAAATTTTTCTTTTGTCACAGTAAGGAGTTTTGCAATTGAAAGCTATCTCCTGGCTAGGCACGGTGGCTCAGGCCTGTAATCCCAGCACTTTGGGAGGCCGAGGCAGGCAGATCACTTGAGGTCAGGAGTTCAAGACCAGCCTGGCCAACATGGCAAAACCCTGTCTCTACTAAAAATACAAAAGAAAAATTAGCCAGACGTGGTGGTGCATACCTGTAGTCCCAAGTATTCAGGAGGCTGAGGCAGGAGAATCGCTTGAAACCAGAAGGTGGAGGTTGCTGAGATCACACCACTGCACTCTAGCCTGGGCAACAAAGCAAGGCTCTGTCTCAAAAAAATAATAATAAATAAATAAAGGTGTCTCCTATTTGGCTGGAGCATCACCTTTGCCTTTTCATTTTCCCTTTCTGCCTATAACACACACACACACACACACACACACTCTCTCTCTCTCTCTTTCTCTCTCTCTCTCTCTCTCTCTCACATACACATCATCCACAAAAGTCTTCTTCCTCCAGACCATGCCAGAATCCCAGCTACTCGGGAGGCTGAGGCAGGAGAATCACCCTGAACACTTAGGTAGTGTTCATACTTATAACAACATAGGCCAGAGAAACTTTCTTTTTCTTTTTCTTTTTTTTTTTTTTTTTTTTTGGAGACAAGGTCTGGAGTGCAGTGGCATGACCTTGGCTCACTGCAACCTCTGCTTCCTGGACTCAAGTGACCCTCCCACCTTAGCTTCCCAAACAGCTGAGACTACCAATGTTCACCATCGTGCCCTGCTAATTTTTTTTTTTCCTTCAGTAGAGACGAGGTCTCGCTAAGTTGCCCAAGTTGGTCTTAAACCCTGGGGCTCAAGCTATTCTCCTGCCTCGGCCTCCTAAAGTGCTGAGATTACAGGTGTGAACCACCATGCCCAGCTGCCAGGGAAACTTTACTCACCACAAATTCAGTATGAAGTAACTAGGTGAGATACTGATGTTTTAAAAATGATGTGGTCTTAGGTTGCATTGTAGAATAATGTGATGGCTCTATTCTCTTCTATGGTGGCCAGGTCCCTGCATTCATTTCAAGCAACACTTGGCCAGGCTTGATGATTCATGCCTATAATCCCAGCACTGTGGGATACCGAGGTAGGGGGATCACTTGAGTCCAGGAATTTGAGACCAGCCTGGGCAACATTGCAATGCCCCATCTCAATTGAAAAAAAAAAAATTAAAACAAGCAACATCACTTTTAAGAGCCTTATTAAAATATAAATTAAATACCATAAATTCACCTGTCTTAAGTGTACAATTCAATGGTTTTTAACATATTTACAGAGGTATGCTACTATAGCTATAATTTAATTTTAGAAGATTTTCATCGCCCCTAAAAGAAATCTAGCACCCGTTAGGGTCACTCCCCATTTTTGCATCCTCAGCCACACGTAACCGAACATTTTTTCTTTTCTTTTTTTTTTTTTTTTTTGAGATAGGGTTTCACTCTGTCGCCTAGGATGGAGTGCAGTGGGCATGATCATAGCTCACTGCAGCCTTGATCTCTTGGGCTCAAACGATCCTCTTCCCTCAGCCTCCCTAACTACTGGGATTACAGGAGTGAGTCGTCTCGCCTGGCCATAAGCACTAATCTCTACGTCTCTACAGATTCACCTATTCTAGAAATTTTACGTAAGTGAAATCATACAATATGCAGTCTTTTGTATCTGGCTTCTTTATCATAATGTTTTTGAGGTTTATCCATGTTGCATGAATCAGTACTTCTGTTTTTTTGTGTGGTTTTTTTTTTTTTTTTTTTTTTTGAGACAGAGTCTCACTCGGTCACCCAAGCTATAGTGCAGTGGTGCAATCTTGGCTCACTGCAACCTCTGCTGCCTGGGTTCCAGCGATTCTCCTGCCTCAGCCTCCCAAGTAGCTGGGATTACAGGTACCTTCCACCACGCCCAGCTAATTTTTGTATTTTTAGTAGAGACGGGGGTTTCACCATGTTGGTCAGGCTGGTGTCAAACTCCTGACCTCAGGTCATCTGCCTACCTCGGCCTCCCAAAGTGCTGGGATTACAGGTGTCAGCCACCGCACCTGGCCCGTATATTTTCATTGCCAAATAGAATTCCATTGTACGTTCCACATTTTGTTTATCAGTTTATAAGTATTTGGGTTGTTTCTACTTTGGGGCTATTATAAGTAATACTATTATGAGCATTTATCTACAAGTCTTTGCTGTATCATATAGTAACTACGTCTAACATTTAGTGAAACTGCCAACTATTATCCAAAGCGGCAGCACCATTTTACATGCTCACCAACAACGCATGAAGGTTCCAACTTCTCCACATCCTTCTTAGCACTTGTTATTGTCTTTTTTTAAATTATTACAGCCATCCTAGTGGGTGTGAAGTGGTATCTCATTGTGGTTTTGGTTTGTATTTTCCCAAGTGACTATTGATGTTGAGCATCTCATGTCCTTAACAGCCATTCATATTATCTGGCCGGAGAAATTTCTATTCAAATTGTAGGCCCCTTTTGAAATTGGTTTATTCATTTTCTTATTAGTAACCCCATCTTAAGAGGGAACAGTGATAAAGCAGAGCACATTCAGACAAAGACTAAGACGAAAGTAAAAGTGTTGTTAGGAATCAGAAGAGTACGTGGAGGCAGAGAGAAGCATGACCATTGTCTTCAAGGGTCTGAAGGGCTGTCATGTGAAAGAGAGAACAAAAGCCTTCTATTTTATTCTAGATGGGAAGAGGGATCATGAGGCAGAAGCCACGGAGAGGCATATTTTTCCTTACTTATGAAAATATGTTTTTTTTACCAGTTAGAGCCACATAAAAATTAAACAGGAGACAGTGAGTTTCTAGTCCCTGGAGGGATTCAAGAAAACCTGGCTACCTATTTGTCAGAGGTGTTGTAAAACAGACGAACACATGGGAAGAGAAATAGATCTACCTTCATTCATTCAAAAAATATTTGAAAACAGTGAGGCCGGGCGCAGTGGCTCATGCCTGTAATCCCAGCACTCTGGGAGGCCGAGGCAGGTGGATTGCATGAGGCGAGGAGTTCAAGACCTGACTGGCCAACAGGATGAAACTCCTGTCTCTACTAAAAATACAAAAATTAGCCAGGTGTGGTGGAGGGTGCCTGTAATCCCAACTACTCAAGAGGCTGAGGCAGGAGAATCACCTGAACCCTGGAGGCAGAGGCTGGCTGCAGTGAGCCAAAATTGCACCACTGCAATCCAGCCTGGGTGACACAGTGAGACCCCATCTCACATACACACACACACACACACACACACACACACACAAAGTAAAAGAAAAAAAAAGAGTGCAGGCCAGATACTGCCAAGCAATGGAAACAGAGAGGCCATGACAGCCTCAGTCAGGTAGGAGTGTTCAAGAAACTCAGCTGTGAAACAGGAGCAATGGCTGAGGGTACTAGAACTAGAGAAAAAATGGGCACTGTCCTGGGGTTAACTGCAGTGGACTGAGAAAGAGAATAAAATAAGACCTATGCACAGGGTCGAAAGACAAAGATAAATAAAGCTGAGTGAGAGTTCAGAAAAGCATGGCAAGACCAAAGTGGCTAGGAATTGAGATGGCTGATATCAGCCCTGTTTGAATGTGAGCCTCTGAACCACACTCTCAGAGCATGATCCTTTGTCCACCTGCTTCAGAATCCCAGTGGGCAAGGTGGAATTACAGGGCCCCGTCCAGCATCACAGAATCAGCATCTCTGAGGGTCGGGCCCAGATATGTGCATTTTAGCATGTCCCTGGATCATTCTTATGCTCTTTAAAGGATGAGAACTGCAGGCCAGGAGACACACACTCAGCTTTTGAAACAGAGCAGGAACCCCCAGGTTTGACATTCTGGTTTTGCAAGTATACCAAATGCATCCTCACTGGGAAACTGTGCAGGTCCTGCCAGCAAATATCCATAAACACACACTTATAACTCTAAACTTGCTGGGCCCAGAGAGTGAAGAGCAGCAGCAGCAGCACCTGCTAATCATGGGGCACCTGTCTGTGCCAAGTGCTGTGCTGACTGTTTTACTGACATTAACACATTTAATGCTATGAGGAGGCTACCATTAGTTTTCTCAATTTATAGATTACAAAACTGAGACTGAGAGAAACTGAGCAACTTGTCCTGGGCCACCCAGCTGGGCTATAGCAGCTTCATGTTCTAGGCCAATGTGACTCCCAGACCTGTGCCCTTTCCATTTGCCGACAGGTGGCAACGTTTTTCAACAATAGGTAACAAAGGGTGGTGGAGGTCACAGCATCATCCGCTGATGATAAGGCCTTGGCTAATTAAGAAACTTTATTTACCCCGGGATACCCAGGACATTATGGTGAAGCAAGCCTGTGCTGTCTTTTCTAATCATCTTGATCCCTGAGCAAAAGGTATTGTCAGCATTTGTAATGTCGTTCAGGCCTTTTTTTCATCTCAGGGAAGAAGGGTCTGAGATTCAGTTTGGGAGAATGAAAATCAAAGCTCATGGGAACAGATTAAAATGATGCAGAGACGTTCTGAATCTGGAGGGAAAAAATGATAGCACGGTGTTGGTGGAGCTGCTGAAGGGAGATAAGACACCAGCCTCATCTCAGAGGGAGGAGAGAAGGGGAAAGAAAGAACTAGAACAGAGGGAACAGGATAAACAAGGTGGAGAATGGATATAAGAGGTGGAACAAGGGCAAGGCAAGGGAGGAGGATGGTGAGACCAGGCTTCTCTAAAGGAGAGTGGAACCCAGGCCACTTCCTTTTTTCTTTCTTTCTCTCTCTTTTTTAAGTCTTTTCGTGTATTCTTTAAAAAATGAGAGGTGGCAAAATTTCTAGTATAATTATGTTTGAACCTGATCATTTAATCTCTGTGCTTTAATATATGACCTCATTCGGAGATCTGGGTCTAAATTTGAGTCTCTTCAAGAAGGTGAGACCCAGCCAGGTGTGGTTGGCTCATGCCTGTAATCCCAGCTCTTTGGGAGGCTGAGGCCAGAGAATCACTTGAGGCCAGAAGTTCGAGACCAGCCTGGGCAACATGGCAAAACTCTATCTTTACCAAAGAAAAAAAAAAAGAAACACAAAAATTAGCCAGGCATGGTGGCTTGTGCCTGTAGTCCCAGCTACTCAGGAGGCTGAGGTGGGAGGATCACTTGAGCCTGGGAGGATCACGCCACTGCACTCCAGCCTGGGTGACAGAGTGAGACCCTGTCTCAAAAGAAACAAACAATGTAAGACCCAGATCCAAAGAACTTTCTAGCTCCATGCTCTTCACTCCCCACCCATCTCCATATTGGTGGCATTAAGAGAGGCTAGGGATGGAGAACACGTTGATACAGGTGTTAAGAAGAAATCACTCAGGCAGATAGCAAGGGTATGGAACTCCTCAGTGAGGCTTTTCTTTTTAATGAAGAGCAGTCCCAAATCATTTTCTACCAAAGAGCAGCCTGCAAGCTGGGAGCTTGCACGGGTAAATGCCGGCAGAACCAGGGACTAGACATGTTCAAGATGGCGGCTCCATCGTCCCTTCTCTGCCAGCCACATGTACAGTAAGAAGCAGACAAGATGGTCACAATCAAATGGAAAGGCCATTTGCATAAGAAGATTAGGGTGGGGCGACCAGCCTTCCTCGTGCGCCATGTAAACGTCATACCTCATCAAACCAATCTATGAGTCCTATGTAAATCAGACACCGCCTCCTCAAACCGGACTATAAACTTCCGCACATTCACCACCAGCGAGTCTTTTCCACTAGGAGACCCCTTCCTGTATAGAGGAAGCTGTTTCTCTTTCTCTTCTCCTCTACCTATTAAATCTCTGCTCGTAAACTCCCAGTGTGTCTCTGTGTTGTAAATTTTCCTGGTTCGCTGCAAGCAACCCCAGGGTATATACCCCAGGCAACGTAGCCGCTCCAGCATCATCTTACTACGGTGATTAGAGGGAAAATGGGGACAACCTAAAAGTCACAGCTGAATAGTTCTTTCCACCTTCCACATGTATGTAATCATTAAGAGATCAAAAAACTGCTTTTATATACCTGGAAGGGCCAGGGCGCATGGGTTAAGGCCCTGGACCGTGGAGGTTCTTCTTAGTTAGAATCCCAGCCGACTAACCTCTTTATCTGACTGAGCTTCCGTTTCTCATCTCTCAAACAGATAAAACTGACAACTACCTCAAAGGGTGATTGTCATGATTAAATTTAAAAGCGTATTTAAAGTGCTTAGGGCAGTGTCTGGCTTACTGCACGTGCTCTAATAATATTAGTGATGATGATTGGCCCTGTTACGAATTCCAAGCACAAAGCCAGGGGCACATGGTGAGCATCCCATGAAGATGGCATGGATTCGTTGATTTGAGGAGGAATCAGGACACTTGACTCTAATCCTGTCTCACTAACCACGGTGGGAGCACAGTCACTTTGCTTCTCTGTGCCTCCATTTTGCTCCTCTATGAAATGGAGATACACTGTCCCTATGACACAGAGCACCAATGTTTGAAAATGCCTAGAAAACTATGAAGCAGCATAGAAATATAAGGTGAGATTTATTTCTATTACTCTCACATCTGTGATAAAGCCAGCTATCTTCTGCCAAGCTAAGAAAGTTCTGCCATAGCTAAGAATTCTCGCTCTAATTTGCCTTCACCACCTAGGTCTCAATGTTTCAGCCCCTTCCTCCATTGACTGGTGACCCTTACAGCAAAGGTACAGGTCCACAAGTTCAAGAACATATCTATATATACACAGAATTTCTAAGCATATTATCCCTTCACTCTTTTTGTTTCTCAGACACATAAGATACGATCCAAATATTTGGAATCATGAAATAGACAATAAAGATAGAAATGGCTTTGTAGACTGTAAGCTGCCTAGGATCAGGGACTGGGACCCTCTTGTCCCTCACAATGCCCCAGCTCCCCCACTGGGCCTTTTGGCACATAGGAGACAACCAGTAACCTTCTGGTGGATGAGTAACTACAGCAGAAATCAAGACTATCCACCCCACAGCCATTTCCAGTTTCACCCATGCTAACAGATGCTAGTCAATATGCATAGCCTAGAGAATGAATAATGATTGATTAGTATCAATCATCTTAGCAATTGCATTCCCCTTTGCCAAAGTCTGGGTATGTGACCCAGTTTGGACAATCAAACATAGGAAAGTCTTCTAGTAATGTCTGTGAAAGATGTCCCTTTTTGATAAAGCATCATATTAGAGGAAAAGTCCCATTTGCCACCTACTTCACCTACTTCCTTTCTTCCTACTTGGCTTATTTTTTTTCTTCTTGACAGGATCTTGCTCTATTTCCCAGGCTGGAGTGCAGTGGTGCAATCAGCTCAATGCAGCCTTGAAATCCTGGGCTCAAGGAATCCTTCTGCCTTAGCCTCCTGAGTAGCTAAGTGAGCAGACACATGCCACCACCCAAAGCTAATTTTATTTTTTAATTTTTTTGTAGAGATGGGATCTTGCTATGTTACCAGGGCTCTTTCTTTCTACTTGGGATGCTTTTGTGGGAGGGCATATCAGAGCTGTGGCAGCCATCCTGCAACCATGAGGGAAGCACCAATGAAGACACCGAGACCTGACTAATACCTCATTTTCATGAAGCTGCTGAACCAACCCTACAACAGTCCTAAGTCCCAACTCCAGTTACGAGAGATGATTCAAAGTCTTTGGTAATTAAATCATTATTTTTTGTATTCTCTTACTTGTAAAAGAATACAGTCTTACTGAGACAATGAATGACTGCTTGTTCCCTACAGAAGATCTCCCATTATATCTACGTACAAAAGAAAACATAGTTGCCTTTTTACCAAGTTCCTTATTGTGCAACAAAGATTACCACTTAACCAATCTCCCACATTTCTCTTACAATCTTGGTGTCAAGCCATCTTTCCGATGTTTTCTGAAGAGATTCATAGTGCCACCCCGACCCTAGGACATTCCTTCTGATTATCTTTTGTCTTTTCTTATTATCACTTTCCATAGACTAAATATTATATCTTGGTTTGTAATTACTTTAATGGGCCTCTTCCATAGTAACTGGTCATTATCTTTATGCCTCAGATCTTCTTGAGCAATATTGATGATTTCTTTATGCAAAATCACGTGGGGGTAGTAGAACCACATAAACTTAGGCCAAGCTTTGTTCTGATTAATTAGAAACATTACTTTCTGGTGCAAAGCTACCGCCTCTTTAGGGCTGAAGTTTGCAAACATTGCTGTATATTCAAATCACCTGAAGTGCTTTAAAAACTGATACCCATGTTTCCTCATTGTGAATCAAATCAGGACCTCAGATGGAAGCCAGGCATCAGTATTTAAAAAAAAATTATTTATTTATTTATTTTATTATTTTATTTTTTGAGATGGAGTTTCGCTCTTGTCACCTAGGCTGCAGTGCAATGGCGTGATCCCGGCTCACTGCAACCTCCACATCCTCCCAAGTACCTGGGATTCCAGATGCCTACCACCATGCGCAGCTAATCTTTGTATGTTTAGTAGAGACAGGGTTTCACCATGTTGGCCAGGCTGGTCTTGAACTCCTGACCTCAGGTGATCTGCCTGCCTCAGCCTCCCAAAGTGCTGGGATTACAGGCGTGGGCCATCGCACTTTGCCTAAATTTATTTTTAGTTGACAATAATTGTGTGTATTTATGGGGTACAAGGTGATGTTTTGATCTATGGATCAGGCATAAGTATTTTTTAAGTTTCCCCATGCGATTCCACTGTACAGCTGAATTTGAAAATCAATGCTTTAGACCAGGACTTCTCAAACTTTAATGTGCACATGAGTGACCTAGAGATCCTAGATTTTACAAGGTGAATTTTGATTCAGAGGGTCTAGGGTGGGGCCTGAGATTCTGCATTTCTAACATGTTCCCAAGTGATGACAGAACTGCTGGCCTGAATCCCACACTTTGAATAGCAAGGGTCCAGATATATAATGTAGATCTAGTAGTAGTCTACTCTAACAACGGATCTGAACAAACTAAATTCCATTTGGGTCCAACTGCGAAGTCACAGGAAAAGTGATCACTGCAATAAAGTCAAGAGCAGGGGCTGTGAGAGAACCGAGAGGATGGTTGTTTTTGATCTCTAGTTTATGGACTTAGGTTGACCAACCATCCCAATGAAGCCATCTTTGCAAAATTCTAACAGCGAGAGAATCTGACACAGTTGACCCCATTTTGTATAGTTGACATATTTTGACCCCATAGTTTCTATAGTCCCTTACTGCTCAGGAGTTACATGGCCAGAGATCACAAGATTTGTGACTTCCTCAGTTGCTCATATAGGTAATATCACTATTGTAGAACCTAAGATTGGATTTTTGAAATATTTTTTCAGACTGATCCCACCCAGACTTGTGACTCATGATTCACCTGGTCCTGTGGCCCCACCCAGAGGTGGACTCAGCACACAAAGAAATTTTCCCACACCCCTATGATTTCATCCCCAGCTCATCAGCAGCACCCTTTCCCTAGCCTCCTGCTCTCCAAGCTGTCCATAAAAAACCCTAACCTTCAAGTCTTTGGGGAGATTGATTTGAATAATAACTCTATTTTCCATGTGGCTGGCGTCATGTCCATTAAACTCTTTCTCTACTGCAATGCCGTGGTCTCAGTGAACTGGTTTTGTCTGTGCAAAGGGCACAAGAGGAACCTATTGGGTGATTACACTAGTTTGCCCAGGACTGAGGGTTCCTGGCATGTGGGACTTTGAGTTTTAAAACCAGAAAAGCCCAGAGCAAACTGAGACAAGTTGGTCACCATAGTTATGGTGCTGCTAGGATAGCAACAGAGCAGCCAAGCTGTGTGCGTTTTGCATTCGGATTCCTCTTCCTGGGGGCAGCAGCCCACTATAAAGCCAGGGGTGTGCTAAGAGAGATGGCTCACGGAAAAGAAACGCTGAAATGCATGGCCATACCAACAAGAACTTAATTACATGACTCCAGACGGGCAATAACAGGGCAGATTCTGTGAAAACCCCAGAATCTTAGCCACAGAGACAAGTTTAGAAAACACAAGTTCGTGCTTTGCTCTAGCACTGGTTTATTGTGGGGACTGGGCAACTCATGCCCCCTTTCTGAGCCTCAGTTTCCTTGGCTGAAAATGGGAGTGAAACTGACAGATGTGTGCAGGTCTTTCCTGTGCTCCCACCCCATTATTTCACATACAATACGGATAATGCATATAACTGCACAACAGCACCTTCTCAGCACAAGCAGCAAATCCACCTTCTGTTTTGTGAGCAGCCATTTCCAGTGCTCCCCAAACTCCCTCTGGATAGCATTAGCATTCATCTTGTTCGGGAACACTTCCCTTCACTGTTCTTTGATGCTCACAGAGCTGAGAACTCGCAGTGCTTTTTTTTTTTTTTAAGGCTGTAACATATTTACAAATCTAAATGAAGCTCTATTTCCAGACCCAGTCTTTTGGTTTTGAGTGGCTTCCTCCTTCTGCTCTCACCTCCACTCAGGCAGCCCACTTCTCAACTTCATGTTTTCTTTAGAGAGACAAAGAGTCTCCCCAGCCACCCATTGCTGAATTCCTGTTAACCTTTCATTAAGCCTGCTGACAGCTGGCTTCGGCTCTTCATGAGTTAGTTCAACACATTCCCATTTAAATGTGTCCCACCTGGCTTCATTAAGGTTCCTCCCAGGTTCTCCCTTTATAGCTTCCTCTGCAAATGCAAATCAGATTCTGAGTAAATAATATGGGGACAAGGGAAGATTGAGCTATAATGGGGTTGGAATTGGAAAGCCATTGATATACTCAGGTTGCTGTGGATCTGAGGACACTGAAATCCATTTGAGTCCAATGCAGGTCAGTGTTACAGAGCCATATGCATGCAGTCTGGAATTGGAGCCCTCACCGTGAAGTACAGGGTAGTGGTTAGAGTGTGGAGTCCTTCAAGCCTGGTTCAAAACCCGGCTCTGCTACAGGAGATTGGACGACGTGACCTTGAGCAAGTTCCTTCACCTGCGTCTGATTCTGTTTTCTTAGCTCCAAAGCCAAAATAATATACTTGCTTTGTTGAGCTGCTGTCAGGAGTCAATGAGATAATTGCGTTGAAACAGTTAACAGAGTTAGAATATAGTAGGTGCTCATTACAAATTGATAGTGTCTCTTTTATTTAGCCTAGAAAGGCCATGGTAAGGAATTCCGTTGCTTTAAATTGAGCTTGCATGCAGCCCAGGATGGCTTTGAATGCGGCCCGACACAAATTGGTAAACTTTCTTAAACATTATGAGACTTTTTTGCGATTTTTTTAGCTCATTAGTTATAATTAGTGTTAGTGTATTTTATGTGTGGCCCAAGATAATTCTTTTTCTTCCAGTGTGACCCAGGGAAGCCAACAGATTGGAAACCCCCGCTTTAAATTGTGAGGTTTGATCATGGATCCACCATATAATCATTAGCTGTAAGAACCACATACTGCATCAAATTCCTTCCTCATGGAAATGGAAAAACAACATTGATGCCATTCTATTGCATTACCTTTTGTTGTTGTTGTTTGTTTTTGAGACAGACAGAGTCTTAATCCATTTCTCAGGCTGGAGTGCAATGGCGCGATCTCGGCTCCCTGCAACCTCCTCCTCCCAGGTTCAACCGATTCTCCAGCCTCAGCCTCCCGAGTAGCTCGAATTACAGGCACCCGCCACCAGGGTTAGCTAATTTTTATATTTTGGGTAGAGACAGGGTTTCACCATGTTGGCCAGGCTGGTCTCAAACTCCTGGCCTCAAGTGATGTGCCACCTCGGCCTCCCAAAGTGCTGGGATTACAGGTGTGAGCCACCGCACCCGGCCTATTCTATTGCAATTCCTATGTGTGTTTTGTCTCCTTCAGATGTGAAGCTCCTTAAAAGAAGCAGTTCTCTCTCCTGGGCCCCACATACAATAGATACCAAAAAGTTATTTATAGATGCTAACAATTCATCCTGATTACACAAAGAGGGCATGAGAGGAACAACTACGTCCACAGCCTTCTCTGATCAAGGAGTCTCAGTATAAGAATTACATATTTATTTTAATTCATGTTTTACTAAAATCCACCCTTACCCCCAATCTCAAACTGGCTACCTTGTTTTAGCCCACAGCCATGCTTCGCTTGCCCAGGAAATTATTTTAACTAATTTTAAATGTTAATGCCCTTAAGTAGACATACACACACTCCAATTTATCATGGGCCACGTCATCTCCCATTGACTCCCTCAACTGTATCAGCTGCCTGGCCTCTGAAGTCATCAGAGTTTGCCACCCCTGCCCCAGGCAGAGCTAAGTGTACTGCTTCTAGGTAGGTCTAGAGGCCAAGGATGAAAAGGGCTAGAAGTCAGGAGACAGGAATCCCATACCTGTATTGAAAGAGGGTATCTCTGCCAAAGCATGGAGAACAGAGAGGAAAATGAGTAAAGTCGGAGATTATAATTAGGAAGATAGTGCAGGAATGCAGGCAGAAAGTCATGTCAGCTTAAAGGAGGTGAAGCAGCAGGACCTTTGCCCCCAGTGCTGGAAGCTCCTGACCCTCTGTCTGGCCAAGCCCACCACCACACAGCCCTGGTAAAGAGAGATTCTTTTCTTGAACTCTCAATCCATCTGTTAGAAATTACTACAGTGCAACATCTCTCAAACTCTAACGCACATCAGAATCATCTGGATGGTTTGTGAAAACACAGTTTGCTGAGCTCTACCCCCCGTTTCTGATTCTGGAGGTATGGGGTGAAGGACATGAATTTGCGTTTCTATCAAGTACCAGTGATGCTGAGGCTGCTGGTCTGAAGTGCATAGTTTGAGAGCCACCAGGCTAGACCAGTGTTTTTAGACCTTGGTTCCACATTAGAACCACTTTGGGACATTTTTCAAAAATTCAGATGCCCAAGTCATACTCTGGACCAATTACAAAAAGAATCTCTTAAAGGGTAGGACTCAGGAATTGGCATTGAAAAATCTCCCCAGTTGATTGTTCAGCTAACATCGAGAACTACTAGGACAGAGGCTCCTAGAGGCCATTACCAGCTCTAAAATACTATGATTTGTTCATGTCAATGTTTCTTAGTCCTTACAAGGAGTTTCAGAATTATATTTGGGAATCGATTGAAAATAGCCCTTTGCAAAACAGAAAAATAATATTCATTGAGTTTAAATGTTGTGTTGAGGAAGTATCTGCTGTCTTCTTTTTCTAGTTAGACCCAAGTTGGTAGTGACATTGATAATGGTGGTGGTTTTGGAAGGTGGATAGGGAGCATGAGCTAAGTTAGGGTTGGGTGTATCATTAACTCATAAGATACTATAACCTGACTATATACACAAAGCCATCTAGACCCACTCTATTTTCCAGATGGGGAAATTCAGGCCCTGAACCTGACTCTAGACCCACTTCCCCCACATTTTTAAATAAATGTTTGAGTTTAGCACACTAGACAAAGTCATTTCAAGTACCTTAAGCTAACATCAAAGCCACGTTGACCTCAACAAAAACAACAAAAAAAAAGGCCAGCCATGGAGGTTCATACCTGTAATCCCAGCACTTTGGGAAGCCGAGGCAGGCAGATCACCTAAGGTCAGGAGTTTGAGACCAGCCTGGCCAACATGGCGAAACCCCATCTCTACTAAAAATACAAAAAATCAGCCAGGTGTGGTGGTGGGCACCTGTAATCCCAGCTGCTTGGGAGGTTGAGGCAGGAGCATCGTTTGAACCCACCAGGCAGAGGTTGCAGTGAGCCAAGATCGTGCCATTGCACTCTAGCCTGGGCAAGAAGAGCAAAACTCCATCTCAAAAAAAAAAAAAAAAAAAGAAAAGAAAAGAAACAGCTGTCAATCTGTTGCTCATTGTTTTCATCATTGGGGCCAATCATTCTGCCCAACTGTAACTGAACAAGTCAGAAGTCAGGCTGCCCTGGGCCAGTTTTTCCAAGTGCCCAGGTGAGGGGGATTTTTACTAACTGCTGGATCAGTGTTGTGTGAACTAATAGGACAAAAACATCTATAGGCTTCACCAGTCAAGTAAAAAGACTGACTTTTTTCTCTCTTAAATGTAATGTCAGCCGCGCGCGGTGGCTCAAGCCTGTAATCCCAGCACTTTGGGAGGCCGAGACGGGCGGATCACGAGGTCAGAAGATCTAGACCATCCTGGCTAACCCGGTGAAACCCCGTCTCTACTAAAAAAATACACAAAACTAGCTGGGCGAGGTGTAGTCCCAGCTACTTGGGAGGCTGAGGCAGGAGAATGGCGTGAACCCGGGAGGCGGAGCTTGCAGTGAGCTGAGATCCGGCCACTGCACTCCAGCCTGGGCGACAGAGCGAGACTCCGTCTCAAAAAAAAGAAAAAAAAAAAATGTAATGTCAAGAGAGTTGAAATCCAAAAGATGGCTACCTTCAGAGAACCACGTACTTATTCCATTAATGTTGCTATTGCTCTAAACATGCTGGGAAGTCCTTCACAGAAATGTCTTTCAGATCTGGTTTACTTTCCACACTTCTACCCAGCCGGAAGCCCCTCTCACTGAGGCACACATGTTTTTTATTCATTCATTCAACAACTGTTTGCTTTAATCTCTCTCCCAGGGCTCCTCGTGTTAGTAGTTATTAAAGTTTTAAAATAAACCTGTTGTTACTGAGGAGCATATTTCCATGAATTATATTTAGAGAAACTTATTTGGATTGCCTTGCTTTCGCATCCAAGCACTGCCCCGGGTGAATATCCCTGTCATTCACCACATTTTACTCCCACGGACTCTTTCCTGTTTCCAAAATTAAATTCCCCAGGCAAGAATTAGCATGTGACACTATGGTCATCTTTAAAGACACTCAAATGTGAAAATAAAATTATAGAAAATTTAGGAGTTTTACAAGTGAGTCAATGTTGGCCAAGTGCAGTGGCTCAAGCCTGTAATCCCAGCAATTTGGGAGGCCAAGGCGGGCAGGTTACCTGAGGTCAGGAGCTGGAGACCCACCTGACCAATACAGTGAAACTCCATCTCTACTAAAAATACAAAAATTAGCTGGGCATGGTGGCACGCACCTGTAGGCCCAACTACTCAGGAGGCTGAGGCAGGAGAACCGCTTGAACGCGGGAGGCGGAGGTTTCAGTGAGCTGAGATTGTCCATTGCACTCCAGCCTAGGCAATAGAGTGAGACTCCGTCTCAAGAAAAAAAAAAATAAAGAAGTGAGTCACAGCTATGGTGTGATTCCGTGTCATTTCCTGCAATGTTAACGAACCATAGGCTCTGTGCTGCTCATATCATACCTGCAGCGAGACAATGAACTCTTAAAGCTAGGCATAAAAGGAGAGATACAAATACATACGAGATGAAGGCAATTAGGGTAATAAAAGAGCCAGAAATTGTATCCCAGAAGCAAGGAAATTTGGAGAAACATGAGATTTTCCTTCCAACACCTGAAGAGTTAACAGCTCTCCAGTACTTCCCAGCATGCTTAGAGCAATAGCAATGTTAATGGAATAAGCACATGTTTCTCCAAAGGTAACCATCTTTTGGATTTCTACTCTCTTGACATTACCTTTAAGAGAGAAAAAAAAAAAAAAAAGGCGGTCTTATTGACTGATGGAGCCTATAGATTTTTTTGTCCTGTTAGTTCACACAACACTGATCCAGCAGTTAATAAAGAAGAGATGTTCTGTATAGGCACGAGGAGCTCAACTAGGACCTATAGGCTAATGTCATCCGGAGACAGATTTTGCTTTAAGTATTTCTTAATCTCAGAACCGCTCTGAGATTGAATGGACTCCCTTGGGTGTGGTAAGGAGTTCACCCTCACTGAAAGTGTTCAAGTGTAGTGTGCAAGATCACTTAGCAGTGATTCTACAGAGATGATTAGAGCACGGACAGAGAAGGTGTGGTCTCTAAAGTACCTTTCATTCATGAAACTAAAGCAAGACGTGGATTAAGTGAATCCTTTTTATGAAACAAAGAAACCTCCTAAGACTTATTTTGACACTTGATTGTCATGCCGCCATCCTCAATCTAACATGCTACTGCATTGTTAGAGGGTAAAAAGTCCATCTTCATCTTCCCTTCCATGCCGCATGTCATTGAGGACATTTTTACTATCTCCAATGCAGTCTAGCCTGTAAACAGAAAAGAGGGGCTGATAATGGGAAACACAAGACTAGAAAACAAAACAAAAGACAGATGCTGCTAAGTTACAATGCAGTTCCCCTTAAAGTTCAAAGGGCTCACAGTTCATTCAGTCTAAGCTCCACATTTTATAGACGGGAAAACTGAGGCTGCAGGGGAAAAAGAGTTTCTGCCAACCCATTATAATAAGGAGATAAAAAAAATTCTTAGCAAAATATAAAATCATGATTTCAATACATTTATTTACCAAAAGGTGTCTCTAAGTATGACCTTGAAAGGTCACCTTGCTGGGCATCAATTTTCCTACTTGTTAATACATATTGTGGTATTAATGCAATTAATTAATGAAGGCAAGGCCTTCATTAATAATTTACATCAAGTTTTTACATTTCTTTTCCAAAAGCTAAAGAATATGGGCAGATAGCTAAAATCCCTTACTAGAGAATTTTCAAATACCATTTTTAAAAAGGCCCCAAAAGAAGCTGCTCCCATGGTCTAATGGGGCAGAGGAACCAACTCCCAAGAATAATATTCTACATGCTTTTTTCACTTTCCATATTGCCAACTCTCCTCAATAAACTCCAGTTTAACAATGGCCTCTTAAACTAATTTACCCATAGGTGAACAAAAAATTTCAAACAGAGTAGAGGGCCATAGCACCTTCTTTCTTTTTCATGCTATACTTCTATTAATCCCACCTGCCTTGGTACTGGCATTTTGTTCAGACACAGTGTTAACCAAGACACAGGTTAATGTGAGCTAAATCTGCACAAGTTTTTCACTTCTAATGTCACATTTTTCCAACTCTATGTTTAATCGGAGCACAAGCTCAAGTCATTAAACCACTGAGTAGTAGCTAATCATTTGTAACACCTTGTACAATCATTACAACACCCATTCATGCAAGATCAATTACCTTGTGTGTTTCTGCAAACAATTGGTTTCCATGAGTTTCCCTGAAAAGACAAGGCCACAGTGTGAGCCGAGGGGCTGCAGTGCATAGAATACGCAAAATGCTGGGGGAATTCCAGTACTGCCTCCCAAAGAGCAGACATAGGCCAAAGGTGAGAACCAGTGGCTGGCTGTGGCAGAAAAAGCCATTCCCTTTCCCAGGTCAAACACTTGCTATTTTAGACCACAGTCAGTGCTCATCAATTACACAGTTGTTCCAACATTCTGGGCAATGGTGTTAAGCTATTTCATTTTGAGTCATCTGTCTATCCAGAATTCAAGTACTCACTTGGGTTTTAAAATACTTCTTTATGAGACATACTCAGAATTTTCCGAAACTGTAACCATGCCTTTGTAGGAAGACTAACAGCAGGATTCCAGTAAATTTCAAATTTCTTTTTGCACCTGGGGCAGGTGTTGAAATATACAAGTTTCACTATTATTCAAATCAGCTGAGATGGTTACTAGTCTCATCTCCTGCCATACTGCCCTGACACAGCTTTTGTTAATGAGTACAGAACAATTTATCCGCATTTTACAACGGTACCAGGTGCCATGTGCCTATAATTTGTATGAAAACCATAAGCTCTGTTTCATGGCTCGTTTTTGTAGTGTTCTAAAACTTCTAGGGGTAGGGTGGGGGTGGGATGGAGGTGCAAGGTCATGGAGCAGCTTGCGAATTTAATAAAAACTATAGACCTTGTCCCCTGAAAAATGCAGGCATGAACACATAAACTCTTTTGCACGTGATTTCAAAGGATTCACATTACCCTTGAAGTCCATCTGTGGCCTCTAGGTTAAGAAAGCTTGCTTTCAGGGAACACGCAAGAAAATCAGAATCAGGCCAGGAGTGGTGGCTCGTGCCTGTAATCCCAGAGATTTGGCAGGCCAAAGTGGGTGGATTACCTGAGGCCAGGAGTTTGAGACCAGCCTAGCCCACATGGCGAAACCCCCTCTCTACTAAAAATACTAAAATTAGCCCCCATGATGGCACAAACCTGTAGTCTCAGCTACTCGGGAGGCTGAGGCAGGAGAATTACTTGAACCCAGGAGGCAGAGGTTGCAGTGAGCTGAGATTGCACCACTGCACTCCAGCCTGGGCAACAGAGTGACTCTCCGTCTCAAAAAAAAAAAAAAAAAAAAAAGAAGAAGAAGAAGGAGAAAGAGAAGAGGACTGTTCATGGTCTTTGTCCTGCAACAATCCTAGCCAAAAGCAGCGACAAGCTAGGGTTTTCTCAATCAAAGAACAAAGGAAGTGAAGAAAGTGAACAAAGAATAGTACTTTCCTCTTAAGGCAGTAATAGGGATAAAATGAATTAGGCACGTCAAAAGTATACCATCAGGACTGGCACAAAAATGTCCAATAAATGACGATGCTCTTCTTCCGCTTTTTTCCCTTTTCCAAAATGTGAACTCTACCAGGAGGTTAATACACAGAGCCATTAGCAACTTGTGGAGAATGAGCTTACCTGTTACATCCCTGACCAGGACGGGAACAATGACAGAAATGAGTCTCTTTGGGGAGGGATAAAGGGGAAGGAAGTGGAGACAACTCCAGATCCTCCTGCAGTCGCCAGGGTTCTGAAGTGCTCCATCACCTGGCCCTCCCTCCTTACCTCTCAGGAGAAACGCCATGAGCAATGCCAAGAGCACAAATCCCAAGGAGGGGGCGAGGATCATCAGTAGTTGGGAGATGGGCATTTCATTCTTCATGGGCATGGGCATTCCATCCATCTGATGGGACACAAGCAAGGAGATGGGCCCAGTCACTGCTACACATCACTCTCACAGGATGACATCCTGGCCTAATAGTACCTTATAACCACCAGCAGTTTCACTACATTTTCACTACATTTCACCACCTTTTGCCAAAAATCTCTGAAAACCTAAAACACGTGATCCATATCCCAAAATTTTCCAAAGTGTTAGACATCAGACATAAGGAACTGTGGGGCTTAGGGGTCTGAGGATAAAAAATAACTGTTGTGAGCTATGTTTTCCACAGTCAAATCTCTTTCCTGGCCACTGCTCAAATCCTTTGAGCTCTCCCTAGCCCTGTGCCACTCTTTTCATGGCTGACTTAGGCTACTAGAGAAAACAGGATTAAAGAGAAAATGAAACTTAATTTCACATTTTCTACAGCAGTGGTTCTCAAAGTCTAGATGGGAAGTCCATGAGATCAAAATGATTTCCATGGGACATTTTTTGCCATTTTCACTATCATTCTGTCATGAGATGTACAGTATACTTTCCCAGAGGCTATGTGATGTGTGGCGTCATTGCTCTCACTTATACAGAATGTGGAAACAGATATGAGAAACCCTCTGTCTCCTATTAAGCCAGATATTAATGAGACTTGCAAAAAACGTAAAACAATGCCATTTTTCCCACTAATTTTCTCATTCGTTTTTCTCACTCATGTTTTTTCAAAATAGAATTAGTTGACATAAAACATACTATGTTAGCACAAAGCGGGTTTGCTATTATTTTAAAATAAATTGATTTTTAAAAATGTTTAAAATACGGACACCTGTATGACAAACTTGCACATGTACCCCTGAATCTAAAGGAAAAGTTTAAACTTTTTTTTTTTTAATTTTAAAAATGAGATGATATCTCGCTATATTGCCCAGGCTGGGCTCAAGCTCCTACCATGGCCTTCCAAAGTGCTGGGATTAATTTTTTTTTTTTTCTTTTTTTTTTTTTTTTTGAGACAGAATCTCAGTCTGTTAGCCAGGCTGGAGTGCAGTGGTGCGATCTCAGCTCATTGCAACCTCTGCCTCCCGAGTTCAAGCAATTCTCCTGCCTCAACCTCCCACGTAGCTGGGGTTACAGGCACACACATCCAAGCCCGGATAATTTTTGTGTTTCTAGTAGAGATGGGTTTCCACCATGTTGGCTAGGCTGGTCTCGAACTCCTGACCTCAAGTAATCTGACTACTCAGCCTCCCAAAGTGCTGGAATTACAGGCGTGAGCCACTGCACCTGGCCTAAAACATTTTTTTTAATTGTAGAAATGTCTCAGTTTTTTCTGCTGAGCAGTCTAGAGAATAAAAAACAAAATGAAGTCTCAGTTTTAAGAAACTGATTTTTTTTCTTTTGTAGAGACAAAGTCTCGCTCTTGCCCAGGCTCGAGTGCAGTGGCAATGATTACAGCTCACTGCAATCTTGAATTCCTGGGTTCAAGCAATCCTCCCACCTCAGCCTCCTGAGTAGCTGGGACTATAGGCATGCATCACAATGCCTGGCATTTTTTTATTTTTATTTTTTAAATATTTTGTAGAGACAGAGTCTCACTATTTTGCCCAGGCTGGTCTTGAACTCCTGGGCTCAAGCAATCCTCCTGCCTCAGCTTCCCAATGTGGGATTACAGGAGTGTGTCACAAGACCCAGGCATTTATTTATTTATTTATTTATTTATTTATTTATTTAGAGACAGGGCCTCTCTCTGTTGCCTAGGCTATAGTGCAGTGGCACAAACAAGACTCACTGTAGCCTCAACCTCCTGGACTCAAGTGATCCTCCCACCTCAGCCTCCCAAAGTAGCTGGGATTACAAGTACTTGATACCTTACCTGGCTATTTTTTTTTTTTTTAATGTTGCCCAGGCTAGAAACTGAGTTTCAAGAGTATAAAAAGACCCGGCCGGGCGCGGTGGCTCAAGCCTGTAATCCTAGCACTTTGGGAGGCCGAGACGGGCGGATCACGAGGTCAGGAGATCGAGACCATCCTGGCTAACACGGTGAAACCCCGTCTCTACTAAAAATACAAGAAAATTAGCCGGGCGAGGTGGCAGGCGCCTGTAGTCCCAGCTACTCGGGAGGCTGAGGCAGGAGAATGGCGTGAACCCGGGGGGGCGGAGCTTGCAGTGAGCCGAGATCGCGCCACTGCACTCCAACCTGGGGCACAGAGCAAGACTCCGTCTCAAAAAAGAAAAAAAATAAAAAATAAAAAATAAATTAAAAAAAAAATAAAAAGACCCTGTGAGAGTCCTCACTGCCAGTAACATGTTCAAGGTGATTTAGAGGTCCATGGGGCTGGCCAGCCTGAGCCTACTCACCTTCAAAGTCTATGTGGCACCAAGAAAGGACTCCCCTCCCCAAAATCCCATGAAGGTTTATGAGCTTTTACTCTACTAAATTCTCGAGGGCCAACCTAAACATGCGGAGGAGTCAAGGACCCAGCTTAGGAAAGCATCTCTCAGCTTTGACATTATCATGAGCTATATACAAGTTGGTGTCAGGAAAGGTACTCCTAAACGAAGCCCAAGATGTAGAGTTTGGTTCAATGGGGGTGAGACAGCTATGAATATCTCCAAAATGCACCTGCTGGATTTTTTCCACGACTAGGTATGATTGGTTTTGTTGGCCTTGTTGGACTTCTTTTGGCTAGAGGTTCAAAAATAAAGAAGCAGGTATTTCTATCTGGTTTCATGGGATTAGCAGCCTCTATCCATTATCCACAACAAGCCATCGAGTTTGTACAAGTCAGAAAGGAGATTATATGAACGGGGTTTACAAGGATACATAGCTGGGGAAGATTTTTGGAAGGAGAACTTTCTAAAGCCAGGAAATGTGAGGAATTCATCCGAAAATAAGTAGAAAATTCCATGCTCTACACATTTTAATCAGTTATAGGTAAGCAACAGAAACTTCATATGGTCAATCAGTAATTTTACAGAAAAATGGCAGAAAAGTCAGTATCGAATATATTAAATTGGCATTCTTCTTCAGGAAAAACTATATTAGGCCTCTGTTATCTTGGGTGATGCCATCCTACAAGCAAATGAATCTGAAATCCTTTCACTTAGAGATAAGGCACAAGCCTTGGAACTCCCTGTACTCATGTTGCTATTCACATACATGATTAAAATCCAAGTTAAAAAAAAAAAAAGAGTATAGTCCAGGCGTGTTGGCTCACACCTGTGATCCTGGCACTTTGGGAGGCCAAGGCGGGTGGATCACTTGAGGCTAGGAACTCAAGACCAGCCAACGTGTTGAAACCCCATCTCTATTAAAAATACAAAAAATTAACTGGGCATGGTGGCATGTGCCTGTAATCCCAGCTACTCAGGAGGCTGAGGCAGGACAGTCACTTGAACCCAGGAGGCAGAGGGTGCACTGAGTCAAGATGGCACCACTGCACTCTAGCTTGGGCAAAAGACTGAGACTTTGTCTCAAAAAAAAAAAAAAAAGGAGCATAAAGGGACCCTGATATCAAAAAAATTGAGAGGTGCTGCTCTGTAGGCAGGCATTGAGGCATCTTGCTGGGGCTATGCCATCTCCATTGACCAAGCTATGCTCTCTCCCTCTCTTCCTGTTACATTCTCTAACACACAGAATCCCAGAGACAGTGGGCACAGCAACCAGGACAGGACAACAGACAGTGTCTGACAGAGAGATGGGGAAGAAGAAAGAGGGGATGGGGAAACTTTATTTATCCTTTACAGACTTCTGTACTGCCTGAAAGCTTTCACTTAAAATGGCTTGAATCACTTTTGTAATAATAAAAATAGTACCCTCAGAAAATAAGAGAAATATTGATGGCAGCTGTTGATTCTGCAGTATGTCATGAATTCTGGGTCACACAGAAGGAACACACAATGATCTTGCATGTTTTTTGGTTTTTGTTTTTGCTTTTCAAAGCATTGGCACATACAGAAGTAACAATCAAGGTTATTTCTGCCAAGAGTACAAGTCTATAAATTCTTGGGCTGTTTCATAATCGTTGCAATGAATTTTTCTAGTTATCAATATCCTGCTTTTCCTAGTTCACCTCTGCAAAACTCTGTGGATTTTTTGTTTGTTTGTTTGTTTATTGTTTTGTTTTAAGAGACAGAGTCTCCCTCTGTCACCAGGCTGGAGTGCAATGGCGCCATCTCGGCTCACTGCAACCTCTGCCTCCTGGGTTCAAGCAATTCTCATGCCTCAGCCTTCTGGGTAGCTGGGACTACAGGCATGTGCCACCAAGCCCGGCTAATTTTTGCATTTTTGATAGAGATGGGGTTTTGCCATGCCGGCCAGGGTGATCTTGAATTTCTGGCAGAGAGTGATCCGCCTACCTTGGCCTCCCAAAGTGCTGGGATTATAGGCATGAGCGACTGTGCCTGGCCACTGCTGTGGATTTTTACGATTTAAGTGATATACTTCAAATACTTCACAGATTGTTTACCTGTCCTGTTTTTGTTGTTTTGTTTTGCTCAGGAACTGCAGTATCGGATGCTGGGAAGGAAAAGAGAAGAAAATGGTTATATGTCTGGTGGGGGAATAAAGCATCACATCCTGAAATAGGTAATTAAGAGCGCATCTGGAACTGCAGCTGCTATGTTTAATTATTTAATCCCGTGTTTTTTGTATAATCTATTTATGCATATTTGTTTTGATATGGTTTTAATGTAAAGTTTATCTGCTATACAACATTATCCCCCAGGAACATCTCCATTTTACAGATGGGTAGAGTCAGGCATTGGGCCAGCAGGCGATTGGCTCTAATTTTTCTGTAGGCCTCAGCAATTCACTCAAGATTTTTATCCAGCAAGAAAATGTGTCAGTTTTCTATAACAAATATTTACTGAGCACCTACTATAGGCCATGCAGTGTGATAGCTATACCTTGGACCTCACAGAATTTACAACTTAGTGCAGAAAACCTAATGTAAAAATGTAATGTAAATAGTTGAAAACATAATTAGTTACAAGTGCAAAATTCTGGGGGAAAGAAAACAGTATGAGTTGTTATAGGGACATATCTTGAGGTTGCCAGACTTGTTCTGGAGGGTCGAGGAAAACTTCCTTGAGAATGGGAGTTTATGCTGAGAGGTGGAGTCATGTTTTCATAATCTATAGTTGAGTTACAAGGGAACAATACTGAGAATCTACCAAATGCTAAGCACTGTTCCAGGCACTAAGAATACCGTGAGACTGCGGCAAGGCCCCTACCCTCAAGAAATTTACAGTCCATTAGAGAAGAGAGACCGAAAGATGATTTCAGCCTAACAGGCCAAAGGTAGCGATGGAGCACACACAGGCTGCTGGAAGGGCAGGTAGAGGGAGAGGCATTCAGCTCAACATTGCAGTTCATTGAAAGTTTTATTAGAATAAAGGTTCATGAGGACAGAGTCCCTGTCTGCTTGTTCACCAATGGGACTCTGATACCACCTGGCATATACTTGGTGCTCAATAAATGTTTGTTGAATAACACTTCTGAGTTAAGGTCGTGTAAGAATTAGCCAGGCAAAGAGTGGTGGCAACGGTGTTTCAGGTGGACAGAACAGCATCAGCAAAGCTGTGGAACAAGAAAGAGCGTGGCGCCCACGTCAGACGGCAAGCGGCCATGAAGAGGTGAAATGAGGGGTGGTAGCTGCAGCACATGAGACAGGTGAGCAAGAGCCAATCAGGGAGGGCCTTTGTTTCCTGATGGTGAGTCTCCATTGGATTCCGTAGGCAATGGAAAACCACAGAAATGTTTAAGCATGATATGGTCCAGTTAGGAGGATAAGGGAACAGCCAAGATGACAGTTATCATCTAATTCCAGGTCTGAAATTCTGAGCTAGTAAAACTGAAGAGAGAAGCCGGGCGCGGTGGCTCAAGCCTGTAATCCCAGCACCTTGGGAGGCCGAGACGGGCGGATCACGAGGTCAGGAGATCGAGACCATCCTGGCTAACACAGTGAAACCCCGTCTCTACTAAAAAATACAAAAAAAACTAGCCGGGCGAGGTGGCGGGCGCCTGTAGTCCCAACTACTTGGGTGGCTGAGGCAGGAGAATGGCGTGAACCCGGGAGGCGGAGCTTGCAGTGAGCTGAGATCCGGCCACTGCACTCCAGCCCGGGCGGCAGAGACTCCGTCTCAAAAAAAAAAAAAAAAACTGAAGAGAGAGAGAGATTTCAGAAATGCTTAGAAGGGAGAACAACAGGATATGGATGTTGAATGTGGGAGTGAGAAAGAGAGAAAAGTCTTTGTTACCTCACCAGTTCCTACTTGAGACACCTGGCCATGGCCTGAGCTGTCCACTAAGACTGGGAACAGGGGCAGGAGTAGAGAAGGGTAAGTCTAGGGGAGAAAGGTGATGAGTTCACATTTACAGTCACTGAGTGACTGTGGGGCACATGCAAGCAGAAGTCGCCTAACAAGCCTCTGATGTATTTGAATCTAAATCAAACTCAGGAAAAGGGTGCAGCTGGAAATATTGATTTGGGAGTCATCAATATCCAGGGAGCAGTTGACCTCCTCAGAGTATATAAGAAATCCGGCCTGGGCACAGTGGCTCACGCCTGTAATCCCAGCACTTTGGGAGGCTGAGGTGAGGGGATCAAGAAGTCAAGAGATCGAGATCGCTCTGGCCAATATGGTGAAACCCCGTCTCTACTAAAAATACAAAAAGTAGCTGGGCGTGGTGGCGTGTGCCTGCAGTCCCAGATAATCGGGAGGCTGAAGCAGGAGAATCACTTGAACCCAGGAGGGGGAGATTGCAGTGAGCCGAGACTGCCCCACTGCACTCCAGCCTGGCAACAGAGAGCGACTCCATCTTAAAAAAAAAAAGAAAAGAAAAGAAAAAAGAAAGAAAGAAATCCATGGGCTGCATGTTCAAACAGAAGAGCAGGGATCCTGGAAAACATCAGCATTAAAAAGTAGGCAGAGGAGGTGGAGGAGAAAAAAAAAGAGAAGAAATGGTCAGAGAGATCAGAAAGTAAGAGCAGTGTCAGAAGTCGGGGCCAGGAGGAAAACATCCAGGAGGGATGTAAAGTCATATGTACAATAAAATCTTAAAATAGAAACAGAACTTCAATAAAACACACAGGGAGAGGTCCTGGATATAATAAATAGCTAAGCTAATAATTAATGAAATTGATCATTGTTTCCCCAGAGCTTCCTTTGTACTTAAGGCAAAAGGATAAATGTGGGAGATTTTGTAAGGCTCAGAATTTGGTATCAGAGAGCTGATCTGTTCATCAGGAAAGTGACTTGTTAAATGCCTAGGAACAAAGGAGAAATTCAGCCCGTTTTCATATCCTAGAACTAAGTTATTGTTGTTGTTTTTCTCTCTACAATTATCCCCTACAGCTGAAAATTGCAGGTAAGAATTCAAAACTCCTACCCCTGTTCTGTCAAAATCCTGTTGTATTCCAATCATTTGTGATGAATAAGCCTGAAATTGAAACCATCAAAGGGAAAAGCCAGCCTGGGTCAGTTTTATCAGAGCTAATCTGTATTTTAAATTGGAATCGTCCAATGGGAGAGACATTTTGCAAACACAAATGCTGCTGCATGATACCAAACAGCACTTTTTTCCTTCTTCTTCTTCTTCTGAAGATGCTAAAAGCCCAAATGGGAAGCACTCCAAGGGCTACAGTGTCATACACAGAATGGTAACACTGAGGACAAGTTGATGGTGCTTTTTCTTCCTTGTGAAAAGTAGCCATGCCAGTGGCGAGGGGATGGGGGTTAGAAACGGCAACACTACTGATTTCCAGGTTGTCTGTGTTCCCCCAGCCCTTAGATTCTCAAGTCCTTGAGCTCTGACACGTGTGCACTGAGACAAAGTCAGGAGCCTCCCAGAACTTGGTAGTAAAGCAATTCTGCAAGACGGAAGTATAATGAGTAGCATAGTATCACTACTCCCTCTCCCCACCAAATCACATCCACCCAGGAACTCAGACTGTGACATTGTTTAGAAATAGTGTCTTTGCAGATGTAATTAGTTAAGCTCTTGAGAGGAAATCATTCTACATTTAGGGTAGGCCCTAAATCCAATGATTGGTGTCCTCAAGAGAAGGGGTCACAGAGAGACACACACAGAGAAGGTCATGTGAAGACGGGAGAGGTTGGAGTGATGCTGTCATAAGCCAGGGAATCCCCGGAGTACCAGAAGCTAGGAAGAGGCAAGTTAGGGTTCTCCTTTAGAGCCTCCAAGAAGAGCATGGCCGTGCCAACCTCTTGATTTCAGACTTCTGCCCTCCAGAACCGAGAGAGAATAAAAAGTTCTGTTGTTTTAAGTTTGTGGTACTTTGTGTTACAGAAGCCCCAGGAAATAAATTCAAGAGAATCAACACACAAAGATTGAAAGCAACCTTAAACGGGGTAACTAACCTAAAAAAAAGTCAGGAAGTGGGTGCTGAGCACAGGTAAGAAGACTAAATCCAATGAAAGATCCTAGTATTAAACTACAAAGAGTATAACTCTAATATCATATTATTATTAAAATTCCATTGAACTTATTTATTTATTTATTTATTTATTGTGGAGACAGAGTCTCGCTCAGTCGCCCAGGCTGGAGTGCAGTGGCGCGATCTTGGCTCGCTGCAACCTCCACCTCCCAGGTTCAAGCGATTCTCATGCCTCAGCCTCCCAAGTAGCTGGGATTACAGGTGTGCACCGCCAATTTCTTGTATTTTTAGTAGAGATGGGGTCTTGCTATGTTGGCCAGACCAGTCTCAAACTCCTGGCCTCAAATGATCCGCACGTCTGGGCCTCCAAAGTGCTGGGATAACAGGCGTGAACCACTGCACCCGGCCTCACACTGAATATTTAATCCTCACAAGCAACCCTATGAGGCAGACATTATGCCATATTGCCAGTGAATAAACCAAGGCCCATGGGGTTGAGCAATGTGATGGCGGTTGGACAGGTGGTAGCTGTAGAGCTGGTATTTGAACTGTCTGACTGACATAAATACCTATACTGTTAACAACCTAATTATGCTGGAGCTCAAGTGCCTTGTACCATGTAAATAGCATGTCCTACTGACAGAAGAAAGGAATGTTCAGAACAGTGATTTGCACTGAATGTAGCAAAAGGATAGTTTAGGACAGTATTCTCTAAAGAGGGCTTTGTACTTACCATGAGTGTAGTAGGCAATCCACTGGCTGTGGGGAAAATGACATCTTCTATTTACATTTATGTATACTTTATCTTTTAAACATTTTCCAGAAGGATATATTTCATAGTGTACAGAACAAATTGGTAAACAAATATAAATAAGCATCTTAATAATAAGAATACATTATTTTTCATCAGAACACATTATTAGTCTGGTCTAGAGAAGAAGGAGTCATTCGTCTCTCAAATGTAGTTTGGAGACTGTGGTCAGCAAAATAATGACACCCAAATATGTCCATATCCTAATCTTCAGAAACCGTGAATATGTTCTCTTACATGGCAAAAGAGATTTTGCAATGTCATTAAGTTAAGGATCTTGCAATGAGAAGATTATCCTGGATTATCTGGTGGGTCTAATGTAATTACAAGGGTCCTTATGAGGAGGCGGCAAGAACATTAGAGAAGTCAGAGGATGTGTGATAAAGGAAGAAGAGCTCACAGAGATATTTGAAGATGCTATGCTGCTGACTTTCAAGATGAAGGAAGGGGTCACAAGCCAAGGAATGCCTCTAGGAGCTAGAAAAAGCAAAGAAACAAATTATCCCCTAACAAATCCAGTATGAATATAGCCCTGCCAACACCTTGATTTTAGAGCTTCTACCCTCACAACTGTGAGATAATAAATTTGTGCGTTAAGCCAGTAACTGTGAGGTCATTTGTTACAGCAGCAACAAGAAACTAACACAGAGCCAGTGGTCCCTAAGACCTTCCAAAAGAACAGTGGCTCTGGGACAGGCACAAGAGATGAAAGGAAGATTGACTTTTCACGTTAACATTTTTTGTATGCTTTGTACTTTTTCCATGTGTGTGTATGATGTATCTTAAATTAATTAAAATTTAAGCAATAACAAAACAATCTTAACATTAACTCCACTTTTCCTAGGTACATGGATTCACCAAACCTTCTGGTTAATATTAGATTTTTCTACAGGATGAAAATGTGTTTTCAGGAGGATTACAGGTTAGGTCTCTTGGCAGCTAGAATTCTAACTGTTAGTATATTGGCTTTCTAGCTTGTATTTTGGTCTCTTGTGTTCTTGGTAGGCATGGGCACTTTGGTAAAATGAAATTCCTGTAACATTTAACTTTAGATCTTGGAGTATTGCCAAGTGCTTGCACCTCAACCGTCTTCACTGTGGCATCCTGGGACTCTCTGCCATCACTAAGTATTTATCTCAACTTTTCTGGCTGTGTGAACTTGGCTAAGATACTTTCCTTCTCTGAGCCATAGTTTATTCATCTGAAAATATTAATATTTCACCAACTGATCTCATATGTCCTTTTTAACCTTTCTAATTCTGGATATCTTTTTACAAAGAATTTTACTGAGAAAAATTATCATTACACAATACTCTTTTAAAAGGATATAAAACTACACTTAGTATAGGAAATGAGTATGCAAATACTTAAAATACATACAGAAATACAATTGTGTATTTTTAAATATTTGTATACTCATTCCCCAAAGAAAACTAAAAAGAAACATAAAGACTGAATACATCTGCTTTCAAGTAGAAATACCAAGAGAATTATAATTATTCTTCCCAGTACCATTTTAATTTTGTCTAATTTCTAAATTTTCTCAAATGTGATTTTTTAATGGTAAATTTTCTTTGTATCATGTGTTAATCACTGGAAACTCCACGATGCTTGAGGCAAGAGCAAATTCTTGGGTGTGTGTCATTTCCCCGAAGCAGCGTCAAAGCGACCTTCTATGTGAAACCTTGAAGACAGGTGTTAGAAACCCAGTAACCCACAGCCAAAAAACGGTTAGAATGATGCTATTAAAAAGGGACACCCTCCAGATCTAAAAGTACTGACATGGAAAGCAAACTGCCCAATAGATATATACTGCTTGTTTTTTTATGTCCAAAGAATTTTTAACAGTAAGTACATATAAAACCCAACAAAGGCCTGCTAGGATTAATACACTAGTTAATTGTATTGTGCCAGCGTCAGTTTCCTGGTTTGGACAATGTGCTATCGTTATGTAAGACGTGATCACTGGGGGACACTGGAGGAATATAGGAGAACCTCACTGTACTATTTTTGCAAGTTCTCATGAGCCTAAAATTATTTGAAAACAAGCTTTAAAGAAAATGGTTTAAGGGCCGGGTGCAGTGGCTCAAACCTGTAATCCCAGCACTTTGGGAGGCCAAGGAAGATGGATCACCTGAGGTCAGTTCACGACCCGCCTGGCCAACATGGTGAAACCCTGTCTCTACTAAAAATGCAAAAATTAGTTGAGTGTGGTGGCGGGTGCCTGTAATCCCAGCTACTCCGGAGGTTGAGGCAGGAGAATGGCTTGAGCCTGAGAGGCAAAGGTTGCAGTGAGCCAATATCGTGCCACTGCACTCCAGCCTGGGCAACTGAGTGAGACTCTGTCTCAAAAAAAAAAAAAGAAAGAAAGAAAAGAAAATGGTTTAAATATCAGCCATTTCACAGTATTCTATCGAATATATGAATGGTATATAGCAGCTTTGTGGGAAAGATTTCTTGAATGAAACTGTTTAATGAAATTTAAAGTGAGTTTAAAAGAACATAGAATGATTTTAAAAAGAAAAAATTGAAAGTTTTTATGAAAAACAATAATCTATTGTTATGAGGAAAATTAAAAAGACTGGGCAAGGATCATGCCTGTAATTCTAGCACTTTAGGAGGCCAAGGTGGAAGGATCATTTGAGGCCACAACTTTGAGGCGAGCCTGGGAAACATAGCAAGATGCTCTTTCTACAAAAAATTGTTTTAACAGATTAGCCAGGCATTCTAGGCTGCAGTGAGCTATGATTGGGCCACTGTACTACAGCTTGGGCAACAGAGCGAGATCTTGTCCCCTCCCCCCTCCAAAAAAAAATCTGAAAAGTAAAAGGATATAGTCCAACCTGTAACAGTGGTAATCTCTTTATCTGTTGGCACTACAGTGGCACTCCAGGTTCAAGCGATTATTCTGCCTCAGTCTCCCGAGTAGCTAGGATTACAGGCCTGGCTAATTTTTGTATTTTTAGTAGAGATAGGATTTCATCATGTTGGCCAGGCTAGTCTTGAACCCCTGACCTTGAGGAGCTGTGATCCACCCACCTTGGCCTCCCAAAGTACTGGGATTACAGGTGTGAGCCACCGCGCCCGGCCCTTTCTGGCCCTTTACAGAAAAAGTTTGCAGATCCCTACTGGTCTACTGGTGCAAAAACAACCCCCATGGTTTCAAGGAATTAAATTTAATTGTAAGAGCCTTCAGAACTTAGGGTGATGATAGACTTCCTTTTCAACATGGCTGTGCTTACCGTGGTACACCAGAACCTGCTCTGTCACTCAATTAGAACTGTGCTATGTGCAGTTCTGAAGTGGCATTACACTTTTAGACAAGAAGATATTTTAAGAATCCACTTTTAATATCCCCATTCCCATCCTATTCATAGAAACTTGCTTTAAAATTAGCAGAGACTTTCTCTTTGAATACATTTATTGAGTGCTTACTATGTGTCATGTACAGTTATAAGCACTTCATATAAATCATCATTTTTTAAGAAACTTGAGACAGGGTCTTGCTCTGTTGCCTAGGCTTGAGTGCAGTGTTCAATCAGGGCTCACTGCAGCCTCAACCTCCCAGGCTCAGGGTATGCTCCCACCTCACCTCTGCTTCCCAAATAGCTGGGACCACAGGTGTATGCCACCACACCTAGCTAGTGGTTTTTTTTTTGTTGTTGTTTTTGGTTTTGGTTTTGGTTTTTTTGGTAGAGATGGAGTTTTGCTATGTTGTCCAGGCTGGTCTCAAACTCCTGGACTCAAGTGATCCTCCCACCTCGTTTTCCCAACGTGCTGAGATTACAAGCGTGAGCTACCACTCCCGGCCAAATTATCACATTTAATGCTCATAAACCCATTTTACAGATGGTAAACTGAGGCTAAAAGAAGTTACATTGATTGCCCAAGGTGACACAAACAATTAAAGGATATTTGAAACCAACTCTGAATGACTCAAAAAAAAAAAAATGTTTTTAACGAGTCTGACAGAAAAGAAAAAAAGCAGATTATAATCCTACTTGAAAACACAAATTCTCTAATGAGTGAGCTTCAAGCCAGAAATCAACTGAAAAGAAGAGCACTCTGTCTTCTCAGTGGGTGCATTTTAAAACAGATATCACATATGTTGACTCATCATTGAATTCATAGATGCTGGGACTCATCTGTCCTATGTTTAAAACAAAATTAGTTCTGAAATAAGTCAACTCAAAGATACAATTTTAACGCAATCCTGGAATTTTAGAAGTGACAAGTGCAAGCCTTCAGAGAACAGTTTCTTTTCTTTCATGGGTAGCCTCGGGCTTACGCTGCCCCCTGTGGATCATGGGCTATATGGTCTTAATATATCCAAAAGACAGCAAAAGAATCCAAAAATCACAATCTGAATGTTTAAGAGTTGGGAAGGATTTGAAATTGTCTCCTCCAATTTCTTTTTTTTTTAATTTGTCAAGAGGGAAGCTGAAATCTAGAGAGAAATGTTCATTTGCACAAGATTTTACATAAATAACAAAGGAAGGGACTACCTATTTGGCTGACCTCTACTCAGAATTCATATTTTCTGACCTTTCTCAGCAGCACTAACACAGATCTAGAATTTCAAAACCCCTGTTGAAAGTGGAAGCACACATTTATTGAATTCGCATACTTGCTTTAAATTCTGAAGGCCTCTACATGTTTTTATACACTTAAATGAATATATACACTTAAATGAATAAATCAACAGAGCATTACATACATCCAGGCGTTCCTTAGGTCAAAGGGAAGAATTGGGTGGGGTCCATGTTGGTAATTATGAAAGAGAACAGAGAGCAAGTTGTGTTCGCACCCAATGTGTTTCAGAAAGAGGAAGAAATGGTGAGATACTGTCACATTTCACGCAGATTAGGTAGATAGAAGAAAACCAGAGATTCTAGAACACCATTGTTCCAGAGGCACCTTGGTTCTGAACCTTGGCCTCAACCTTCCACTGCTCTTGAGACACCCTAGCAACAAAATCTTGTCAACCCTGTGAGAGCCTAGAGTCACCTCCTTAGTCTTCTGTTCTCGTGTGACAATAGCCGAGGGTCTCAGTAGAGCACAGATAAGACCTCATTCCTAATCCTTCATCACTGGACTCTCCTCTGGAGGGCAATGTCTAGCACTGTGCTTTGCCCACACTAGCTGATCAATAAGTCTTCACTGAGGCCAAGCGCAGTAGCTCATGCTTGTAATCCAGCGCTTTGGGAGGCCTAGGTGGCCAGATCGCTTGAACGCAGGAGTTCAAGACCAGCCTGGGCAACATAGGGAGACACCACCTCTACAAAATAAAAAAAATTAGCTGGGCGTGGTGGCACATGCCTGTAGTTCCAGCTACTCAGGAGGCTGTGGCAGGAGGATCCCTTGAGCCCAAGAGATCAAGGCTGCAATGAGCCATGATCGCACCACTGCACTCCAGCCTGAGCTGCAGAACGAGACCCTATCTCGAAAACAAAAGTAAATAAATCTTGATTGAGGGAGGTAGGAAGATCTGCATTTGACCTAAAAGTCTCAGAATTATTGATAACAGCAACAATAATAATAAATGGCTACTATATACTGAGCACTTACTGCACGCCAAGTGCAATGTGAAGTACTTCTCGTGTTCTTAGTTGATTCTCAGAAGATGCTCGGCAGTAGTTACCATTATTGTCCTCATCTCACAGTGGGAAACTTGTGGCCTAGAGAAGTCAGGCAACTTGCTCAAGTTGCATAGTAGGAAGGGACAGAGCAAATCTCGGAGCCAGGATCATCTACCTTCGGAGCCCAAGCTCTTATCCTCTGGGCTCTACGGACTTTGGAAAACGTGGCAAGGTGAGTGCTGGAGACTGAATACAATGGGAACAGTGGTTCACGCCTATAATCCCAGCACTTTGGGAGGCCGAGGTGGTCAGATCACCTGAGGTCAAAAGTTCAAAACCAGCCTGGCCACATGGTGAAACCCTGTCTCTACAAATATACAAAAAAAGAAAAAGAAAAAAACATTAGCCGGGCATGATGGTGCGTGCCTGTAATCCCAGCTACTCAGGAGGCTGAGGCAGGGGAATCACTTGAACACAGGAGGCAGAGGTTGCAGTGAGCTGAGATGGCGCCATTGCCCTCCAGCCTGGGTGAGAGAGTGAGACTCCATCTCAAAAAAAAAAAAAAAAAAGAAAGAAAGAAAAGAAATGAAACCCCAGTCCTCCGCCACCTGGATGGGTACAGTTTTTGGAAAAGAGATTATAATAATCATTATTATCGATGATTATTATTGCGAGTACAACGTAAGCATCTGAAAGTGCACAAAGCACTTTCACATACATTATCTTATTGGAGCTTTAATATGAGTCTATGAGCTAAGCAAACTTGGGCAGACTAATATTGAAAGAGGAAGAAAGGCCAGGCGCGGTGGCTCACGCCTGTAATCCCAGCACTTTGGGAGGCTGAGGCGGCTCACGAGGTCAGGAGATCCTGGCTAACACGGTGAAACCCCATCTCTACCAAAAATACAAAAAACTAGCCGGGCGAGGTGGCGGGCGCCTGTAGTCCCAGCTACTCAGGAGGCTGAGGCAGGAGAATGGCGTGAACCCAGGAGGCGGAGCTTGCAGTGAGCCGAGATCATGCAACTGCACTCCAGCCTGGGCGACAGAGCAAGACTCCGTCTCGAAAGGAAGGAAGGAAGGAAGGAAGGAAGGAAGGAAGGAAGGAAGGAAGGAAGGAAGGAAGGAAGGAAGGAAGGAAGGAAGGAAGGAAGGAAGGAAGGAAGGAGGGAGGGAGGGAGGGAGGGAGGGAGGGAGGGAGGGAGGGAGGGAGGGAGGGAGGGAGGGAGGGAGGGAGGGAGGGAAGGAAGGAAGGAAGGAAGGAAGGAAGGAAGGAAGGAAGGAAGGAAGGAAGGAGAGGAATGAAAGCTCTGAGGGGTCCATGTCTTCTTGCCCAAGGCTGCATTAGTAATAATGAGAGCCAGTGAATGGTAGTGCAATGACATCTGATTCCAGGTTCCACTTCTTTTCCCCTCCATTGTACTGTTGAGTATCACAGGGTTCAACAGTCCCCAATTACAGATGGTAGATCTTGCCAAAGGGCATTTGTACCTTTATTTGTTGACTTGTTTACAGGGCAGAAAACAGAGAGACCACACTGCAGAACTCACTGAGGTTTACTCATTTATTCTACCCGCTGTGAAACCAGAGACCTCTCCAGTGCCTAGAAACCCCTCTCCGGCTCTGCGTCCGAGAGACGTTTTGACCTACAGAGGGGGTCCACCCAGCTCAGTTTAGCCGTCAATGAGGACCTATCTTGGGGCTGGCTTTGTGTTGTGTTTCAACAGCTCACCCCTTATTTCTTTTTCACTCTTTGTTTCTCTTATATGGATATACCTCTTTTAAAACTTGGCAATTTTATTTGATCTTATTTGGTTGACATTTCTGAAGGTGAGCTATTAGATGCTAGAATTACATGGGTTCAATTCCAGTGTTATTAATTAAAAAATTGTACAGTTGGTAGACTAAAATGCTATTGTGAGAAAAAATAATAAGAATCCACTTTTGTCCTTTTCCTTTATCCCCCAGCCGGGTTACCAACTGATTCAAGCCTGTGAACAGCACTGGGCATGAGGGATAAAACAAATCTGTTAATACCTCATGAAAGATGTTGACTTTGAAATCAAGTGCATCCAATTTATTTCTCCCTAACAATGGCATTGATGAGTACAAATGTCCTTTGCTTCATTCCTCTGCCTTTCTCTGTTCCTTCTGCTGAACTTGCACTGAGAATGGCAGTTCCTCCTACAACTTTTCCATGCCCTTGATCAGCGAAAGGCTCAGAAAAGTGTCAGGTTCTGACAGGGCTCAATTTTATCTTTACTTTATTAAAATAGTGCAACGTAGGGCAATGAGCTCTAATTTGGGAGCCAGAAGAGACTCCTACCTAAGGATGAGTGCTCACTCCTCTTTAAACTTTTTAAATGTCTCTATGCCTCAATTTCCTTATTTGTAAAATAAGGAGAGTGTACTATACTAGTAATTCCTAACTGCCTTCTTGGGACCAGGGCTGTGGCTTCAAAAGACTCATCTGAGGTTTGTTAAACATACGATTTCTTGACCCCACTGCCAGAGGTTCTCATCTGCAAGTCTTGGGTACACTAAGGAGACCTATATTTTTACTGAGTTCCCTGTGATTCCAACGCATGATCAGGTCTGGTATTCATGGATTAGATGACCTCCAAGTTCAAGGTCCTGGTTCCCCAATCTTCTCCTACCTCCTTGAGGTCAACATGAGATCTGATTGTTCTCACACCTTCATTTATTCTCTCCTCACCCTCTTCTCTCTTATCTCCAGGTCTAGATCAACCTACCTCTGCCACATTTGACTGCATCCTCCTATGCCATGCCAGAATACACCTTGCTCATTCAACAGCTCCTTCCTTCTCTACCCTGCCTTCCCTCTAAATTTCTTGAAAGAACATCAAACATTCATCCTCTAGCAATTGCTCATTTCGGGATTTCATGAAGTCCACCCACAGAGCTCACACTCTCTGTCCACTTCATGGTGAGCCTGCTGCAGTACACAGTCACCTCTCTAAATGCCTCCTCCTAGAATTTCCTAATCTTTAACTACACCCTCCCTAGGCTTTGACAGCCCAGCTTCCTCTGCCCTTGTGCGCTTATGCATCCCATTCTACTTTTGGTATCTCCTTGTCTAGCTCCTTAGCTGACTTAGGAGTAGCTCCTTAGCTGGCTTTCCTTCCTCCACCACAAGCTCCCCCAGCGTACTGCTTCTTTGTGGGGATAGAGTCTTCCTTTGCACCTCTTCATTTCTCTCTTCATCTCACACAATATCTTTAGGTGATTATACAGGAAGTTCCATTATCCCTCCTCTGCTAATGGGGCAAGATAATAAAATGTGTAAGAGCTCAGGTTCAAGCACCAAAGAGACCTGGGATTCAAATTCTGGCCAATTTTTAAACCTCTTCAAACCTTAGTTTTTCTCATTTATCGTGGACCTTATAATAGAATCTTCCTCGCAGATTCAGACAATTGCTCACAATGAGACAATGCACTGGACACATTGAGCCAAGCCTTGGCATATAATAAGTACTCAATAAGTGCCATTTATGAACAATGACCTCCCAAATTATATCCTTAGTCTTGTACTATCCCTTTTGAGAGAATATGCATGAAAGTATTGGTATACTGGCAAGTCTTTATTTAGCACTTATAATGTGAATCATTGTAGTAATTATTTTGATCAGATATAAGTGCCAATTAGCAAAGACACCCACCCAGGAATCCATGAGTCAGCCCAGACCCACACTTCCAACTGCCTGTTAGACACTTCTCAGAGGCATTTCAAACTCAAGATCTCACACACAAACTTAACTCTTCCTCACGGAGCTCCTTTACCAGTTAACCCACACATTGACCCATTCTCCCAGCTGCAGAGAATTAGCTGTCCTTCATTCTCCACTCGGGCCACCAAGTCCTCTGACTCCTAATTGCTAAATGGCTGTTATCCTGTCCCCTCTCTATTGTTACTGCTGCTATCATTCTAATCTAGACACTCGTGCTTCACCTGAAGTATTGTAGGAGCCTCCAGCCTTGCTCCCATCTAATCCATCTTCCATATCCTTGCCAGAGCAATTTTTCCTAAAACAACTGAAAATGTCACTCCCTACTCAAAAAACGTGAACAATTCCTCATGACTCTGAAATAAAAGATAAATTCTTTAGTCGATCATACAAGTCCCTCAAGAACCTAGACCATTACCAGCTTCCCATCCCTATTTTTGGATTAAACCAGACTGTTAAATAATCACCAAAGACATCATGCTTGTATTACATTTGCCTGTCTTTGCTCATGCTGTTCTTCCATCCTGTTGGCTCTTCCCTCCTTAATAGCATTTTCTCCTTAAAGAACCAATTCAAAGGTCAATGAGTAAAATCAGCCCCGACCCTGGCCCTCATTTTCATTTTCACCTCTTCCATCTTGGGCCCCAGTGAACCTTTTCTTACCTCTATCTCAAAGCAGAGCTCACTAAAGGATGGTTTGTTATGCACAAGCCTGTCCATCCCACTGAAGTGTGATCACTTTAAAGACGAAGGCCATGACTTACTCATTTTTACATGCCCTATGCCACATGAAGTAGCAGGCAAATATATTACCTATTGTCATATATCCAAACCAAATGCCAGAGTTACACGGTACAGATTTAAAATTCCATGTCCAACCACATTTCCCTCTGAACATGCTTCCATGGAAAGGCCAGCTTGTTTTGGACCTCGAAGCTTTGACTGGCTTTGCAAAATAAAAATATATAGTAATAGAAAAAACTGTTTCTCAACTCATCCCTAACCCACTCCCCCATATTCTTGTCCCCGGAACCAAGAAATAACTACTGTTAAGTATCACAAGGAAAGAAAAATGTTGTTATTGTCAGAGCAATCTTCATTTTTCCCAATTTGAATATTGACAGCAAAGTCCTCATGTGTTTTTTGGTGCTTTCAATTTGAATTTGCCCTACAGTTTTGACTTCCTGCTGATTATAGATATAATGATTCATTTGGGGCACAAGAAAAAGTGAAACCTCATATTTTAGGAGTAAGTAAGGAACCCTGCCTTCAAGAAAGCTCTGCTGAGAAACAGTAACTGCCAGTCTGGGAGCAAAGACCAGTTCTATACGGGATCAGGACCACTGGCCTCTTGCCTTAGCTCTCTTCCTAACTCACTACAAGGCTTCTCTCAATTCCTTGGCCTTCTCTAGGTCTCAATTTCCCATCTTCTTAGTTTCCTAGTATTCCACAGACAAGACTTCCGCCCCGCCCCCCACCCTCCACATCCCCCAGAAGTTCGTAGACACAAGTTTAAAATCCCTGAAATGTGAGTGTGAGTCCCAGTTCTCCCTCTGTCTAGCTGTGTGACCTTGGGTAAATCATTCTACATCTCTGAGCCCTATATCTGGCATCCAGAGAGTGGATGTTAGAATTTGCCACACTAAGTAGGTCTTCTTTGGTTGATATCTGCAGACCAGCCACCTAAAAATTGGAGGAGAGCATTGAGCTAGAAGGTATGTACATGGAGTTGCTCTGTAAAATAAATAACACAAACCTGGAAGCATTTGGATGGCAAACTGGACCGCAGCTCTTTTTCAGCTGTAACTTGATTCTCAAGCCTAAATTATAGACTGGAGCCTCAATAGATTGAGCAATGTGAGAACAAAACAACTGAGAGGCAGTTGAAAATTAAAGATGTTCACCCACAGGAATAAAACCAGTAATTGAGAGTTCTACAGAACCATCTAAACAGAGCTCAGTGAAAAGCTTTCAGAATCTCAGATCTGTTCTAATACTGAGAATTACAACTATGAGATTGTAAAAGCTTTTGTAACTTCTCAGGGTTTGTGATTTTGTTACTCCTCAGCTGTTTCCCTAGTGTGATTAGTAGTTAAAAAAATCGTAAAACCAAAAAGTATCTATGTACTTATCAGGAACAGCCAGTCAGTTGGGAGCTGGCAGAGGTGGCCTCTTGTTACCCTGCTGGACTGCCTGAAAATGAAGGTTTGTGATCTGGAATAGCAGCAGAGATGTAAAGAAAAGAAAAAAATAGAAGTCCCTCCTAATGACTATTATTTACAAGCCAATAATTATGTACTAGGCATTTTTCTCATGCATATTGTCACTTAACAGCCCTACACAATAAGCACTACTGTTATCCCCATTTTACATTTTGAGGAAACTGAGATTCAGAAAAGGATAGAAGAAATAACTCACCTGAGATTCTACAAGAAAAACAAAAATCTCACAAAATGGCAGAGGTAGGATATAATCAGGAGCCTTTGGGCTCCCTGACTCAACTCTTTCAACTCCCACCTAATGCTACCCAACAGGCTATGAGAAGAAAGTACAAAAAAGAAAGGATAGGAATTTGAGATGTTATAGAGGCAGTGAACATAAGCCTGAGATACAATCAGTAGGGAACTTAATCCCAGGCCACCTGATTTTATTTAGGAAATGGCATAGGTGTGTGGCTTTTTATGTCCTGGCTTCGGAGTCCCTACCCAGTAGAGATGGGGCCTTTTGGGAGCAACTGGGGGCCATTTCACACATTCCTGCTACCAAGCAAGAAATAAAATGAATCCCAGCTGGGCGCAGTGGCTCACACCTGTAATCCCAGCACTTTGGGAGGCCGAGGTGGGTGGATCACAAGGTCAGGAGTTCATGTATAGTCTGGTCAATACGGTGAAACCCCATCTCTACTAAAAATACACACACACACAAATTAGCCAGAGGTGGTAGTGGATGGCCACTGCACTCCAGCCTGGGTGACAGAGGTGAGACTCTGCCTCAAAAAAAAAAAAAAAAAAAGAAAAAAAAAGAAATAAAATTAATCCCATAGGCAAAAAAGTATGATCAGAGTTCCTAGGTATCGAGGTGTGAGTTTGTATTACTCTAACAGATTTGCGGGGAGTGGGACCTATGTCATATTTTCACGTGAGTTGTTACTGTTGTTTTGTCTGTTTGTGCTTGTATTTTTTACTGAATTATAGTTCCTAGCCATTTAGGGCTTTGTAGAGTATTTATAGAATTGAATGAAAGTCCTGGACTTTGCCCCAGAAAAAATATGTGTGCATACATACATACAATTATGCATATAATTTCAGGAGGGTCATGCCCTTCCCGCAAGAAGCTCATCTACAGATATCCCCCATCCAGGAATCCATAGGCACAGTTTAAAATCTCTAAAAACTGGGTATGACTCCCAGCTCTCCCGCTGTTCAGCTGTGTGATCTTAAGACAAGTCACTCTACATCTCTGAGCTGCATTCTAGGCAGCCTTAAAGTGGAGGCAAGAAATTGCTACCCTGGGTCATGCTAATTTTAGAGAACAATGATTGACAAGACCCTCGTTAAGGATTTAAATCAGCCCGCAACCACGGAAGTTTTGCCATCCGAAAATTACATGAAAAAATGGAGAGGGAATTGAAGACTGTTAGCCAGAGAAAGAAAAACCCATAGAAGCCTGCAGGCCCTCTGAAGTGGGTTGAAAGGGTTTTCACGTGAATGAAGATGTAGTCTTATTCTGTAAGAGGCACCAGAGGGGAGACCAGGAGGAAGCAGAGCAGCATGGTGCTAGAGTGATTTAGAGTTGAAAAGACATGGGTTAGATCCAGGTCGGCCATTTACTGGGCAAGTTTTTAATCTTCAAGGGCTCTAAAATGGAGGTGATACTGGTACCCATTTCTTAGGAATTTGTGGACAATCAAAAGAGATAATACATGTAACGTGTATGGTGTTAAAACAATGGCAGACCTACAATGGTAGGTGTTAGCTTCCCTAATAAAGTATCTGACCCTCCATTTCTTTACCTATAAAATGAGGATAATATCTATAATTGCCTAGGAGGTTGTTGTGAGATTCAAATAAGAAAATTAATGCAAAAACGCTGATCACAGTACCTAATGCATAGATAAGTCCTCGGGGGATGTTAACCACAATTATCACTATGAATGTTTCATTACCAAAAGAACAGTGGGAAGAGAGGAAGTAAGGAGTGAAAGAATTTTATTTCTATCTGTTTTTATATACCCCTAACAAAAAAGCAAGAGTGTAATGTTTGTGTGATTTAAAATAAATGAATAGTGGTTAAAAGAATATGACTTTTAATTTCAGATTAGAAAGCCAGATAAAATAAAATGATATCTAAAGAGTGTAGAATCAGAGCTAGACATCCCGGACCGGACACCTGAGAGCTGAGTGGCCTTGGGAGATTTAGATAAAACAAAAATATGAGCATTTGCTAAAGAGGGATTAAATGAAGTGGCCCAGGAAGACAACTTGACACTGACCTAGCACATAATACGTGCTCAATAAACCCTGCTTTTCATCCCTAATGACTAAATGTTCCATGGAGACTGACTGGCCTTCTCACACCAACCTCCTCTTCAGGCCAGCAGCAAGGGTTCTCTCTTCTGGCATTTGGTCAAGGAGGAGAGAAATGAAAACTATCAAGAAGCTTATGGAAGGTAAAAATCACACGACCTCTTGTTCCCTTGTAATTCAATGTAAAATAGTTCAAGATTTAAATGGAATAAAGGATGATGGTGTTAGAATGCTCTCCCTACTTTCCATCACCTTTCTAGTCACTGCCTTCTCTTTCTTTGTCAGAAAATAGTCCCCTATCCTTACCCCATCCCATAAACAAAGAGGGTTTGGATCTTTGGCACCCCATTTCCCTTAAATTATCAACTCCTAGTCCAGATTTTCTGTTTTCCCACTGTATGAGTTAGTGCAGGCCAAAGCGTCTTAATGTCAGGTCCCCCTGGCATTTCATCCTGAGTTACAGTCTTACTTCAAAACCTGTCCCCTTCCATTCACTCTTGTCTATTTCCTCCAATTCTGTCTTCTGAGCTTTTTCTTTTTTTTTAGACAGAGTGTCACTCTGTCACCCAGGCTGGTGTGTAGTGGCGCTATCTCGGCTCACTGCAAGCTCCGCCTCCCAGGTTCACGCCATTCTCCTGCCTCAGCCTCCCGCGTAGAGTAGCTGGGACTACAGGTGCCCGCCATCACGTCCGGCTTTTTTTTTTTTTTTTTTTTTTTTTTTTTTTTTTAGTGGAGACGGGGTTTCACCCTGTTAGATAGGATGGTCTCGATCTCCTGACCTCATGATCCGCCTGCCTCAGCCTCCCAAAGAGCTGGGATTACAGGCGTGAGTCACCATGCCTGAACTCTTCTGAACTTTTGAGAGTGATGTTACATTGTTTCCTTCACAGAATTAAAGGATGCCTGTTTCCTGGCTAATAGAAATATAGAAAGGAACTCAAACTCTCCATTAATCAGGATAAGAAATGAACAAGATGGGCCGGGCAAGGTGGCTCATGCCTGTAACCCCAGCACTTTGGGAGGCCGAGGCAGGTGGATCGCCTGAGCTTAGAAGTTCAAGACCACCCAGGGCAACGTGGTGAAACCCCATCTCTACTAAAATACAAAAAATTAGTCAGGCATGGTGGCATGCACCTGTAGTCCCAGCTACTTGGGAGGCTGAGGCACGAGAATCGCTTGAGCCCAGGAGGCGGAGGTTGCAATGAGCGGAGATCGTGCCACTGCACTCTAACTTGGGCTACAGAGTGAGGCTCTGTCTCAAAAAAAAAAAAAGAACAAGATGACATTTTCTTCTCATAAGATTGAAAAAGTTACACAAATGGTCATATCAAGTGTAGGGAGGATATGGGAAAGCAGATACTCTGTGGGTGGAAAAATAAATTGGCACAGCCTTTTCTGAGAACATTTTTCTACAAGCTATTAGATTTAAAGGTGCACATTTCTTTTAACCAGTAATTTTTACTTTTTGATCCCCATCCTAACTACAGAAACACTTGCATGAATGGTTAGGGAGGCACGCATGTCCTAGGATGTTCACTGCCGCACTGTTTATAAAAAGGAAACATTGAAACAATCTAAATGCCCCTCAATAGAAAATAAATACTGTGAGTACTCATAATATGAAATACTACACAGCAATTTGACATAATGATACATACCTACATAGATTAAAGAAGAAAGTGGACCAATATATAACAATAAGTGAATAAAACAAAATGCAGAATGCTGCATATAGTATGATAACACTGTTTAAAAACATGCACAAAACTGAACTATACATTTCTATATCTATGTAGACACATAAGGAAATGGAAGAAAGACCTAGAATGGTCATCTTCAACTAATAACAGTTATTATCTCATGGCAGGCGTCTGGGATTGAGGACAAGGAGTGAAAGAGAATTTTATTTCTATCTGTTTTTATGCACCCCTAACAAAAATGCATTAGTGTGATATTTGTGTAATTTAAAATAAAAATTTGAAAAATGAATAGGTGGTTTTCCTACTATCATTCCTGGTGTCAGGTCCGCAGTTGCTAAGGAAGAAAGAAGATTTCAACAGAGGGGCTTCGGAGATGAGCGGAGGAGAGGAGAGGCCAGAACTGATGCTTGCAGCATGTTTTGCTTTCACCCCAGGTGGCAGGAGGATGTGGTACGTGGCCACAAAGGAGCCAGAATAGTTGAATCCCAAGACAACCAGACAGATGACAGATTGTTTCCACATCCAAAGACAAGCCACTCATAAGACACAGCCCCAGGCCAGGCAGGTGGCTCTAGCACTTTGGGAGGCCAAGGCAGGAGGATCACTTGAGGCCAAGAGGTTTGAGACCAGCCTGGCAACATGGTGAGACCTCCTCTCTACAAAAAAAAAAAAAAAAAAAAAAAAAAAGGAAACAAAGAAAGAAAGAGAAATTAATGAAGTAAAATAAAATAAAATAAAAAATCACAGCCCCCTTACCTCCAGGCTGAGGAGAAGATATTGAATCACTCGTTTTCCACATCGACACGTGGGATGTTGGTGAGAGATCCCAAACTTTGGACTCTTTGGAAAAACAAAGGAAAACAGAAAACAGACTTAAGTAAATGCTTGTCTTCCTGCTTTTGGTACTCAACTGTCCCTATACTGACTTCTGTCATTGAAAAAAAAAAAAAAAAAGGATGTGCTAGACAATGTCCTAAGTGACCTACATGGATTCTGCCATTTAATCCTTGGAAAGAGCCACAGGATAGGTGTTATTCCCATTCTACCAATGAGGAAGCTAAGACCCAGAGAGATTACGTAGATTAGCTAAAATCACACAAGCAGGGAAAAGGCAGGATTTGTACTTAGGCAGAGTGAAGCAAGAGCGCCCACAGAAATCACTCTATCATATCCCTGTGTTGTACTATGACAAACACTGATTTACTTACCTTACAGATGTGTGGTTTCCTTTGCTAGAATATTAGCTCCATTACGGTAACACCTCCCATGTGAGTGCTTACAAATGTGCCAGGCACTCTTCTAAGTCCTTACATGCATGAAGTTACACAACTCTACAACAAACCTAGGAATAAACTGAGGCCAGGGATCCCAGGAAAAAGTAATAGAACTGGGGAATCAACCCCAAGTGGTCCTCTTTAGCACCCCCAAGGATGCCAATCATGTCTTATCTCAGGGTATACCCCGTCCCAGGCCCCAGTAACTACCTAAAGAAGTTCTGATGGGTAGATGACAAGATAAATGATGAAAGAGTGACTGATTCTCCCTCCACTCTAAAAAGCCAATGCTTTGAATGAGTAAACCCCTCAGCAGTCTCAACAAAGAAGATTTGTGTGCATGAAATTAGAATGAGACATCTAAGTGCTACTTAGCCTAGAGTCGAAAAGCAAACATCCTAGAGATGTGGGAAATTAGAATGAGACATCTAAGTGCTACTTAGCCTAGAGTCTAAAAGCAAACATCCTAGAGATGTACCATGAGCTACTGCGGAGAACTGCACCAATCAAGAAGGGCCTTCCTTTTCCCTCCCTCCTCCTCCTCCTCTCCTCCTCCTCCTCTTCTTCCTCCTCCTCTTCCTCCTCCTCCTCTTCCTCCTCCTCCTCTTCCTCCTCCTCCTCTTCCTCCTCCTCTTCCTCCTCCTCCTCTTCCTCCTCCTCCTCTTCCTCCTCCTCCTCTTCCTCCTCCTCCTCTCCTCCTCCTCCTCTTTCTCCTCCTCCTCTTCCTCCTCCTCCTCTTCCTCCTCCTCCTCTCCTCCTCCTCCTCTTTCTCCTCCTCCTCTTCCTCCTCCTCCTCTTCCTCCTCCTCCTCCTTCTTTTCTCTCTCTCTCTCTCTCTGTCTGTCTGTCTTAGCCACAAGAAGGAACAAACTACAAAGGCTGCCCTGAGGCCAATTTGCCGCAGGGGGATTTTATGGCACAAAAGACCCAAAGAAGTTGTCAGTCATCTGATTCAGTAAGACTTTTAGTAATTTCCTACTCCTCAGTCCAAGGGGTGAGGGAGGACAGAAAGGGTGAGTGTCTGCACACCTCTGGATGTCAGCAGGACAGTGTCTGCAGGAGACTCGGCGCTACTCCAGGAGTCACTGGGGAGGACAGGTTCTGATTCTGGAAGAGAAAAAGGTTGGATAAAAGGCAGCTAAAAAATAACAGTGTTACTGTGTTTGTGGTGGGTGGTGGGATTTGAGAGTATCTTTTTTAATTTTTTAATTAATTAATTAATTTTTTGAAACAAAATCTTGCTCTGTCACCCAGGCTGGAGTGCAGTGGCACAATCTTGGCTCACTGCAGTCTCCACCTCTGAGATTCAAGCGATTCTCCTACTTCAGCCTCCCGAGTAGCTGGGATTACAGATACCCGCCACCACACCTGGCTAATTTTGTATTTTTAGTAAGGGATGGGGTTTCACCATGTTGACTGGGATGGTTTGAACCCCTGACCTTAAGTGATCCACCTGCCTTGGTCTCCCAAAGTGCTGGGGTTACAGGCATGAGCCCCTGCATCCGGCCACTTTTTTTTTTTTCTAATTTATCTAATTTTTTAAAGACAGTCTCACTATGTTGTCCGGGCTAGAATTGACCTCTTGGGCTCAAAGGATCCTCCTGCCTCAACCTCCCAAGTAGTTGGGATTACAGGCTCGCATCACCATGTTCCAGGGTATTTTTATGGCTGTCTTGGTGCTTCTTTATATATTTCAAGTTTTCTTCAAGGATTGCAAGTAATTTTTAGAATCAAGGAATAGAAACTACAAATGTTGTGTTTTACAGTAGTTATTTATTTTAAAGCCCAAAGGAATAAAAAAATACATACAAGAATTGATTGGTTCAGGGTTCATGGATTTTAGGTGACTATTCAGAGTATAATAGAATTAGCCAATTCAATTTTGTAAAGCTATTTGAATTATCCAAGACTTCTTGAGGCAGCTGAAATGTCTAAGAAAGCCTTTAAGCTATCTCATGATTGCTTTCCTAATTCTTACTGAAGAATCAGAGTCTGACACACAGTGACAGCCCTGACAAGCCCCCCTGAGCAATGGAGCAAGTCACTCAGTGAGAGGTACAAGTTGCAGGGTCAAGAATTCCAGGGGAAAAAAAAAAGAAACAAGGCTAGAACTAGCTCACCATCAGGGGATATTTTAAAGCGTCTGGAGGTCTTTCCTCAACCAATATCTAATGCTCAGGCAGCGACTTAACCCCTGAAAGAATGGAACTGGAGTCTGACCAGGAGTGACCTTTCCTGGTTCTTCAATAAACGTCTCTTGCAAGACTCCTTAGAGGTCAACTGGAGAACCCAAAATGCTGACTTTTCAAAAACACAAAGGAAAAGGCAGAAGAAAAGAGAAACCATGAAAAAAGAAAAGGAACAGTTTGGTGAAAACGCCTCCTTACACACATGCACACACACACACACACACACACGCCTACTGTTAAGGAGTAAATTGTGTCCCCTCAAAATTCATATGTTGAAGTGCTAACCCTCAGTACCTCGGATGCAAATGTATAGTGAGATAGCGCCTTCAAAGAGATAGTTAAGGTAAAATGAGGTCATAAAAATGGACCCTAAACCAATACGACTGGTATTCTTACAAGAGATTAGGACACAGAAGGACAGACAGAAGGAAGACAGCCACCTGCAAGCCAAGGAGAGAGGACTTAGAAGAAACCAACCCTGATGACACCTTGACCCCGGACTTGTAGAACCCAGAGCAGTGGGAAAATAAATTTCTGTTGTTTAAACCACCCAGTCTGCAGTGTTTGTTTGATAGGCCTAGCAAACTAATATACGCATGTACACACACTGAGAGAGAGCAAGTCACTGGGCTGCCTCATTCAGTGAGACAGCTCTGTTCTAAGAAACCCAAGATACATCTGCGTACCTGCAGTGAGGATGGGCCCTTCCTTAGAAGGCTCAGGAGTCAGAAGACCTGTGGCTGCCTCTGGAAGGGTGCTTGGGGTTGGTGAAGGGCACGTGTTTGCTGTTGTGAAGACGGCAGTGGTTGTCGTCTGAAGTGGTGTTTCGGTTGTGAGATCTGGTGTGGTCATGACTGTTGTTGGAAGTGCAGCTCTGGTTGTTGTCACGTGTGGTGTGGTGGGGGGGCTCGTTGTTCTTGTTCTGCGTGTGGTTGTCGAGGCTGTAACCAACAACAGACATGTCTGGCACCAAGAGGAGATGGAGGAAAAAGAATATAATGCAAGTACATCTGGGACCCATCCATTTCTGTTGCCCTCACCTGGTCCACTGGCCTGGACCATTGTAATCCCCAATAAAATTGTGTTTCCTGCCCCCACCCTGACCCGTTCCTTCCAATCTGTTCTTCACACATTGGCTACAGTAATAATTTAAAATGTTGGCCAGGCGTGGTGGCTCACACCTGTAATTCCAGCACTTTGGGAGTCCGAGGCAGGCAGCTCACTTGAGGTCAGGAGTTTGAGACCAGCCTAGTCAACATGGTGAAATCCTGTCTCTACTGAAAATACAAAAATTAGCTGGGCGTGGTGGCGTGCACCTGTAATCCCAGCTACTCAGGAGGCTGAGGCAGGAGAATCACTTGAACCCAGGAGGCAGAGGTTGCAGTGAGCTGAGATAGTGCCACTGCACTCCAGCCTGGGCAACAGAGTAACAATCCATCTCAAAAAAAAAAAAAGTCAAATGTAATTATGTCCATCCCCTGCCTAAATCTTTTACTGGGTCCTCCTTGCCCTTAAGGTAAAGAACCCAGTCCTGCACCTTGGCCTGCAAGCTGCAAGCCTCCATTTGACCCCATCTTGCCTTTCTTTCCAATCTCATATCTCCACCCCCTGCTATCACTTTTTCCCACCCAACTGGTGTTTCTTTAGCTCTTTGAATACATCAGCAACTTTCCCGCTGCACGAACCTTTGTACCTGCTGCTTCCTATTCTTATTCTTCACGAGGCTGACTCCTACTTCACTCTCATGTCTCAGCTAAAAGGTTACTTCTGCAAGGAGGCCATGTAGATTCTCCAATAATTATTAGGCTTTTTTATTACATGCTCTCATAGTTTACCTCCACAGCCTTTATTGCATTTCATAACTGCACATTTATTTCATTGCTATTGTTTAAAGTCTATTTATCCCATTAAACTTTAAGCACCATGAGGGAAAATCTGACATTTCTTTTGTTCTATGCTACAAATCCGATAACTATCACAGTGTCTTGCATATAGTAGGTGCTCCAAAAACATTGCATGAATGTGTAAACGAGTTCATCAAAAGTGAGCTCAAAGTGTGCAATCTAGAGTGAGAACATAGTCTCTTTCAGGCAGTAAAGATGCATTCAAACTGACACCACTCACTCCCTAAACATCTGATTTGAGCTTCATTAGCCACCGTTTATGCTACAAATCTCATCCTCCCTAGAATATGCCAAATTTCCATGACTCTAATGGACCAGAAAGACACCATTTGTTCCAAGTGAACTTGGAAATGACCTCATAATATATTAAGGTCAAGTATTTTATAAAATAATAGCTGGTTATACCCAACTTGAAAAGAGAAGACTTGAGTAGGAGTCATCTAACTTCAATAAACCTCATTTCTCTCTTCTGCAAAATTGGAATACCTTTTATCTCACAATGTTGCCTTAAGAGAAAGACATAATAATATGTATGTAAGTTCTTAAATTAGAAGCATCTACATCAGTTGGTCTCAAATTTTAGAGTGCGTTAGAGTCACCTGAAAACTTAAGAATATAGGCCGGGCATGGTGGCTCACACTTGTAATCCCAGCACTTTGGGAGGCCGAGGAGGTGGATCACTTGAGGTCAGGAGTTCGAGACCAGCCTGACCAACATGGTGAAACCTCATCTCTACTAAAAATACAAAATTAGCTGGGTGTGGTGCCAGGTGCCTGTAATCCCAGCTACTCAGGAGGCTGAGGCAGGAGAATCGCTTGAACCAGGAAGTAGAGTTTGCAGTGAGCTGAAATCGTGCCACTGCACTCCAGCCTGGGTGACAAGAGCAAAACTCTGTCTCAAAAAAAAAAAAAGAATATAGATGTCTAGACTCCTGTCTTCCAAGGTGCCCATCCAGTTAGGAATAGAGCCCAAGGATCCTCCAGGTGACACTGACGCAGGTGGAATACAGAGCTCACTTTGCGAAGCTCCATTTCGGACAAGCACTAAAGGTAATTATTGTTAGCATTTTTCAGCCATAGGCTCAATGCAGCTCAAATTTTTGAAGTCCCACCATATTCCAAATTTCATCCAAAGCAACTGATAGTAACAGAAGAAAGAGCTCCTGAAAACTGCTCTGTGTCCAAATCTCATGCCCTTTCCCCCCCAGCCAGAAGTGGCACGCTGTTGGTTTACTGCTTGAAGATGACCCCTGAATACATTTTACTTAGTTCATGCAGTTTTTTTATTATTTTAAAATCTGGCAACATGCAAAATTCAACAGAGTTCACATAAAAATTGATAGATCTGAAAACACTGGACCCAAATATCTGCAAGGTGGTAATCCCCTAGATACGTAGCAGCTGCCTCTTCAAATTGACCCGGTAATTCACTAGTTCCCTTTCCACCTTCCACTCATTTCTGTGGCGGCTTTTGTGTTTACTTGCCTACTTCATGCCACGGCACCTTATTTCAAATTCAATCTTCCCACTCACCGTGAAAGCAACTCCAGCCTCTTCACCACCAGCCACTGATCCCATTATCCATTAACCACTGAATCTCTCCTTCCGCAGACATGAGGCCCTTCATGTGCTTACCTCTCTGCAGATTCAGGCGCACGTTTATCTTTACATCGTTGAACCAGCCAGGCACCTCTATGCGGCAGCAGTACACACCGCTGTCACCTTCCCTGGGGTTCAAGATGGTCAAGGAGACATTGCCTCTCTGGATAGTCCCCGGAAGTCTATATTTTGCTGACTTTCTTGAGGTCACCCTCGTTCCATCAGTGCGGATGAGCGCCTCCTTGCAACCAGAGTAGGGGCACTTGTCTTTCCCCCAGCACATGCTGTTGCTGTTCTGAGACCAGGAAGAGTACAGACAGGGCAAAGTCACCCGGTGACCCAAAACTTCTGTCACAACAGTCTCTGAAGTGACTGGTGCTGCAAAGGAAACATGTGAAAATTAGGTCGTGCAGTACTGAAATCTCTCAAATATACTACACAGTTTTTGTGCTAATAGATGCTTCCGGGAAGATGAAGAGACCTATAGTCTATGTTTCTTTTCTTTTCTTTTTCTCTTTTTCTTTCTTTTTTTTTGTTTTTTTTTTGTTTTTGTTTTTTTTGTTTTTTTGTGATACAGGATCTTGCTTCGTCACCCAGGCTGGAGTGCAGTGGTGCAATCATGGCTTACTACAGCCTCGACCTCCCAGACTCAATCCATCCTCCCACCTCAGCCTTCTGAGTAGCTGGGACCACAGGTGCATGGCAGCATTCCTGGCTAATTTTTGTGTTTTTTGTACAGACAGGGTTTCCCATGTTGCCCGGCTTATGTGGTTCTTTAGCATAAGTTTTGATGTGTCTTGCTGTTCTCCTGTGCTCCTAACTCCACATGATTCTATCCCCCAAGTGGTGCCAGGTGACCACTTCAATCTCTAACCATGGCAAGACCTTTTTGCTAATTTAAATACTCCAATTTGAGTTCCATTCACTAACCAGTAAACTCTCACATGAAAAATCCTGACCTTGTAACTCAATTTCACTTATTCATATAATCAGGTGGGCTGTTTTCCACAAGTAGATATTGTGGACATCAGACTTAAAAGCTTCAAATGGGTCTCCTAATCCAGAGAGTGCTATGAGAAAAAGATAGGCTGTAAAACTGTATTCCATTTCCTTCTCTCCTTTCAGTGGAAATAACTAGAATTGGAAATTACTTGCTTTGGACTATTTGTTTGCTGTTAGATAATATGAAGTTAGGTGGAGTTCATGGACTATTTATTTATTTTTAATGGACAAATAATAATTGTGTATGCGTGTGTGTGTGTGTGTGTGTGTCTCTCTCTCTCTCTATATATATATATATATATTTTCTTTTTTTTTTTTGAGATAGAGTCTCGCTCTGTCACCCAGGCTGGAGTGCAGTGGCACAATCTCAGCTCACTGCAAGCTCCGCCTCCCGGGTTCACACTGTTCTCCTGCCTCAGCCTCCCGAGTAGCTGAGACTACAGGTGCCCGCCACCACGCCCAGCTGATTTTTTGATTTTTAGTAGAGACGGGGTTTCACCGTGTTAGTCAGGATGGTCTCGATCTCCTGACCTCATGATCCACCCGCCTTGGCCTCCCAAAGTGCTGGGATTACAGGCGTGAGCCACAGCATCCAGCCAATAATTGTGTATATTTATAGGGTACAATGTGATGTTCTAATATACATATACATCGTAGAAAGATTCAATCAAGCTAATTAACATATCCATCACCTTACCAACTTAACAAATTTTTGTGGCAAGAACATTAAAAATCTATTAGCAGTTTTGAAATATACAACACATTAATTACTGTGGTCACCATGCAGTGCAATAGATCACTAAAACTTAGTCCTTCAGTCTAACTGAAACTGTGTACCTTTTAATCAATATCTTCCTTTTCCCTATCACCCACTCACCCACCCCCCAGCCTCTGGTAACCACCTTTCTATTGTATCTATGGGATTAACTTTTTTAGATTCTGCACATAAGTGAGATCTTGCATTTGTCTTTCTATGCCTTGCTTATTTCACTTTGCATCATGTATTTTTTTGTTAATTTTAGAGCTAGAAGGAACCACAGGAATTATCTAAAATGGCAGCTGTGCCATAAAAAAAAATTCTGGAGGGTTTTACTGCATCAGCTATTTGAGATGGAATGTTTCTCCCTTTCTAAAATGAAGCATGATTGTGTCCTAACCACTGCTACTCATTAGCATGACCTAGGGAGCTTGTTAAAAAATACATAGTTTATTGCCCAAACCTGAGCCTGAATCCCTGAGGCGAAGGCTGGTGCATATGTACTTGAATCAAGTTCTCCAGGCCACTCTGATGTAGTTGACTACTCATCCAGTGTTTGAGAACCACTAGACAAGCTCCTCTAAGATTACTTTCACCTCTGATAATCTGCAAAACATTTTCACTGTTAAAAATGTTAAGCCCTGTCGGGCGCGGTGGCTCAAGCCTGTAATCCCAGCACTTTGGGAGGCCGAGGTGGGCGGATCACGACGTCAGGAGATCGAGACCATCCTGGCTAACACGGTGAAACCCTGTCTCTACTAAAAAATACAAAAAAACTAGCTGGGCGAGGTGGCGGGCGCCTGTAGTCCCAGCTGCTCGGGAGGCTGAGGCAGGAGAATGGCGTGAACCTGGGAGGCGGAGCTTGCAGTTAGCTGAGATCCGGCCACTGCACTCCAGCCTGGGCGACAGAGCGAGACTCCGTCTCAAAAAAAAAAAAAAAAAAAAAAAATGTTAAGCCCGTTGGTTTAATTGTGCATCAGAGATTATTCTAAACCATTTCCTTCCCCTAAAATGCGATTGAAGTGAAAGCCAGGCAGCCTGTAGATCTCAGATTGTTGAGACCACACCCTGCTGCCCCTTGGGTACCTGGGTCCCTGCTCATTGTTTTCTCTGAGGCACCTTCCTGTGAGATTCTCCATTCACGAACTTTGCTGACTTAGTTGGCTAAGTTACAGAAGGCACGGCCGGCCAGCAGTGCTGTGCTCCTCCCTGACTCTGCTGGCAGTAACATCCAGGGATTCCTCTCTCTAGGAGAAGGTGGCCCTGAGCCCTAAGAGTCACCCATATGGTAAGCAAGACCATGTGCTTCTGGGGTTTTTCACAGCTGGCTTTTTTTTTTTTTTTTTAAGACAGTCTCATTCTGTCACCTAGGCTGAAGCATAGTGGTGCAATCTCGGCTCTCTGCAACCTCCGGTTTTTCTTGTGATAAAAGATCATTCCCAGTTCAGACCAGCCTGCAGCCTTCCCCGAATTTAGTCTCTTCACTTTGCACAGTGGAAATGTTTCACAGATTATAACTGAAGTGGGAGGCTGGGCACAGTGGCTCATGCCCGTAATCCCAGCACTTTAGGAGGCAGAGTCTGGCAGATCACCTGAGGTCAGGAGTTCAAGACTGGCCTGGCCAACATGGTGAAACCCCATATCTACAAAAATATAAAAATTAGCTGGATATGATGGTGGGTGCCTGTAAACCCAGCTACTCGGGAGGCTGAGGCAGGAGAATCGCTGGAACTCAGGAGGCAGAGGTTGCAGTGAGGTGAGATTGCACCATTGCACTCTAGTCTAGGTGACAGAGCGAGACTCTGTCTTAAAAAAAAAAAATGTAAAAATAAAAAAGTCAATGCAGTGGGAAGTCCGTTTTGCCTCCCATGAATCCAGGAGAAAAATAAGAAGTTCATTGTCATCACCCTCAGCTGTGTTAACAACATAGAACACATGCACCTAAAATTAATAACTACTAAAATATGAACTTAGCGAAGTGTGGTGACACATGCCTACAGTCCCAGCTACTCAAGAGGCTGAGGCAGGAGGATGGCTTGAACCCGCGAGTTTGAGGCTGCAGTGAGCTATGATCGTATCACTGGACTCCAGCCTGGGCCACAAAGCAAGACTGCCTCAAATTCAAGAAAGTAAAAAGAAAAAATAGATGATCTTGTTCCTATAAATATTTGGTAAACTAATAAAACATGTATAAGAAGTATTCCACTGGAGAGTCAACATTTTATTTTCCCAAGTACCTTAGTATAAAAGGAGGCATCCTAATTGATAATAAGAAAAGATGTGGCTGGGCGCGGTGGCTCACGCCTGTAATCCCAGCACTTTGGGAGGCAGAGGTGGGCAGATCATGAAGTCAGGAGTTCAAGACCAACCTAGCCAACATAGTGAAACCCCGTCTCTACTAAAAATACAAAAATTAGCTGGGTGTGGTGGTGGGCACCTGTAATCCCAGCTACTCAGGAGGCTGAGGCAGGAGAATCGTTTGGACCCGGGAGGCAGAGGTTGCAGTGAGCCGAGATCACGCCATTTCACTCCAGCCTGGGGAACAGGGCAAGACTCCATCTCAAAAAAAAAAAAAAAAAAAAAAAAGAAAAAAGAAAAAAAGAGAAAAAGAAAGAAAGAAAAAAGAAAAGATCCAATAGAGAAACTAGCAGAGGACATAATAGACAATTCATAGATAAGGAAATAGGAGCAGCCAATAAATTTTGCCCATTAGACTGGCAAAAACTTAGAACATTGATAATATTGAATATTGGTCAAGGTGTGAGTAAACAGGGTTCCAAGACACTTGTGGGAAGGGACTTAGGAAAGGACTTAGCCTCCTGAGACAAACCAGAGTGAAATGGGGGTATAAATTGGTACAGCCACACTGTGAGGAAATTTGATGGTTTCTGTTAAGTATTCACTATACATGAGTCCTAGTATGCCTTAGCAATTTCACGTTTGTTATCCACCCTAGAAAAACACATGTTGACAAAGATGCTTATTTGCAAATGTTTATTGCAGCCTCCATGTATATGTGAATGAAATGGACAATGTATATATGGGGAATGGCTAAACTGGGGCATATTTATTCCATGGAATTCTATGTAGATTAATAGCATTAGAGATAGACCTACATGAATTGGCATGAAGACTCCAAGCTATTTAATGATGAAGAGGGCAAATTTCAAAACAAGACATAAAATATAAAACCCTTCTTATAAAATAAATAAATAAACCAATTTCTTTGTTTTTGTGGGCTCAGACATTTGAAAGTAAATGCACAGAAAAGTGTCTGGTGGGATAGACACCAAACTCAGTGTGTCAATTACCCCCAGGATCAGAGAAAAGGGATTGGAATTGGGGATAGCAGTCCAAAGGGCATTCGGCTTTATAACATTTTAATTTTTTCACCAGGAGTATTTCTGTGTTACTCATCTTATTAAAAATTCACATAAGAAAAGGAAGCAGACACTGAGTATGGCAGGAAAAACAGCCATTAAGCTCACATTGTAAACCCCATTCTGCCAGTTACTGCTTTTGTGTTGTTGGAGGAAAGCCACGATAATCCTGACCTCATTATTATCGCAAGGCAAAGGGGATAATACTCACCTCAGAAATAGTTCTGAAGTCCACATAAAGAGGAGTATCAAATGCCATGTGAAATTAACAAAGTATTAATATGTGTAACCAAGGACATTAGAATGTAGAAATAAGACAAAAAAATGGTTCCTGTCTGTTATAAAAGTATCCCTGAGTAAAGCAATTGTTGATATCAAATCAGTTTCACTTCTGTGGAGCTACCTGGAATGGTGGTTAGGTCTTTATGCCAGCTTGGTTCCTTCCTTAGCTGGTGAGCTTAAACAACGCTGGCCCTTCCCCAGTCTGTCTCAAAATCACCATCTACAGAGTGAAGGGCATCTTTTAAGAGTACATCCAGCTCCAATCCTTGGTGATTCTGAGCAGTCACTCTGTTTTAAGTTGGTTATCTTAGAAAAGGCACATATAGGCCCAGTGTGGTAGCTCACACCTGAAATCCCAGCACTTTGGGAGGCTGATACAGGTGGATCACTTGAGTTCAGGAGTTCAAGACCAGTCTGGCCAAATATGGTGAAATCCTGTCTCTACTAAAAAAAATACAAAAAATTAACTGGGTGTGGTGGCAGGTGCCTGTAATCCCAGCTACTTAGGAGGCTGAGGCAGGAGAATTGCTTGAGCCTGGGAGGCAGAAGTTGCCATGAGCCAAGATTGCACCACTGCACTCCAACTTGGGCACTGGAGTGAGACTCTGTCTCAAAAAAATAAATAAATAAATAAATAAATTTTGAAAAACAAAAGAAAAAAGAAAAGGCACATATGAAAAAACAAAATTAAAAAAAAAAAACCAGCCGGGCGCGGTGGCTCAAGCCTGTAATCCCAGCACTTTGGGAGGCCGAGGCGGGCGGATCACAAGGTCAGGAGATCGAGACCACAGTGAAACCCCGTCTCTACTAAAAATACAAAAAATTAGCCGGGCGCGGTGGTGGGCGCCTGTAGTCCCAGCTACTCAGGAGGCTGAGGCAGGAGAATGGCGGGAACCCGGGAGGCGGAGCTTGCAGTGAGCCGAGATCGCGCCACTGCACTCCAGCCTGGGCAACAGCGTGAGACTCCGTCTCAAAAAAAAAAAAAAAAAAAAAAAAAAAAAAAAAAAAAAACCAGCTCACCAGGTGCTGCCTCCTTCAAGCAGGATTAGAAAATCTCCCTCAACCAGTATCCTGCCAGTAGCAGGACATGTAGACATAGACCCCTGCAACTTTCAACCTAACAAAACCCTCCAAACCTCAAGTTTCCAGGATAAGACAAAGACAGTAAAAAAAAAAAAAAAAAAAAAAAAAAAAAAATTGATGAAAAGGCGAATGGTAGTTTTCTTACATCCAAACAAACCCATAACAAACCCAAAATAAAAGAGTGAAAGTGACAGGGACTGCTTTCATTCTGTAGATTGTTTTTTTCTTCCTTTTTTTTTTTTTTTCTTTTTGAGATAGAGTCTCACTCTGTCACCCAGGCTGGAGTGCAGTGGTGCGATCTCGGCTCACTGCAACCCCTGCCTCTCAAATTCAAGCGATTCTCCTGCCTCAGCCTCCCGAGTAGCTGGGATTACAGGCACATGTCAACACACCCGGTTAATTTTTGTATTTTTAGTAGAGACAGGGTTTCACCATGTTGGCCAGGCTAGTCACAAATTCCTGACCTCAGGTGATCCACCCACCTCAGCCTCCCAAAATGCCAGGATTATAGGCATGAGCCACCACACCCGGCCTGTAGATTGCTTCTTCAGTGTCTATAATGTATCAGGCGTGTAACTAGGTGCTGGAATATAACAAGCCACAAAGCAGACCTGGCCTCCGCTCATGGGGCCTGCAGAGTACCTGGGAAGAGAGGCAAGTGAGTGAGCATTTGCTATACAGTGACAAGTTTGCAGATGCGGGAACTCCAAGGAGGATGAGAACTCACAGCAGAAACACCTAAACTAGTCCAGAAGCTACAGGGTAGCCAGGAAAAGCCTGACTTAGGTAGGGACCTGAGGATGCATGGCACTGTGGAGGAAAAAAAGGCAGAGACAATAGTATAATAAGTGTTTAGACATGAGGAAATACGTTTGTTTTCCTTAAAATGTGGGTGTTTTCTCATGCACCATGTTGGAAAGGTTTCTGCACATACAAAGAGTCAAAACGTAGAAGAAAAAGTGTTTCACATCGCTAATCACTGGGGAAATGCAAATCCAAACCACAATGAGATAACACTTCATAAAATGGCTACTATCAAAAAGACAAAAAGCAACCATTGCTGGTGAGGACACAAAGAAAGAGGAACTGTCGTACACTGTTGGTGGGACTGTAAATTACTACAGCCATTATGGGAAACAGTATGGTGATTCCTTAAAATACCAAAAATAGAACTACCATATGATCCAATAATCCCACTACTGGGGATATATCCCAAAGAAAGGGAATCAATTAAAGAGATATTTGCACTCCCATGTCTATTATAGCACTATTCACGATAGCCAAGATAAAGAATCGACCTAAGTGTCCATCAGTAGATAAAGAAAATGTGGTATACGGCTGGGTGCAGTTACTCATGCCTGTAATCCCAGCACTTTGGGAGGCCAAGGCGGGTGATCGCCTGAGGTCAGGAGTTCAAGACCAGCCTGACCAATATGGTGAAACCCCGTCTTTACTAAAAATACAAAAATTAGCCAGCCATGGTGGCTGGCATCTGTAGTCTCAGCTACTCGGGAGGCTGAGGCAGGAGATGCTTGAACCTGGGAGGTGGAGGTTGACATAAAGCTGAGATCGCGCCAGTGCACTCCAGCCTGGCAACAGAGCAAGACTCAGACTCAAAAAAAGAAAGAAAAAAAAAAGAAAGAAAGAAAATGTGGTATATAAACACAGTAGAATATTCAGCCACAAAAAAGGAATGAAATTCTGTCTTTTGCAACAACATGAATGGAAAGAGAGTTTATTAATATTAAGTGAAATAAGCTAGGCACAGAAAGATAAATATTGCATGTTCCCACTCATACATGAGAGCTAAAAAAGTTGATCTCATGGAAGTGGAGAATAGAATGATAGTCACTGGAGTCTACAAAGGATAGGGGAGAAGGGGTATGAAGAAAGGCAGGTTAATGGGTACAAAAATACAGTTAGAACATGTGGAAAAAGGGAAAAAATACAATTAAATAGAAGGAATAAGTCCTAGTGTTTGATAGCATAGTGGAGTGCCTATCGTTATTAATAATTTCTCGTGTATTTCAAAATAACTGGAAGAGAACATTTGAAATGTTCTCAGCACAAAGAAATTTAAGTGTTTCAAGAAACGAATATCCCAATTACCCTGATTTGATCATTGTACATTGTATGTATATATCAAAGTAACACACATGTAGCCCATAAACATGTATAGTTATTATGTATCCATTTAAAAAAAGAAAAACATGGACTTTTGTAAAACTGCAAGGGCCGTTCAATACTATCTTGTCCTAGAAGCATAGATTGTGACAACTGGTCATTTAAAAAGCCAGGTCTCTCATTTCAAATATGGGAGAGCCAGAGCAATTTAGACATATTCCCAGTGTCAACAGTTAGTGCCCAAGACGCAGCTGCAGTGCAGGCCAGAACACGTGGCCCTATACCACCAGGATGCAAAGAACTTCACTGGCCAAAACTGAGTGTGTACATTTGTATCATCCAAAACCCAAAAACAACGTGCAGAAAAGAAACCTTACCATAAAGCCTCACTCCAGCAAAACAAAACGAAAGCAAACAAACACTTCTAAAAACAGAGGGAATGGTAAGAATTATCACAGCTCTCACCAGAACAAATTCTCCTGGCTTATTGATTATATGAATAACACCCATAGAGGAAATCTCTTTTCCCCAATTTATCTAACCACTTATTTCAGTGTCTCTTCTTCAGTTGCCATTTCTAATACAAGCCCAAATTACCCCAGCCTAAAACCCCCAGACCAGTCTCTGGATATAAACCTCTGCATAACAAGGCAGGACAGAGACCCTCCACAGAAGGAAGCCTGGTAGGGAGAGGGGAGGGATGCAGAAATGAAGTGAGCTTCCGCTTTACTGAGGCCCAAACCAGTGCATGGAAATCCATCACACAATAGCAAGTCCTCCAATAACTTCTACATAGAAGGTTTCAGAACACTTACTCAGATAAAGCCACCAAAACTCCATCACCAGCCAGAGAATGAGAGGTTCTTTGGACATTTTGATGGTTGACCGGACCCTGGAGTCTGTCTATCTATCCAAAGCCCAACCTCTTATATCCCAGTTAATGCTGACAGGGTGGGACTCTTTAGTTTCATTTCTCTTTTTGCCTCATAATCTTCCCTTTCTCCTGTCCTACATGGCTTCCCCCAGTTGGCGATGCATGATGAAATGTGCTGAGCCCTTTTCTCCTGGTGACTAGTGTGTGTGTGGAGGGATGGCGTGGACATACTTGTGCTTCTTTGTCCATGTGTATAGTGGATTTCCTATATGTGCACAAGCATCCGTGCATGTGCTGGTGCAAATATGCCTGTATAACCTGTGCACGTGCCACAGATGTCCCAACTGCTGTACAGCCTGTCACAAAATGCAATTGACTCTCCACACTGGCAAGTGTTACATGTAGATTCCTCGTGGGGCCAAAGCACAGTTAGACCGAAAGTTACCTCCATTCCCATTCTAGGTTCTCCCTCACCCTGTCCCCTGGCCTCCTTGCCCTAATAATGGAGAAAGAAAATTGAGGACAGGCACAGTGGTGCACATCTGTAATCCTAGCACTTAAGGAGGCCAAGATGGGAGGATTGCTTGAGGCCAGAAGTTTGAGACCAGCCTGATCAACATCGTGAAACCTCATCTTAATATTTTATTTTTAAAAATGTTTAATAAAAAATTTATTTATTTTTTTTAAGTTTTAGGAAGACACTGAAGCCCAGAACTTCCTGATTCCAAAGATTGTGGTTAATCACTACACTGTCCTTCGACCTGTGACCCTTTGGGTACTGTGTCCATATGACCAAGCCTACCTGTGGCTAGCTCCTAATTAGTACCAGAGAGAAAATATAAGAATGCACAAATATTCTAGATTTTTAAAAATCCTCAATTGATTGTAACCAGCCAACAAACCTCAAACATTCAACATTGCTTCTACTGAAGGTATCAGTGAAAAATCTAAATATCAGGTGAGGTTCTAGACCCAGAGAAGCCAGACTAACATGGGAAGGGATGAAAATAAGGGGAATTCAGAGTGAATCTTCCCACTGAATGCCCACAGAACCAAGGGATCCTTTCCTCATTCTATCCCCAGGAAACTGGAGGATTTAATCTCTGGATAAACTAAATGGTCCCAATAAAACATTTTCAGATATTTATATTTTTGAGTGTTCCCCAACAAAACCACTCAACCCTCCTTCAATAAGTTCATCAGTGCATAAGCCTCAGCCATGCATGCAGAACTTTTAATTAGTTTTTAGTGTCACTTTCAGATATGAACAGATAACCAGGGATCATCAGACATTTGAGGAAAGCATTTAACATAAAAAAGAGACAAAAATAGCAGGGAGCACTAAAGAGAACTTCAAAAAAATTTTAAAGAGCTAATATTTTCTCAGAAAGATTTTACATTCATGAAAAAGAACACAGACATTATAAAAATGAAAAATCAGAGAATAGAAAAGAACTCTCAGAAATTAAAAATATTATACCTACCCCTGAATTTTATGGAAGGTTTGAAAAATAAAGTTAAGAAAATTTGTTAGAAAGTATAATCACCTACAAAGTCAAAGGACTAGGATTGTTTCAGAACATTAAAAAAGAAAACAGAGGAGAGGAAATTTCTAAAGAAATAATAAAAGAAAGACTCTCGCAACTAAAGGACATGACTCTCAGTATTGAGAGGCTCAATCAAATACTAAACTCAATGAATAGAAATATCCCCACAAAGCAAGACATTATCATGTAATATGAGAACATCAGACGTAAAGAAAAGATACGAAAAGACTCTAGAGATAAAGAACAACACATTGCACTGAATGGATTCGGAATTAGAATGGCATTGGTGTTCCAAACAATAAAGCTAGAAAATAATGCATGAATGCCTTCAAAATTCAGAGGGGAGGCCAAGTGTGGTGGCTCACATCTGTAATCTCAGCACTTTGAGAGGCGAAGGTAAGTGGATCACTTGAGTCCAGGAGCTCCAGGTTAGCCTGGACAACATGGTAAAAACCTGTATCAGCTGGGCACGGCGGCTCACACCTGTAATCCCAGCACTTTGGGAGACCAAGACGGGCAGATCATTTGGGTCAGGAGTTCAAGACAAGCCCGGGCAACATGGCAAAACCCAGTCTCTACTAAAAATACAAAAATTAGCTGGGTATGGTGGTACACGCCTGTAATCCTAGCTACTTGGGAGGCTGAGGCAGGAGAATCACTTGAACCCCGGAGGCAGATGTTGCAGTGAGCTGAGATCGCGCTACTGCACTCCAGCCTGGGTGACAGAATGAGACTCCATCCAAAAAAAAAAAAGAAAGAAAAAGAAAAAAAGAAAAAGAAAAGAAAATCTGTATCTGCCAAAAATATGAAAAATTGGCCGGGTGTGGCAATACGCACCTGTGGTCCCAACTACTCCAGAGGCTGAGGTGGGAGGATTGCCTGAGCCCGGGAGGTGGAGGTTATAGTGAGCTGAGATTGTGCCACTGCACTCCAGCCTGGGAAACAGACAGAGACCCTGTGTCTGAAAAAAAAAAAAAAAAAAAGAAAATCCAGAGAAGAAATTTATTTTCAACCTAGAATCCTACCCCCAGACAATCTATTTCTCAAATGTAAGAGCATAATAAAGGCCTTTTTGGACACAGATTCAAAATTTACTTACCATACTTCCTTTCCTAGGAAGTTATGGAAGGGAAATCTGTAGCACAACAGGAGAAATAACCAGGAAAGAGAAAGTAATGAGGTCCAGAAAACACATCTAACTCCAGGGAAGAAAAATTTCACAAAGAAAACTGCAGAACAGTCCTAGAGGGGAACTGTTTCACTGCATCACAAACCACCCCAAAACCTAGTGCCTGAACAATATACTTTTCATGATTCCCTGGGATGACAGTGTTCAGCTGGGTAGCTCTCACTTGGTGACAGTGGCTAGAGCTGCAGCTATCTCAAAACTAGATTGGACTATTTGTCCAAGATAACTTTCTCACTCACATGACTGATCATCCAAAATGACATTTTTAGCTAGACTCACATGTCTAGCAAATTAATAGAATGGCTAGAAGACGTAGGGGCTGGAATGACAACTCTCTCTCTCCACATGACCTTTCTACATGGGAACTTGGGCTTCCTTATAGTATGGCAGTCTCAGAGTAGTTGGATGTTTTACATAGCATCTGGCTTTCTCAAAAATTAGTATTCCAACGTGCTCAGGAATAATCCACAAAGGTTCTCATGACCCAGCCTTAGGTGACATTCAGTATCATTTTTACAGTATTCTATTGGTCAAAAGGCAAATTATAAAGCCATCCCAGAGAATTCAAGTGGAAGGAACAATACAAGGATGTGAATACGAGGACGTGTGGTTCATTGGGGTGGTAGGGGAAGCATCTTTGGAGAATAATTACTTTAGTAACCAACTCAGGCTGGGGCAGAAGAGCAGAGGAATAAGCCTTGGGGTGGTGGTAGTGAGTGTTACGAATGAGCTCATGTACTTAGGTATTTTGAAAATAAATTTGATAGGTGTTTGGCAGATATGATGGAATACTTGGGATGATTTTTTTTTTTTTTTTTTTAGACAGGGTCTTGCTCTGTTGCCCAAACTGGAGTGCACTGGTATGAACATGGCTTAGTAAAGCCTCAACCTCTGGGCTCAAGCAATCCTGTTGCCCCAGCCTCCCAAGTAGCTGGAACCACAGGTGTATGCCTCCACACCCAGCTAATTTGTTTAAATTTTTGTTTTGCCACGTTGCCCAGACTGGTCTCAAACTCCTGGTCTCAAGTGATCCTCCCATCTCAGTCTCCCAAAGTGCCGGGATTACAGGCATGAGCCACTGCTCACAGCCGTGGGATGAATTTTTGATGGATACTTGGGAAATTAAGAAAAAAAGACAATGAAGGCCGGACGTGGTGGCTCACGCCTGTAATCCCAGCACTTTGGGAGGCCGAGGCAGATGGATCACGTGAGGTCAGGCATTCTAGACCAGCCTGGCCAACATGGAGAAACCCCATCTCTACTAAAAATACAAAAAGTTGCTGAGTGCAGTGGCGCATGCCTGTAATCCCAGCTACTCGGGAGGCTGAGGTGGGAGAATCCCTTGAACCGGGAAGGTGGTGGTTGCAGTGAACCAAGATCGCACTACTGCACTCCAACTTGGGCGACAGAGCAAGACTTCATCTCAAAATAACAAACAAACAAACAAAAAATGCGATAATTATTACAACCAGGAAAGATAAGATTTTGTACGAGAAAAGAAATGTAATTACGGTGCACTTGCTAAGTGTGAAAGATATTAACAGTTACATACTGATAATAATGTAAAATCTGGCTACTGGCTTAATACACAACTTTTATTTTTATTTATTTATTTATTTATTTTGACACAGGGTCTCGCTCTGTCGCCCAGGCTGGAGTGCAGTGGTGCAATCTTGGCTCACTTCATGGAATACTTGGGACGAACCTCTGCCTCCAGGGTGCAAGCAATTCATGCCCCAGCCTCCCAAGTACCTGGGATTACAGGCACGCACCACAACACCAGGCTAATTTTTGTATTTTTAGTAGAGATGAGATTTCGCCATGTTGGCCAGGCAGGTCTTGAATTCCTAGCCTCAAGTGGTCTGCCTGCCTCAGCCTCCCGAAGTGCTGGGATTACAGGCATGAGCCGCTGTGCCCCGACTTAACACATAATTTTGATTTGACCACACTGGAAAAATTAGTAGAGAGGAAGTGGGGTTGGGGTGTAAGAAAGCTAAAGTCTATTCATCTTGACAGGGAGTCAACAAATAGTGTCTCAAATTGGTCAATCAGACAATACCAGCATAAACACACTATGAGTCATATGAAGGTAAAAAACAGAAGAACAAGCTCAAAAGAATTTAATGCAAAGAAGTGGGAAATAAATTCACTATTTTTTTTTAGTTATAAACCTTTTACAACTTGACTATTAAAAACGCATATATTGAGGCCGGGTGTGGTGGCTCATGCCTGTAATCCCAGTACTTTGGGAGGCCAAGGTGGGCAGATCACTTGGGGTCAGGAGTTCGAGACCAGCCTTGCCAACATGGCAAAACCCTGTCTCTATTAAAAATACAAAAATTAGCTGGGTGTGGTGGCGTGAGCCTGTAATCCCAGCTACTCGGGAAACTGAGGCAGGAGGACCTCTTGAACCTGGGAGGTAGAGGTTTCAGTGAGCTGAGATCACACCACTGCACTCCAGCCTGGGCAACAGAGGGAGACCATCTCAAAATTAAATAAATAAATAAATAATAAAATAAAATAAAATGGTTATACTGAGCATACCCAGCACCCACATCTTAATTCCTAATTCCATCCTCCCATGAAAAGAACCAGGGCATCTTGGAGAAATGGCTGATCCTAATACTGAGGCAAAAAACATACAGAATGAGCCTGGAGCATCCTGCAATGTCAGTAAGTAAAAACAAGAAAGTGCTAAAAATAATAAATAAATAAATAAATAAATAAATAAATAAAATTTTAAAAAATAAAAGAAAATCCCACATTGATGGGATTATTTTAAAGGGCAAAGGAGATTATTAAAAGAGTTTCCAAAAAGCTTTGGCTCCATCTCAAAGCTGGAACAAACTGAGCAACAAAATAAATAAAAGAATACTGGATTATAATCCAAAGTATAATATAAGTATCTGAGTCCATACTGATAGAAGTAAATTATTGAATTCATAAATAAGTAGGGGAGAATAGACAAATCTTCTGCCCAGAAGCATTATAAATAATTTATGTAGATACTCCCTACTCAAGGAGATAAAGCCTAACTCCCTACTCTTTCAGTGTGGGTTTGACCTAGTGACTTCTTTCAAAAAAAAATACAGTGGGGAATGGCGGGGCAGGAGTAGCTTTACAGTAGAGAAAACTGACAAATACTACCTCAGGCAGGCAATCAAGGTCAACATCAACGATAAGTTGAGTTGATAATATGTACCCTTGACATGATGTAATATAAGGGTCACTTTACCTCTATGGACTTCCTCCTCAAAACCCATGACACTGAATCATGAAGAAAACAGGCAAAGTGAGGTGGCTCACACCTGTAATCCCAGCACTTTGGGAGGCTGAGGTGGGAGGATCACTTGAGCTCAGGAGTTCAAGACCAGCTTGGCCAACATAGTGAGACACTGTCTCTATTTTTAAAAGTTAAATTAAATAAATAAATAATAAACGTAATGTAGTATCCCAGGTGGGATCTTGGAACAGATAAAGGCCATTAGCTAAGAAGCAAGAAAATATAAATAAAGTATTGATTTTTGTTAATAATAGTGTACCAATCTTGATTCATTTATTTGATTTGATTTGATCATTATCATTATTTTTTGAGACAGAGTCTCACTCTGTTGCCCAGGCTGGAGTGCAGTGACATGATCTCGGCTCACTGCAACCTCTGCCTCCTGGGTTTAAGTGATTCTTCTGCCTCAGCCTCCTGAGTAGCTGGGATTACAGGCACCTACCACCACGCCCAGCTAATTGTATTTTTAGTAGAGACGGGGTTTCACCACATTGGCCAGGCTGGTCTTGAACTCCTGACCTCAAGCGATCCACCCACCTTGGCCTCTCAAAGTGCTAGAATTACAGGCATGAGCCACCTCGCTGGGCCAGTTCATTAATTTTAATAAATATATCACACTAATATAAGATGTTAATAATAGGGGAAACAGGTGTATGGTACATGAGAACTCTGTTGTATTATCTTTGATTTTTCTGTAAATCTAAAACTACTTTAAAATAAAATTCATTTTTAAAAATGCACATATTCCTTTGTTTTAGGAATGTAAATGTTAAAAGTAATCTAGTATCTGGAGGAGTCAAACACTGGAAAAAGAGACTGAACTTGGTTGTCTCTTCCTAAGTTAGAGTCCAAGATCAAGCTTCAGAATATTCACAAACATCCTAACATTTGATGCTCAGTTTTTATTAAAGCATATTATTGAGAGAGTCCAAAGCAGTGCTGGGTATTTCCTGTCTTTGCCACCTTCATTCTCTGCATTTGGAGATTTGCCTCTGGAGAACCAGACTTCCCTCATTCTCAGTCAACGTGGTTCAGGTGGCGTGGATTTCATTCTTGGGTGAAATTGGTCAAGGACAGGCAATTGACTCAAATGAAGTCAAGGATACACAATCTTGAGATGTTTATTGTGACTTTTAAGAGATAAGGACCCTCTCTATTTTCCTCTGGTCTGAGCTGTGAGGAACTGAGCTGGAAGCTAATGGCAACGGTCTTGCCACCAACGAGGAAAGCCTACCTCATAAAAGAATCAATCAAGCAGAAGGCAAGCGGGGAAATAAAGCAAGTCTAGGTCTATGACATGAGTGGAATCCCTGAAACAAGGCACTTCAATGAGGCAATACATTTCCTTTTGGGTTTAAGTCAATTTGCATTGGGTTTGCAGTCATTTGGAATCTTAAATCTGGAAAAAAAAAAAAAACCCTCTGCAAAGTGAGAATTTGGCTGGATGATTTTAAAGTTTTTCCTATTTTAAGAGTTTAGGACTGGGTACCATGGCTCTCACCTGTAATGCCAGCACTTAGAGAGGCCAAGGTAGGAGAATTGCTTGAGCTCATGAGCTTCAGGCAAGCCTGGGAAAATGGCGAAACCTCCTTTCCACAAAAAATACAACAATTAGCCAGGCGCGGTGGCATGTGCCTGTAGTCCAAGCTACTTGGGAGGCTGAGGCATGAGAATCACTTGAACCCGGGAGGCCAAGGTTGCAGTGAGGCGACATAATGCCACTGCACTCCAGCCTAGGCAACAGAGCAAGACTCTGTCTCAAAAAATTAATAAATGAATAAGTAATAAAAGAGTTTATACTATTATCTGGTCCAACTACGTGCTTCACCAACACCTGACTCACCTCAACCTTTTAATCATTCAGCAAGTGCTTGTCAACCTATTATGCTTAGTCGTGAGAATTCTGTTAGGCCCTGAGAATAAAGACAAATGAGGCATAGATTTTACCTTTACAGACCTGACAGTTCCAAATCTTTAAACAAAGAAGGGATTATCAGGCCCCATTACAAATAAAGGCAAGACGCCGGAGAAGATAAAAGACTATTATGTAATAGGCTGAAAATAGAATCCAGGTTTTCTGGATAAAGAGTCCTTTATAGTACCAATACGTTGCTTCTGGTGAATGGCATTATTAAATAAAATCCCATTCATTCATTTTTATTCATTCATTTGTTCATCATCTGTAGCAAGGGTCAGCAAACTATGGCCCATGGACCAAATATACAGCCCAACACCCATTTTTGTTAAGAAACTTATTGCAACATGGTCACGTCCATTTTTTAGCATATGGCTTCTTTCACGCTACAATAATAGAGTTGAACGATTGCAACAGATACCATATGGTCCACAAATCCAACAATATTTGCTATCTAGTCCTAACAGAAAACATTTGCCAACCCATTGAGTTCATGCTATGTGCGGGCACTGTGCTAACGCCTGAGACTGTCATATCAGATGAGCCATTCTTGCCTTCAATAAGCTCACAACCTAGGCGCTAGGGAAATAGAAAAGGAATGAACATTCACTAAGCTGTGGCTATGTGCTAAGCACTGTGCTAGGTCTTACTCACATGTAATCCCAGCAACAAACCCACAAAGGAGGTATTATATTGTCACTATATGTACGCTGAAAGAGGGACTGGAAATCATTGAAAACTTAACTCGAAATACAGCTTTTATTGCCTATATTTGAGCTGATTTCAGGACAAGAATAGAGGTTCACGCAAATTGCCCCAAGGAGGAGGTTACTCATGACAAGGGCACATGCAGTCTGGAATCAGCGCGTCATTAGGAAACATCAAGGTGTTACTTCCTCTGCTCTTTTCTGGGGTATCTCTTTCTGTCCCTCTCCGAACCTCTCCCCTGACTAGCTTTCTCATGAGGTCAGCTTTCTCACGGTCCTTACTATACACCCTAGCCCCAAATCCTCTAAGTAACCCTCAACCCAGCTCTCTGAGCTCACTCACTCTTTCTTTCAATTCTAAATGTCAGATTCCTGAGGGAGAACTTGAGCCACTCTGGTTCACATTTTCCAAGGTAGGCCTCAGATTGTTTTCCACTGGCTGCTCTCTGCGACTGGCTACCCTGAGATCAGCCTTACCCTGGAGAAGAAAGAGCCCACCGTGCAGGATGCCGCCATTCCATTTGCAGTTTCGGCAATTGGGCTGTGGATGGAGTATGGTTGCTCAGAAGCGGCTGGGTTTCGTAGGCAATGACTAACAAATCTAATACAGATAGACATTTTGTATGAGTCTGTCGCCAAAACAATCCTTTAAGTCCCAATTCACAGAAGCCTAAACATATACGGGGTTTGTTTTTTCTCTCATAAAAAGAAGCCTGGATGTAGACAGCCCAGGGAATCAAAAATATCATCAAGCACCCAGACTCTTTCTGTTCCTCCGTGCTGCTTTGTCATACCCTGGTCACAGGAGGGCTGAGGTACTTCTGGACATCAAGTTCGTGTTTGGGAAGGGCAAAGGGGAGACAGAAAGGCTTTCACAATGTTAGTCTTTGACTTTTTATTTGGGAAGAGAAGCCCTTCTCAGCAGACTTGACTTATCCAGAACTAAGCCACCAGCTTACCCTCAAATCTATTGTATGCAGCCATAAAAAGGAATGAATTAACAGCATTTGCAGTTTTATATATATATACATATACACCACAAATATACACCATATATATACACACACATATATAGATATATATCTATATATACACACCATATATGTATATATACCATACCATATATATGTGTGAGAGTGTGTGTGTATATGTGTGTGTGTGTGTGTGTATGGAATACTATGCAGCCATAAAAAGGAATGAATTAACAGCATTTTCAGTGACATGGATGAGAGGTCACTGGATGAGAGGTCACTGGATGAGAGGTGTGTGTGTGTATATATATACATATTTTATATATATACACACACACACACACACACACCCCACAGTTTCTTTATCCACTCATTGATTGACGGGCATTTGGGTTGGTTCCACGATTTTGCAATTGCGAATTGTGTTGCTATAAACATGCATGTGCAAGTGTACTTTTCAAGTAAAGACTTATTTTCCTCTGGGTAAAATTCTACCCAGTAGTAAGATTGCTGGATCAAATGGTAGATCTACTCTTAGTTCTTTAAGGAATCTCCACACTATTTTCCATACTGACTGTAGTAGTTTACATTCCCACCAGCAGTGTAGAAGTATTCCCTGTTGACCACATCCATGTCAACATCTACTGTTTTTTGATTTTTTTATTATGGCCATTCTCACAGCAGTAAGGTGGTATCACATTGCGGTTTTGATTTGCATTTCCCTGATCATTAGTGACACTGAGCATCTTTTATATGATTATTGGCCATTTATTTGCGTATCTTCTTTTGAGAATTGTCTATTTATGTCCTTAGCCCACTTTTTTTGATGGGATTGTTTTTTTCTTACTGATTTGTTTGAGTTCATTGTACCTTCTGGATCTAGTCCTTTGTCAGATGTATAGATTGTGAAGATCTTCTCACGCTCTGTGGGTTGTCTGTTTATGCTGCTGACTGTTCTTTTTGCCATGCAAAAGCTCTTTAGTTTAATTAAGTCCCAGCTATTTATCTTTGTTTTTATTGCATTTGCTTTTGGGTTCTTGGTATGACTGATTTAGACCAATCAGGCCTATGCCTTCAGCCTGGGGCAGGGATCTTCAGATCAGGAGATGAAACATGCTGGTTCCCTGAAGAAAATTAGAGTTCTATTAGAAGAAGAAAAGGCTATTGCCTGAGCAATGGATGGCAGAGCACAGAGACCAAGTACTTACAACCCTGTGGCTGATTCAATGCCAGGCTTCTAATAGATAATGGAAACCTGATGAGTGAATGAATGAGTGAACATTTTGACTCATTAAAAGGAGAAAATAATACAAAGTGGAAAGAAGGTAAGGTTAGCTGTTAGAAGAGGTAAATATTTCAGAAATCTTTATGAGACCCTGTTTCACCTCTGAAATTTATTTTCTTTATTTGTAAAAAGGGATTGAATAATGCCTTCAGTGTAGAGTCTATTTGAGAATTAAACGAGATTACTTATGGGCAAGTTCTTTGAGGTCATAAAGACATAGGAAAAAGTTTTCAATTTATAAGCAAAGGAAAAAAGACGGGAAGAAGCTGGCATGAGTCAATTGGCCTCATAAATCAACCTGACATAGGGAGGATCCACAAATAGAAAAGGAGAAATGGAGCTTGGGTGGATACTTGTTGCAATTGGGTCAAAAAGTCATTATTACATTAGTTTTGCTCTCGGAAGAGGAAAGAGTTTCCATCTGAAGAAATACAGAAAGTATTGAAATCTTGGAAATCCAACTTTTATTTCTGGGGAAAGTCAGACCTTTGTTAAGACATAGAAAGATAGAAAGTGGACCGTACATGGTGGCTTATGCCCATAATCTCAGCAACTTATGGAGGCTGAGGTGGGAGGATCGCTTGAGTCTCGGAGGTTGAGGCTGCAGCAAGCTATGATTGCACCACTGCTATCCAGCCTGGGTGACAGAGCAAGACCCATTCAAAAAAAGAAAAAGAAACAGAGAGTGAGAAGAAAAAAGGAAAGAAAGAAGGAAGGAAAGAAGGAAGGAAGGAAGGAAGGAAGGAAGGAAGGAAGGAAGGAAGGAAAGAAAGAAAGAAAGAAAGAAAGAAAGAAAGAAAGAAAGAAAGAAAGAAAGAAAGAAAGAAAGAAAGAAAGAAAGAAAGAAAGAAGGAAAGAGAAAAAGAAAGGAGAAAGAAAGAGAAAGAGGGAGGGAGAGGAAGAAAGGGAGGGAGGGAGGGAGGGAGGGAGGGAGGGAGGAAGGAAGGAAGGAAGGAAGGAAGGAAGGAAGGAAGGAAGGAAGGAAGGAAGGAAGGAAGGAAGCAATTGAAAGTGGAAGAATTGGATGTAAGAATGAAAAAGCACAGCATTAAACTCCCCTGGAAATATCCTGGTTGGTGCAAATATAGTGAAGTCACTTCTTCCAGGTGCCACAGTGTGGAACCTCAGACAAATATAAATGGCTGCCATTGGCAATTGAGTTTAATTGGATTTCACATAGCCTTAGTAAGAGTTATTTTTACAAATATTCTAGTTATCTTCTAGGCACATAAAAGAGTAACATGCCCCATCGCCATGATGTTCATTATGGACACATGACTGGATTTGCCAAGTGCGTGTAAGCAAAAGTGTCATGGACCACTGCAGGTGGAAGCCTAAAAGAATTGGTGTACATGTTTCCTTAGCCTGGCTTCAAATAGTGAAAGACCCCAAGCCTGGGTCTTTGATTATGAATGATGTTAAGTAGAGCCCCACCCTCCATCCCTATGATTCTCAATGGAAACATGTAAAAATAAAAAGCAAACTTTGTTATTCTTTTTTTTTTTTTTCCTGAGATGGAGTCTCGCTCTGTTGCCAGGCTGAAGTGCAGTGGCGCTATTTCAGCTCACTGCAACCTCTGCTTCCTGGGTTCAAGTGATTCTCCTGCCTCAGCCTGTAGCTGGGACTACAGGTACACGCCACCACGCCCAGCTAATTTTTGTATTTTTAGTAGAGATGGGGTTTCATCATGTTGGCCAGGATAGTCTCGATCTCATGATCTCATGATCCACCCGCCTCGGCCTCCCAAAGTGCTGGGATTACAGGCGTGAGCCACTGAGCCTGGCCTAAACTTTGTTATTCTAAACCACTAAATTATTGTTTGTTTAACCACAGCATAATCTTACGTATCCTGATACCTCAGTCACGTGGAACCAGTAATGAGAAGTGGTTAAGAACATTCTTTGCAGTGAGACAGTCTGGGATCAAAGACTGACACTAGGCCGGCTATGGTGGCCCACGCCTGTAATCCCAGAACTTTGGGAGATCAAGGCAGGCAGATTGCTTGAGCTCAGGAGTTCAAGGCCAGCCTAGGCAGCATAGCGAAGACCCATCTCATTATTTAAAAAAAAATTAAAAGGTTCTGACATTAGCTACATCTTCAACCATTCTGCACCCTTCTGCCTGGCTCCCATACCTCTCTCAGTCCAGAGCTGTGGTTCTCAGATCTGGTTACATCTTAAAATCACAAGAGGGGTGCAGATTCTACCCCCAGACATGACTTCATTGGTCTGAGCTGGGGCTTAGGCATTAGTAATTTTTTAAGCTTAAATGTATAGCTAGGCCTGAGAACCACTGGCCTAAAATTCCCTACTCTTATTTAATTGGTTCACCCTTCAAAACTTGGACTGAATCTTCTCCAACATATCTTCTTAAATGCAAGTTCCTACTGGGACTCCAGTGGGAGCTCCTGGGCACACTTTATAATTAGAACATCGTATTAAGATTATCCATTTTCACATTTTTTTTTTTTTTAGATGGAGTCTTGCTCTGTTGCCCAGGCTGGAGTGCAGTGGTGCAATCTCGGCTCACTGCAACCTCTACCTCCCAGGTTCAAATGATTCTTCTGCCTCACTCTCCCCGAGTAGCTGGGATTACAGGTGTGCACTACCACTCCTGGCTAATTTTTGCATATTTAGTAGAGACAGGGTTTCGCTATATTGGCCAGGCTGGTCTAGAGCTTCTGACCTTGTGATCCACCCACTTTGGCTTCCCAAAGTGCTGGGATTACAGGCGTGAACCACCATGCCCGGCCTTCATACCTATTTTCTCACCACAGTGTGATCTCCTGGAGCACAGGAACTGGACTGGAATCATCTCATAGCCCCAGCACTTAACATAGACCCTGCCATCATATATCAAGGTATATACCCAATAAATACTTATTGATCTCAACAGAGAAAAGACCACTTGATTAAAAATTAAGAAACCATTGATGACCTTTGAGAAAATAGCTTTAAGGGACGGGTGGAAGAAATGACCATTGTTGGCTGGGCGCGGTGGCTCACGCTTGTAATCCCAGCACTTTAGGAGGCTGAGGCAGGCAGATCATGGGGTCAGGAGTTCAAGACTAGCCTGACCAATGTGGAGAAACCCCATCTCTACTAAAAATACAATAATTAGCTGGGCATGGTGGCGCGCACCTGTGAAAAAATAAAAGTAAATAAAAGATAAGATCAGAAACTGTCAACAGGTGCGTTTCAGCAGAAAAGTAAAATTATTTTAGGATTCAAAATGGGAGACGGAGGTGGAGAAAAGAGCACAGGTGTACAAAATGTCAAATATGGTTATTTTTATGTGGTAGGATTTGGGTGGTGTGTTTTTTTCACTCCAGCAGTTGCTAAGTAATAGATAAATAGATCTTCCTTGCGTGAGTTAATGCATGTATTTTCTTCACAGGTGTAGAACTAAGTTCATCATACGTCTTAAGGCACAACGTCACCGTGGGTCTGTTAAGCCTCCTCAGATTTTCCCTGATATCGCAATACATACTCCAAATTTTTGCTAAAGTATTAAATCAATGTCATTAGATATGTAAGCGTCCTTGAAACATGCACAGTGTTGATTTGCATATTATGTTTTCAAATTACAAAATATTTTGCTATCCTTCTGCTTCCTTTTCCACCCAACTCTTTGATCGTAAAATCTAACTGTGTTACCATATGTATATTTAGCTTATAGCTCCTAATTGCTGCATAATATATAATACCACTTTGGACATATCCCCTATTTTATTCACCCATTCTTTTTTTTTTTTTTTTAGATGGAGTCTTGCTCTGTCACCCAGGCTGTAGTGCAGTGGTGCAATGTCGGCTCACTGCAACCTCTACCTCCCAGGTTTAAGTGATTATCTTGCCTCAGCCCCCCAAGTAGCTGGGATTTCAGGTACATGACACCGTACCCAGCTAATTTTTGTATTTTTATCGGAGATGGGGTTTCACCGTGATGGTCAGGCTGGTCTCAAACTCCTGACCTCAAGCAATCTGCCCACCTCGGTCTCCCAGAGTGCTGGGATTACAGGTGTGAGCCACCACACCCTACCTATATTCGTCCATTCTCTTAATGAGGAATACCTAAGTTACCTCCAACCTTCTACTAACACAAAAAAGGTTTCATTAAATAACCTCATACATGTCCTTGCATGGACCTGAGAAAGAGTTTATTAGAGTAGGCATCCAGAAAGGGAACTCTTACATCATAGGCTAGCCACACACTTGATTTCACTAAATACCATCAAATCTCTCTCCAGAGCAAACTGGCCAGCTTGACTCCAACTCCCTGCACATGAGAATTCTGATAACCCAGGTGTTGGCTAGCATTAGTATATCTCTTTATAATTTTTGCCCAGCTGATGGATGTAATGCATTGCTTTGTTGTTGTTCTCTCTCTTTTTTTATGAGTTTGGGGGTTTAATGATTTATTCACATATTTGTGAACTGTTTATGTTTCCCCTTCAGTAAATTGACTTCTCACACTTTTGCCCATATTTCTATTTTTCTTCCTCTTCTCCTCCTCTTCTTCCTCCTTCTTTTCTTTTCTTCATTTCCTTTCTCTTTCTCTCTATTTCTGCATGGGTATCTGTATAATGTCTTCTCTGAACATTAAAAGTAATTTCTTCTACTCCATCATCCCTCTGTCAAATTTGTCTGTTGAATAATTCACTTAACTGAAATCCTAAATACTGATATATTAATGTTAGAAATCATCCATCTTTATCCCATGGCCTCTGCTTTGGGGATCTTGTTTAAGAAATCTTGGCTGGGTGCAGTGGCTCACCCATGTTATCAGCACTTTGAGAGGTCAAGCTAGGAGGACCACTTGAGCTCAAAAGTTCAAGACCAGCCTGGGCAACATAGCGATACCCTCTCTGTACAAAATTTTTAAAAAATATTACCTAGGTGTGGTGGCAAGTACCTGTATTTCTAGCCAATCAGGACACTGAGGTGGGAGGATTGCTTGAGCCCAGGAGGTCAAAGCTGCAGTGAGCCACGATCACGCTACTGTACTCCAGCCTGGGCAACAGAGAAGAACTTGTGTCTTCTCTTTTAAAAAAGAAGAAAGAAAAAAAAATCCTTTCGCACTGCAAGATTACCATAATATTTGCCAATAGTTTTTCTATTAACTTCTTAGTTTTGCTTTCCCAATTAGTCATTAATCCCTCTGGAGTCCACCTTTGTATATAGTAAGAGGTAGGAATCTAACTTTATTTTTTCTATATAATAATATAATTTTCCCACTACTTTCTGCTAAAAATCCATTTTTTCCTCATTGATATATGATGCTATGTCGATCATATGCGATGAAGGATATTGGATAGGTGGATAAAGGTATGTGCTGTATGCGTGTCCTATGCTGTTTATTCTAAGGCATTGGACTTTGTTCTTGCACCAGTATCTCATTATTTATTATGAAGGCTTTGTAACAAACTTCAGTATTAACAAAGAGTGAGTCCAATCCCTCCCACTGCCTTTGGTCTTTTTAAACAATTTTTAAAGCTATTTTATACATTATACTTCCATGAAAATTCCAGAGTCATCTGTTGAGTACCCCAAAAAATCCTATTAGCTTTTCTTATTGGAGTTTTCTTGACTGACCCAATTGACCCAAGAAGAAATGACATCTTTACAAATGTTAAATCATGCCATCCATAAACTCAGCATATTCATGTTTTCTTATGATTCTTAATGAAGTTTTAGATTTTTTGCCATAAAGGTTCTCTGCATTCTTGATAAGGTTAATTACTAATACTTTAGGCATTTTATTGCCAATGCGATTTGTATGTTATTTTTACATTTTCTAGAAAATTATTGATGAGATAAAGAAATGCTATATATTGACTTCTTAACTATTTTCTACTTTGTATTTAATCAGCATGGATTGCTTTTCCAAAAAGATTTTATGAAACAAATGGAAAAAAGAAAACACAGATGAAAAGTTTGCCTTTGCAAAGGAACAAGGCTATTTCTTCCTTTAAAATAAGAAGGACGGCCGGGCGCGGTGGCTCAAGCCTGTAATCCCAGCACTTTGAGAGGCCGAGACGGGCGGATCACAATGTCAGGAGATCGAGACCATCCTGGCTAACACGGTGAAACCCCGTCTCTACTAAAAAATACAAAAAACTAGCCGGGCGAGGTGGCGGGCGCCTGTAGTCCCAGCTACTGGGGAGGCTGAGGCAGGAGAATGGCGTGAACCCGGGAGGCGGAGCTTGCAGTGAGCTGAGATCCGGCCACTGCACTCCAGCCTGGGCGACAGAGCGAGACTCCGTCTCAAAAAAAAAAAAATAAAATAATAATAATAAATAATAATAATAATAATAATAATAAAATAAGAAGGAGTGAAATAAGAAAGGGTAAAGATACAGAAAAATGTAGTCGATTAAGTGGAGAAAGTTGAACAGTTCACTCCTTAAGTTGAAGTAGTCCTGAGGGGTTTAAACCTCATCTCTTGAAAGGGAAAATACTTTCCTGTTAGAAAACTCAGTTCAGTCATTATGAATTAGGCAGCTACTATTTACTAGGGAAACAACCCTTTTCAAAAATGGTTACAAAGGCCAGGTGCAGTGGCTCACACCTGGGATCCCAACATGCTGGGAGAATCACTTGAGCCCCCAAGAGTTCAAGACTAGCCTGGGCAACATAGTGAGACTCTGTCTCTACAAGAAATAAAACAAAATTAAAAAATGGTTATATAAACCAAGAATTGAGGAGCCAAGCCTTTACAGCAAAAACAAAACAAAGATCAGAATGAAATCCAAACAACATATTCACCACCTACTCCCTCATGTAGAAAAAAGTCTGTACTAAATGATACCTAAACTTCCTTTTGTCTCAAATCTCTGAAAATAGTCTTTTTAGAAAATGAACAAGTGGGTGTGGAAAATAATTTTGTGTGAATTCATCTCCACCATTGACTTTTCTATCATTTTCTTTGTCAAAAAGACTTTGAGAACAATTTTTCTTCTTTTTTTTTTTTTCTTTTTCGAGACAGGGTTTTGCTCTGTTGCCCAGGCTGGAGTGCAGTGGCCTGATCACAGCTCACTGCAGCCTCAGCCTCTCAGGCTCAAGCAATCTTCCCATCTCAGCCTTCCAAGCAGCTGGGACTACAGACATATAACACCAGGCCTGGCTAATTTTTAAATTTTTTGTAGAGACAAGGTCTCACTATGTTGCCCACGCTGTCTTGAACTCCTGGGCTCAAGAGATCTGTGCACCTCAGCCTCCCAAAGTGCTGAGATTATAGGCATGAACCACTACACCTGGCCAAGAACAGTTATTCTTTAAGGGAACTTGAGGGGAGTGAGTTTAGTCTACATAAGTGCACAGATACAATTCAGGAATGGATATTTTTGGAGAGGAATTATTTTCACCATTGTCATTTTGGCTAGTTCCTGAACTGGCTCTTTCCCTGTCATCAGATCATCAGTTCTACCACCCCCCAACCCCCCACTCTAATATTGAAGCTCTTTTCAACTGGATCCATGTATTTTAAGTGTTTCCTAGTTTGAAAAGAGAAGAGGAAGAGGGAGAAATGAAACTTCTGGAGTTGTATTGCTAAAGGAAGCTTGTCCTTTCAGACACTTTTCTACCAAAGTTTTACTCAAACTTCCTCTTTTGTGGGCTAAGAGAGTTTTTTTTCATATTCAGATAAAAAAATATACTTGAGAAAACATGCAAAATCCAGCACCTGAGTATCTTGCATAACAGACATATTTCTTCACTTAGATGAAATTCATTTCTCCATCTACGCACCAGGTCCAATTTCTTCCCCAACATCTCTAGGGTACCTGGGAAAGAAACCAATGTTACACTTTTAAAGAATAGCAGATCTTAAAATCAAATGATCATCTCAAAATGCAAAAATATGGTTTAGAAGTAGGTGGAGGTACAATAAATTTCTTAAAAATGAATACAAGACTAGCATTAATATCATAAAATTGCAAATAATCTAAGTCTCATGTGCCATCAATGTGAATCAAATAAAGATTCTGAGTAGTCGAATAAAGATTCAGCAACCATTTACAAGAATATTGTATCACTGATCATTAGAGAAATGCAAATCAAAACCTCAATGAGATACCATCTCACACCAGTCGGAATGGCTAATACTAAAATGTCAAAAAGTAACAAGTGCTGATGAGGTTGCAGAGAAAAAGGAATGCGTATACACTGTTGGTGGGAGTGTAAATTAGTTTCCACCAGTGTGGAAACCCAGGTGACTATTTTTCAAAGACCTAAAAACAGAACCATCATTCAACTCAGGAATCCCATTACTGGGTATATACCCAAAGAAACATAAATTCCTGTATCATAAAGACATATACACACATAAGTTCATTGCAGCACTGTTCATAATAACAAAGACATGGAATCAACCTAAATGCCCATCAATGACAGATTGGATAAAGAAAATATGGGCTGGGCACGGTGGCTCATGCCTGTGATCCCAGCACTTTGGGAGGCTGAGGCAGGTCTATCACCTGAGGTCAGGAGTTTGAGGCCAACTTGGACAACATGGAAACCCCATCTCTACTAAAAAATCACAAAATTAGTGGTACGTGCCTGTAATCCCAGCTACTCAGGAAGCTGAGGCAGGAGAATAGCTTGAACCTGGGAGGTGGAGGTTGCAGTGAGCCAAGATTGTGCCACTTTACTCCAGCCTGGGTGACAGAACAAGACTCCATCTCAAAAAAAAAAAAGAAAAGAAAAACAAAAATGTGCTACATACACACCATGGAATACTATGCAGCTATAAAAAAGGAATGAGATCATGTCCTTGGCAGGAACACAGATGGAGCTGGAGGGTGTCATTCTTAGCAAACTAACACAGGGACAGAAACCCAAATAACTCATGTTCTCACTTGTAAGTGGAAGCTAAATGATGAAAATGCCTCATGGACACATAAAGGAGAACAATAAACACTGGGGCTTATCAGAGGGTGGAAGGTGGGAAGAGGGAGGGGATCGGGAAAAATAACTAATGGGTACTAGGCTTAATACTTGGGTGACAAAATAATCTGTATAACAAACCCCCATAACACAAGTTTACCTATGAAATAAACCTGCACATGTACTCCTAACCTTAAAAGTTAAAAAAAGTAATAAAGAATGTTGTAGGTGCATATTTATTGATATGAAAAGATCCTCAGGATAGAAGTGAGGAAAACTATCTTCATCATTGAGTGTGACAATTAAAATCCAAAAGATCAACAACCTTAACCCACTCGTGTAAGAAGGAACACACACACACACAGACAAAAGCCTGGAAGGTTATATTTTTTAAATTGTTTAACAAGTGTCTCTTCTGGGCAAAGGAAACAGGTGATTTTTGTCTCCTTCTTCTTTTATATATATATATACATCTTCTAATTTTGTATAACAATTTTATTTTTGAGACAGGCTGTCATTCTGTCACCCAGGATCGAGTGCAGTGGCATGAATATGGTTCACCGCAATCTCCACCTCCCAGGTTCAAATGATACTCCCACCTCAGCCTCCCAAGTAGCTGGGATTACAGGTTCACACCACCATGCCTGACTAATTTTTTGCATTTTTGGTAGAAACAGGGTTTTGTCCTGTTGGTCAGGCTAGTCTCAAACTCCTGAGCTCAGGTGATCCACTTGCCTCAGCCACCCAAAGTACTAGGATTACAGGCGTGAGCCACTGCTCTGGTCCTGTATCTTCAGTATGTTGGTAGTTATACAATTGTATATGATCGCCAGTCTGAGGTACACCTGAATTGGGTGAGTTCTGTTGTATGTAAATCATACCCCAATATAGCTGTTTTTATGAAGCATGCAACAGAATTTAAGAAAAAAACACTATCAAAATATGTGGAAATATAAAATGTAAAGCTTTATAGAAATATAAAGAATTTTTCTTTAGTGCTTTTCTTTGAAAACAAAACAAAGGGATGGCTGGAAAGATGGCCAAATAGGAACAGCTACTGTCTGCAGCCCCCAGCGAGTTCAACACAGAAGCTGGGTGATTTCTGCATTTCCAACTGAGGTACCTGGCTCATCTCATTGGGACTGGTTAGACAGTGGGTACAGCTCACAGTGGGTGAGCCAAGCAGGGTGGGGCGTCGCCTCACCCAGGAAGTGCAAGGAGTTGGGGAACTCCCTCCCTTAGCCAAAGAAAGCCTTGAGGGACTATGCCATGAGGAATGGTGCATTCCAGTCCAAATACTAAGCTTTTCCCACGGTCTTCACAACCAAGAGACCAGGAGATTCCCTCGAATGTGTAGGCCATCAGGGCCCTGCATTTAAAGCACAAAACTGGGCGGCCATTTGGACAGACACCAAGCTAGCTACGGGAGTTTTTTTTTTTCATATCCTACTGGCGCCTAGAATGCCAGCGAGACAGAACTGTTCACAACCCCCAGGGAAGGGGGCTGAAGCCGGGGAGCCAAGCGGTCTAGCTCAGCGGATCCCACCACCATGGAGCCCGGCGAGCTGAGATCCACTGGCTTGAAATTCTTGCTACCAGCACAGCAGTCTGAAGTCGACCTGGGACACTCCAGCTTGGTGGCGGGAGGGAAGTCCGCCATTACTGAGGCTTGAGTAGGTGGTTTTCCCCTAACAGGGTAAACAAAGCCACAGGGAAGTTTGAACTGGATGGAACCCACCACAGCACCGCAAAACCACTGTAGCCAGACTGTCTCTCTAGATTCCTCCTCCCTGGGAAGGGCATCTCTGAAAGAAAGGCAGGAACCCCAGCCATGGTTTATAGACAAAACTCCCATCTCCCCGGGACAGAGCACCTGAGGAAGGGGTGGCTGTGGGTGCAGCTTCAGCAGAATTAAACGTTCCTGCCTGTCAGCTCTAAAGAGAGCAGGGAATCTCCCAGCACAACACTTGAGCTCTGCTAAGAGACAGACTGCCTCCTCAAGTGAGTCCCTGACCCCCATGCCTTGTCACTGGGAGACACCTTCCTGCAGGGGTCAACAGAAACCTAATACAGGAGATCTCTGGCTGGCATCTGGTGGGTGCCCCTATGGGACGAAGCTTCCAGAGGAAGGAACAAGCAGCAATCTGTGCTGTTCTGTAGCCTCTGCTGGTGATACGCAGGCAAACAGGGTCTGGAGTGGACCTCCAGCAAACTCCAGCAGACCTGCAGTAGAGAGGCCTGACTGGTAGAAGGAAAACTAACTAACAGAAAGGAACAGGATCAACATCAACAAAAAGGATGTCCACACAGAAACCCCATCCGAAGGTCACCAACGTCAAAGACCAAAGGTAGATAAATCCATGAAGATGACGAAAAAACAGTGCAAAAAGGCTGAAAATTCCAAAAACCAGAATGGCTCTTCTCCTCCAAAGGATCACAACTCCCCTCCAGCAAGGGAACAAAACTGGATGGTGAATGAGTTTGATGAATTGACAGAGTAGGCTTCAGAAGATAGGTAACAATAAACTCCTCTGAGCTAAAGGAGCATGTTCTAACCCAATGCGAGGAAGCTAAGAACCTGAAAAAAGGTTAGACGAATTGCTAACTAGAAAAACCATTTTAGAAAAGAACATAAATAACCTGATGGAGCTGAAAAACACAGCACGAGAACTTCGTGATGCATACACAAGTATCAATAGCAGAATTGATCAAATGGAAGAAAGGATATCAGAGATTTAAGACCAACCCAATGAAATAAAGTGTGAAAACAAGATTAGAGAAAAAAGAATGAAAAGGAACAAACAAAGCCTCCAAGAAATATTAGACTGTGTGAAAAGACCAAACCTACATTTGATTGGTATACATGAAAGTGATGGGGAGAATGGAACCAAGTTGGAAAACACGCTGCAGGATATTATCCAGGAGAACTTCCCCAACAGAGCAAGGCAGGCCAACATTAAAATTCAGGAAATACAGAGAACACCACAAAGACACTCCTTGAGAAGAGCAGCCCCAAGACACATAATCGTAAGATTCACCAAGGTTGAAATGAAAGAAAAATTGCTAAGGGCAGCCAGAGAGAAAGATTGGGTTACCCACAAAGGGAAGCCCATCAGACTAACAGCAGATCTCTTTTCAAGAACCCTACAAGCCAGAAGAGTGGGGCTAATATTCAACATTGTTTTTTTTTGTTTTTTTTTGTTTTTTTTGTTTTTTTGAGACGGAGTCTCGCTCTGTCACCCAGGCTGGAGTGCAGTGGCCGGATCTTAGCTCACTGCAAGCTCCGCCTCCCGGGTTCACACCATTCTCCAGCCTCAGCCTCCCGAGTAGCTGGGACTACAGGCGCCCGCCACTTCGCCCGGCTAGTTTTTTGTATTTTGTAGTAGAGACGGGGTTTCACCGTGTTAGCCAGGATGGTCTCGATCTCCTGACCTCGTGATTCGCCGGTCTCGGCCTCCCAAAGTGCTGGGATTACAGGCTTGAGCCACCGCGCCCGGCCAATATTCAACATTCTTAAAGAAAATAATGTTCAACCCAGAATTTAATATCCAACCAAACTAAACTTCAAAAGTGAAGGAAAAATAAAATCCTTTACAGACAAGTAAGTGCTGAGAGATTTTTGTCACCACCAGGCCTGCCTTACAAGAGCTCCTGAAGGAAGCACTAAACATGGAAAGGAAAAACCTCTGCAAAAACATACCAAATTGTAAAGACCATCGATACCATGAAGAAACTGCATCAACTATTGCGCAAAATAACCAGCTAGCATCATAATGACAGGATCAAATTCACACATAGCAATATTAACCTTAAATGTAAACGGGCTTAATGCCCCAATTAAAAGACACAGACTGGAAAATTGGATAAAGAGTCAAGACCCATTAGTGTGCTGTATTCAGGAGACCCATCTCATGTGCAAAGACACACATAGGCTCAAAATAAGGGATGGAGGAATATTTACCAAGCAAATAGGAAGCAAAAAATAATAATAATAATAATAAAATAAAATTTAAAAAAGCAGGGTTTGCTATCCTAGTCTCTGATAAAACAGACTTTAAACCAACAAAGATCAAAAAAGACAAGGTTATTACATAATAGTAAAGGGATCAATGCAACAAGAAGAGCTAACTATCCTAAATATATGTGCACCCAATACAGGAGCACCCAGATTCATAAAGAAAGTCCTTAGAGACCTACAAAGAGACTTAGATTCCCACACAGTAATTGTAGGAGACTTTAACACCCCACTGTCAATATTATACAGATGAATGAGACAGAAAATTTACAAGGATATTCGGGACCTGAACTCAGTTCTGGACTAAGCAGACCTAAGAGACATCTACAGGATTCTCCACCCCAAATCAACAGATCTTCTCAGCACCACATCGCACTTATTCTAAAATTGACCACATAATTGGAAGTAAATGCAAAAGAATGAAAATCATAACAAACAGTCTCTCAGACCACAGTACAATCAAATTGGAACACAGGATTAAGAAACTCACTCAAAACCACACAACTACATGGAAACTGAACAACCTGCTCCTGAATGACTACTGGGTAAATAATGAAATTAAGGCAGAAATAAATAAGTTCTTTGAAACCAATGAGAGCAAAGACACAACATATCAGAATCTCTGGGACACAGCTAAGGCGTGTTTAGAGGGAAATTTATAGCACTAAATGCCCACAAGAGAAAGCAGGAAAGATCTAAAATCAACACCCTAACATGACAATTAAAAAAACTAGAGAAGCAAGAGCAAACACATTCAAAAGCTGGCAGAAGACAAGAAATAACTAAGATCAGAACAGAGCTGAAGGAGGTAGAGACAAGAAAAACCCTTCAAAAACTCAATGAATCCAGGAGCTGGTTTTTTGAAAAGATTAACAAAATAGACAAACTGCTAGCCAGACCGATAAAGAAAAAAGAGAGAAGAATCAAATAGACACAATAAAAAATGATAAAGGGGATATCACCACTGATCCCACAGAAATACAAACTACCATCAGAGAATACTATAAACACCTCTATGCAAATAAACTAGAAAATCTAGTAGAAATGGATAAATTCCTGGACACATACACCCTCCCAAGACTAAACCAGGAAAAAGTCAAATCCCTGAATAGACCAATAACAAGTTCTGAAATTGAGGCAGTAATTAATAGCCTACTAACCAAAAAAAGCCCAGGACCAGACAGATTCACATCCGAATTGTACCAGAAGTACAAAGAGGAGCTGGTACCATTCCTTCTGAAACTATTCCAAACAATAGAAAAAGAGGGACTCCTCCGTAACTCATTTTATGAGGCCAGGAGCATCTGGATACCAAAACCTGGCAGAGACACAACAACAAAAAAAGTTCAGGCCAATATCCCTGATGAATAGTGATGCAAAAATCCTCAATAACTTACTGGCAAACCGAATCCAGCAGCACATCAAAAAGTTTATCCACCACGATCAAGTCAGCTTCATCCCTGGCATGGAAGGCTGGTTCAACATACACAAATCAATAAACATAATCCATCACATAAACAGAACCAACGACAAAAACCACTTGATTATCTCAATAGATGCAGAAAAGGCCTTTGACAAAATTCAATAGCCCTTCATGCTAAAAAACTCTCAATTAACTGGGTATTGATGGAACATATCTCAAAATAATAAGAGCTATTTATGACAAACCCACAGCCAATATACTGAATGGGCAAAAGCGGAAAGCATTCCATTTGAAAACCAACAGAAGACAAGGATGCCCTCTCTCATCACTCCTAGTCAACATAGCACTGGAAGTTCTGGCCAGGGCAATCAGGCAAGAGAAAGAAACAAAAGGTATTCAAATAGGAAGAGAGGAAGTCAAATTGTCTCTGTTTGCAGATGACATGATTGTATATTTAGAAAACCCCATCGTCTTGGCCTAAAATCTCCTTAAACTGATAAGCAATTTTAGCAAAGTCTCAGGATACAAAATCAATGTGCAAAAATCACAAGCATTCCTATACAGCAATAATAGACAAGCAGAGAGCCAAATCATGAGTGAACTTCCATTCACAATTGCTACAAAGAGAATAAAATACCTAGGAATACAACTTACAAGCGATGTGAAGGACCTCTTCTTTTCTTTTTCTTTCTTTGGGATGGAGTCTCACTCTGTTGCCCAGGCTGGAGTGCAGTGGTGCAATCTCGGCTCACTCCAACCTCCGCCTCCTGGGTTCAAGTGTTTCTTCTGCCTCAGCCTCGTGAGGAGCTGGGATTACAAGCACCCGCCACCACACCTGGCTAATTTTTGTATTTTTAGTAGAGATGGGGTTTCACCATATTACCCAGACTGTTCTCAAACTCCTGACCTCGTGATCTGCCCACCTCAGCCTCCCAAAGTGCTGGGATTACAGGCATGAGCCACCATGCCCGGTCAAACAACCTCTTCAAGGAGAACTAAAAACCACTGCTCAAGGAAATAAGAGAGGACACAAACAAATGGAACAACATTCCATGCTCATGGATAGGAAGAATCAATACTGTGAAAATGTCCATATTGCCCAAAGTAATTTATAGATTCAATGCTATCCCCATCGAGCTACCATTGACTTTCTTCACAGAATTAGAAAAAAAAACTACTTTAAATTTCATATGGAACCAAGAAAGAGCCCACATAGCCAAGACGATCCTAAGCAAAAAGAACAAAGTTGGAGGCATCATGCTACCTGACTTCAATCTATACTACAAGGCTACAGTAACCAAAACAGCATGGTACTGGTACCAAAACAGGTATATAGACCAATGGAACAGAACAGAGGCTTCAGAAATAATGCCACACTTCTACAGCCATCTGATCTTTGACAAACCTGACAACAACAAGCAATGGGGAAAGGATTCCCTACTTAATAAATGGTGTTGGGAAAACTTGCTAGCCATATGCAGAAAACTGAAACTGAACCCCTTCCTTACATTTTATACAAAAATTAACTCAAGATGAATTAAAAACTTAAGCATAAGACCTAAAACCATAGAAACCCTAGAAGAAAACCTAGGCAATATCATTCAGGACATAGGCATAGGCAAAGACTTCATGACTAAAACACCAAAGGCAATGGCAAGAAAGCCAAAATTGAAAAATAGGATCTAATTAAATTAAAGATCTCCTGAACAGCAAAAGAAACTACCATCAGAATGAACAGGCAACCTACAGAATGCGAGAAAATTTTTGCAATCTATCCATCTGACAAAGGGCTAATACCCAAAATCTTTAAGGAATTTAAACAAATTGACAAGAAAAAAACAAACAACCCCATCAAAAAGTGGGTGAAGAATATAAACAGACACTTCTCAAAAGAAGACATTTATGTGGCCAACAAACATATGAAAAAAAGCTCATTATCACTGGTCATTAGAAAAATGCATATCAAAACCACAATGAGATAACACCTCATACCAGTTAGAATGGCGACCATTAAAAAGTCAGGAAACAACAGATGATGGAGAGAATGTGGAGAAATACGATTGCTTTTACACTGTTGGTAAGAGTGTAAATTCATTCAACCATTGTGGAAGACAGTGTGGCGATTCCTCAAGGATCTAGAACCAGAAATAACATTTGACACAGCAATCCCATTACTGGGTACATACCCAAAGGATTATAAATTATTCTACTTCAAAGACACATTCACACATATGTTTATTTCGGCACTATTCACAATAGCAAAGACTTGGAACCAACCCAAATGCCCATCAATGATAGAATGGATCAAGAAAATGTGGCACATATACACCATGGAATACTATGCAGTCATTAAAAAGGATGAGTTCATGTCCTTTGCAGGGACATGGATGAAGCTGGAAACCATCATTCTCAGCAAACTAACACAAGAACAGAAAACCAAACACCACATGTTCTCACTCATAAGTGGGAGTTGAACAATGAGGACACATGGACACAGGGAGGGGAACATCACACACCGGGACCTGTCAGGGGGTTGGGGAGTAGGAGAGGGGTAGAATTAGGAGAAATACCTAATGTAAATGATGGGTTGATGGGTGCAGTAAACCACCACGGCACGTGTATACCTATGTAATAAACCTCCACGTTCTGCACGTGTATCCCAGAACTTAAAGTATAATAATAATAAAAAAAGTACAAAGAAACAACCTTAGAATATATTCAGCTAATGATGATCTTCCTTTGATAAAAGAAGTGGGTGTAAGCAAGGAGACAAAGAAATAATTGTTGTCTGTTCCATTGATTTCTTTTACCTGTGTTAAATTTTATATAACAGTTCAAGGGGAAATATGTATCCTCTAAGTTATTTTAATACTGTTCTCTGCTAAATACCTAGAAAGTACAGGGAGAAAACACTTCCTCATCTCCAGCACAAAACTCTGCCAATGAAAACCTTGCGAAATAGCCAACAGGTGTTAAATATTTGAAAAATCTTCAAGTTCACATTTTCTGCCTCCAGTGACACTTTGTAAAAACTGAATCTAAGAGGATTTTTCTGTTTTTATTTTTATTTTTATTTTTTATTTTTAGAGAGAGAGTCTTGCTCTGTTGCCCAGGCTGGAATTTAGTGGTGCGATCATTGCTCACTGCAGCCTCGAACTCCTGGGCTTAAGTGATCCTCCCCGCGAGCCTCCTGAGTATCTGGACCCACAGACATGCACCACCACTCCTGGCAATTTTTTTTGGTAGAGATGGGGGTATCTCACAATGTTGCCCACTCTGGTCTCTAACTCCTAGGCTTAAGCAATCTTCCTGCCTTGGTCTCCAAAAGTGTTGGGATTACAGGTGTGAGCCACCACACCCAGCCTAAGAGTTGTTAAATACTTGCATGATAATGTATACTAATAAGTGGCAGAGTCACAAGGTTGTTTAAAAAAATAATAAGTGGTAGAGCCAGACTCTATAGTCTAACGGAGCCTGAATGCCTGGTCATTACCCTATACTGCCTCAAAGAGAAGCTCCCTGCAAACAAATAGACAGTAACAGTCAATGAGGGGATTGTAGCTATGGAGGAGGAGGAAGTCCTTTGGAAATAAGAAGTGGTAAAGGTGGTGGTCACACAGGGAGGAGGAACCCGACGGAGAAACGGCAAGGAGCTGAATCAGGTCCTCCTTTCAAAGGAGCTGTGGCCTGGCTGGCCTCTGGTGTCCCTTTCTATGGACATGGGGGGAGGGGTGACCACATGACACAATTGGGACTGTGTTCAGGGTGACTGCTCAGTTTGTCTCAGTCACGGATGGGACATTTGTGTGCTAAGGACTCTGAATCTCTGGGCTGAAAGGAGTAGCTAGCAACCCTAATTGTTAAGCTACTCTATATTCAGCAGACCATTGACTAAAATGAAACACAAAAATAAAAAACAGGCCTGGCATGGTGGCTCATGCCTATAATCCTAGCACTTTGGGAGGCCGAGGTGGGTGGATCATCTGAGGTCAGGAGCTCGAGACCAGCCTGGCTAACATGGTGAGACCCCATCTCTACTAAAATACAAAATTAGCCAGGCTTGGTGGTATATGCCTATAATCCCAGCTACTTGGGAGGCTGAGACACAACAGTTGCTTGAACCCAAGAGGTGGAGGTTTTTAGTGAGCCAAGACCGTGCTACTGCACTCCAGCCTGGGCAACAGAGTGAGACTCTGTCTCAAAAATAAAATAAAAATATAAAACAAAACTATTCTACATTGACATTTTGTGTCTAATGTGTCTTGTGTTCCCCCTTTCACAGGTTTCTGGGCTCCTAATATTGGTAATAGAGCCCTGAACCCATCATCTCTGCTTCGTCACAAATTCCTTCATTAAAGACGTTAGTCTGGAAGAGCTGAAAAACCTACAGATCACAAAGGTTTACACTGCCTTTATACCACTTAATTTATGGGGGAGGCTTTTATAGATAAATTCCATTGGTTTTATGTTAGTATTATTACAAAATAAAGCATGGTTATTATTCATCTATTTATTTCCTACAAAGAAAAAAAGGCAAATTGCATATGATCGTACCACTAATCAATAGTTTGTGATGTAGATCCTGCCAGTCATAATCACAAATAGTATACATATGCTTTCTAATCTGCTTTTATTTCACGTACTGCACCATGAACATGTTTCATATTCTTACATTTTAATTTAAACTTTCCTCTACTAAGTTTTTTTTTTTTTTTTTTTTTGAGACGGAGTCTTGCTCTGTAGCCCGGGCTGGAGTACAGTGGCCGGATCTCAGCTCACTGCAAGCTCCGCCTCCCGGGTTTAGACCATTCTCCTGCCTCAGCCTCCCCAGTAGCTGGGACTACAGGCGCCCGCCACCTCGCCCGGCTAGTTTTTTGTATTTTTAGTAGAGACGGGGTTTCACGGTGTTAGCCAGGATGGTCTCGATCTCCTGACCTCGTGATCCACCCGTCTCGGCCTCCCAAAGTGCTGGGATTACAGGCTTGAGCCACCGCGCCCGGCTTTTTTTTCTTTTAATTGAGACCAGAGTCTCACTCTGTCGCCCAGGATGGAGTGCAGTGGCACGATCTCAGCTCACTGCAGCCTCAACCGCTCGGGCTTAAGTGATCCTCCCACCTCTGAACCTCCCAAGTAGCTGGGACTACAGGCACCCGCCACCACACCCAGCTAACTTTTGTCCTTTTGTAGAGATAGAGTCTCGCTATATTGCCCAGGTTGGGTCTCGAACACCTGGGCTCAAGCGATCCGCCTGTCTCAGCCTCCCAAAGTGCTGGCTTACAGGTGTGGGCCACCATATCCAGCCTTACTAAGTACTTTTTTTTTCTTTTTTACAGATGGAGTCTCACTATGTTGACCAGGCTGGTCTCAAACTCCTGACTTCAAGCAATCCTCCCACCTCAGCCACCCAAAGTGCTGGGATTATGGGCATGAGCCATTGTGCCCGGCTTTTTCTAAGTATTTTTAATATCATAATGATTGTTTGCATTCTACAAGGATATGTTATAATTTGCTTTATATTAAGTCCCATTTGTGGGATAGATTCTCCCCCTCCCCAAATTTTTACTATTAGAAACAATATTTAACACCACCACCTGAAGTAATTTTTTCAAAAATATTAAAAATCTAATATTTCCTAGCAAGCAGAAAAAAACTATTTAAAGGAAATTAAAAATAGTAACAACAAATGGAAAATTGTGAGTAAAACTGAATCTAATAAATCATCCAGCTCCAACTTGAAGGTTATAGGAAATGAAACCATATGAAAAGTCCACAACGTGGGACATTTTACAGAAAAATTCATCTAGTATTTTCAACAAGTCAATGGCATGATAAAAAGGGGAAAGTCACTATTCTAGATAAATACTTAAATAATACACTCTGTTGAGTGGTATCCTGGTCTCTAAAAATGTCTAGAATTTGTTTTATTTTTATTTTATTTTATTTTATTTTATTTATTTATTTATTTATTTTGTGTTTATTATTATTTTGAGAGATGGCGTCTTGCTCCGTCGCCCAGGCTGGAGTACAGTGCCTTGATCCTGGCTCACTGCAACTTCCACCTCCTGGGTTCAAGTGATTCTCCGCCTCAGGCTCCAAAGTAGCTAGGAGTACAGGTGTATGCCACCACGCCTGGCTAATTTTTATACTTTTAGCAGAGACAGGGTTTCGCCATTGTTGGCCAGGCTGGTCTCAAATTCCTGACCTCAAGTGATCCACCCGCCTTGGCCTCCCAAAGTGCTGGGAGTACAGGTGTGAGCCACCACACCCAGCTGAATTTGTTTAAAATACTGCAGGAAAAAAAATAAGGGAATCAAATTTAATAACAATCACTAAGCCTAAATTGAGGTGATGGGTAAATGCAGGCTTACTTCAGTGCTTTCCATTTCATCTGTGTTTGAAAGAAAAATATCTGAACTCTAGGCCGGGAGCAGTGGCTCAAGCCTGTAATCCCAGCACTTTGGGAGGCCGAGACGGGCGGATCACAAGGTCAGGAGATCGAGACCATCCTGGCTAACACCGTGAAACCCCGTCTCTACTAAAAATACAAAAAACTAGCCGGGCGAGGTGGCGGGCGCCTGTAGTCCCAGCTACTCGGGAGGCTGAGGCAGGAGAATGGCGTGAACCCGGGAGGCGGAGCTTGCAGTGAGCTGAGATCCGGCCACTGCACTCCAGCCCGGGCGGCAGAGACTCCGTCTCAAAAAAAAAAAAAAAAGAAAAATATCTGAACTCTTTTATTTTAACAAATTCCAAACATGTAAAAGTAGAAACAATATTAAATGAACTCCCTTTTATCCATTACCCAGGGTCAACAAACATTAGTTCACGGTCAATGTTGCTTCCTCTATATCACCTCCCATTTCTCTATCCTAGATTGTATAAAACAAATCCAATACCTCATATCATGCCATCTGTAAGTATTTTAGAATGTATGTCCAAATAATAAGAACTCTTTCTTTTTATTTTTATTTCCATGATACAGCCCTCAGGAGGTCCTGAGAACGTGTGCCTGAGGACTCTTTTTAACATAATCAAAATACCATTATTATGCCTACAATCATTCAATAATTTCTCAGTGTCATCGAGTAAGCATAAGTGCTTAAATTTCCTTGTCTTAAAATATTTTCGAGTTTTATGACTTGTCTGAATCAGGATCAAAGTAAAATTTATATACTACAATATGCTTTTTAAGGGTCTTTTGATCTACAGATTCTCTACCATCTCTTTTTCTTTTTTTATTTAAATTTTTTTTGAAAAAACAGGTTAGTTGTGCCCTAGTGGTTTCTAAAATATAGACGTTGCCGATTCTGTTCTCACAGTGTTGTTTAACATGTTCATCTTTCCTTTTTATTTCCTATAAATTAATCATCATCTACAGACTTGATACAGTTTGATTTTCTGGCAGAGTTGGGGATGTGACTTTCTGTCAGGAGGCACATTATATCTGCTTGTTTCTCTTCTGTGGTGTTAAGAACCTTTGGTGATCATTGCTTAGCTCCATTAAAATGTTTGAAAATTTTTATTATATAAAATAAAAAATAAATTTTAATAATAGTGGAAAACGCAAATAGGAAAGAGGTATTCCTATATTTATTAACATGAAAATAACTGAGATATATTGGTACATGAAGAAAGTTGGGAAATATTATGCATAGAATAATCTCATGTATGATTACAATTATGTGTATATAAATATGTACATGGGAATATAAATGTACAGAAGAAAATCGCTAGGCAGTGGGTGGCTGGGTGTACAAACAGTGAAAGGACATTTTTTTTTTTCTTTTTTTGAGACAGAATCTCACTCTACCACCCAGGCTGGAGTGCAGTGGAATGATCTCAGCTCATCGCAACCTCCGCCTCCCAGGTTCAAGTGATTCTCCTGCCTCAGCCTCCCGAGTAGCTGGGATTACAGGCATGCACCACCATGCCTGGCTAACTTTTGTAGTTTTAGTAGAGATGGGGTTTCACCATGTTGGCCAGGCTGGTCTCGAACTCCTGACCTCAGGTGATCTGCCCACCTTGGCTTCCAGGAGTTCAAGACCAGCCTGGGCAACATGGCAAATGGCTGCCTCTACCAATAAATAAATAAATTAACCAGGTGTGGTGGCATGAACCTGTGGTCCCTGCTACTTGGAAGGCTGAGGTAGGAAGATTGCTTGAGCCTGGGAGGTCAAGGCTACAGTAAGCCATTCTGTCACACCACTGCACTCCAGCATGGATAATAGAGAGAAATTTTGTCTCAAGAAAAAAACAAAAAAAAAAACAAAACAAACAAACAAAAAAAAAAAACAGGCCAGGCACATGCCTGTAATCCTAACACTTTCAGAGGCCGAGGCAGGTGAATCACTTGAGGCCAGACATTCGAGGCCAAACTGGGCAACATTGCAAAACCACATCTCTACAAAAAATACAAAAAATTAGCCAGGCATGGTGGTGCACACCAATAGTCCCAGGTACTCAGGAGGCTGAGGCAGGAGGATCATTTGAGTCCAAATGGAGGTTGCAGTGAGCCGAGATCACCATTGCACTTCAGCCTGGGTGACAAAGTGAGACCCTGTCTCAAAAAAGACAAAGAAAAAAGGAATGCCATTAATTTTTATATGTTGATTTTGTATCTTGCAACTTTACTGATTCGTTGATCAGTTCTAGGAATTTCTTGGTTGAGGCTTTAGATTTCTCTCTATATAAGATGACATCATCTGAAAAAAAAAAAAGACTTTTTCTTTTCTAATCTGGATGCCTTTTATTTCTTTCTCTTGTTGATTGCTCTGGCTAGGACTTCTAGTACTATGTTCAACAAGAGTGGTAAAAGTGGGCATCCTCACCTGGGCAACACAGCAAGACTGTCTACAAAAAAAAAAAAAAAAAAAAAGACAGCCTTATCTAGTTCCAGTTTTTAGAGAAAAGGCTTTCAGCTTTTCCCCATTCAGTATGATGTTAGTTAGTATGATGGGTTTGCCTTATATGGCCTTTATTATGTTGAGGAATATTTCTTCTATGTTCGTAGTTTGAGAGTTTTTATCATGTAAGGATTTGAATTTTATCGAATGTTTTGTCTTTGTATATTGAAATGATCATATGGTTTTTGTCCTTCATTCTGCTGATGTGATGTAGCACATTTATTCGTTTGCATATGTTGAACCATCTTTACATCCCTGGGATAAATCTCACTTGATCATGGCATATTATCTATTTGATGTGTCGTTGGCTTCCGTTTGCTAGTATTTTATCGAGGATTTTTGCATCTATGTTCATCAAAGATGCTGGCAGGTAGGGTTTTTTTGTTGTGTCCTTGTCTGGTTTTGGTTTGAAGCTGGTATCACCTTGATACCAAAACCAAACAAAGACGGTGTGGAAGAGAATATCACCAATATCCCATATGAATACAAATACTAAAATCCTTAACAAAATGTTAGGACATAGAATTTGGCATTATATAAAACAAATTATACAACATGACCCAGTGGTGTTTATTCCCGGCGTGTAAATATGATTCAACATTCAAAAATCAGTCAGTGTAATCTACTATAGTAACAGACTGAGGAAGAAAAATCAAAAGATCATATCATTAACACAGAAAATATTTGATAATATTTAGAACTCATTTATGAGTAAGATTCTCATAAACATAAAAATAGAGGAGAACTTCCCCCAAGAACATAAAGAGCACATACATAAGAACCTACAGCTAGCATCACACTAAAGGTGAAAACTGAATATTTTCCCCTTAAAATTGGTAAGGAGACCAGGATGTCTTTCTCCTCTCAACATCCTTATTCATGAGGATGAGGGTTGCAAGTTCTATTCAGGTCAATAAGACAAGAAAAGGAAATGAAAGACATACAAATCAGAAAGGAAAAAATAAAACTGCCCTTGTTTCTATATAACATGATTGTCTACATAGAAAATCTTAAGAAATCTTCAAAAAAAAACCCTCCTAGAATAAGTGAGTTCAGTAAATATGCAAGATATAAGATAAATATGCAAAAAATAATTGTATTTCTATATAAATGCAATGAATATATAGACACTGAAATTAAAAATACAACATCATTTTAAATTGTTCAAAAAAAACCAGAAATACTTAAGTGTAAGTCTAACAAAAATGTATGGGACTTGTATGCTGAAAACTACAAAATACTTAGGAAAGTAACTTTAAAGAAAATCTAGGCTGAGCGTGGTGACTCACGCATGCAATCCCAGCACTTTGGGAGGCCAGAGTGGGAGGATCGCTTGAGGCCAGGAGTTCAAGACCAGCCTGGGCAACATAGCAGGACTCTGGCCCTAAAAGAGGAAGAAGAAGAAGAACAAGAGGAAGAGGAAGAGGAGGATGAGGAGGAGGAAAAGGAAGAGGATAAATGACACATACTGTGTTCATGGATTGCAAGATTTAATATAGTAAATATATCAATTATCCACAAATTGATATATATGTTTAATGCAATTCCTATCAAAACCTCAGCAAGATTTTATTAATATACACAAAATTATTCTAAAATGTGTATTAAAAAACAAAGGAACTAGAATAACTGAAATAATTGTAAAAATAAAAAAGCAGAACAATTTAGGAGTAATCTTTCTACCCAATTTCAATACTTACATAGCTATGGTCATCAAGATTGGGTAGTATTGGCTGAGTGATAGAGTCTTCAATCAATGGAACTGGAAAGAGAACACAGAAATAGACCCACAAGTACATCCAATAAATTGTATTTACTGATACAACATATTTGTATGTATTTATGGGGTACATGTGATATTTTGTTACATGCAGTGACCAAGTCAGGGTATTTGCTATAAATTTGTACAAAGTTGCAAGCATAATTGAATGAAAATAGCCTTTTCAACCATTGATGATGGAGCGATTGAATATATACTCACAAACAAAAAATAAACCTCAACCTAACCTCAGACCTCATATAAAAATTAAACCTCAAATGTATCATGGACTTAAGTTTATATATAATATAAAACTATGAAACATTTAGGAAAAAACTTATTAGAAAAATTTTCTGGATCTAGAACTCAGCAAGAAGTGTTCAGACTAGACACTGAAAGCATGATCTGTAAAAGGAAAAATTGTGGTACATCAAAGTTAAAACTTTTTCTCTGCAAGAGACTCTGTTAAAAGGAAGAAAGATAGGCCGGGTATGGCGGTTCATGCCTGTAATCCCAGTACTTTGGGAAGCCAAGGAGGGCAGATCACCTGAGGTCAGGAGTTCAAGGCCAGTCTGGCCAACATGGTGAAACCCCATTTCTACTAAAAATACAAAAAATTAGCCAGGCGTGGTGGCACACGCCTGTAATCCCAGCTATGCAGAAGGGAGGCATGAGAATCGCTTGAACCCAGGAGGCGGAGGCTGCAGTGAGCTGAGATCCTGCCACCACACTGCAGCCTGGGTTACATGATGAGTCTTCATCTGGAAAAAAAAAAAAAAAAAAAAAAAAAGGAAGAAAGATAAGCTACAGACTGGGAGAAAATATTTGCAAACCACATATCCAGCAAAGAACTGAATCTATAAAATACATAAAGAACATGTATAGAAAACATAAAGAGCTCAAAACTCAACAGTTAAAAAAATCTAGTTAGAAAAGATATAAATGGAAATTTCACTGAAGGGGATGTACAGGTGGCAAAAGAGGACATGGAAAGATACCATTGTTAGCCATTAGAAAAATGCAAGTTAATGCTGGGAGTCATGGCTCATACCTGTAACTCCAACACCTTCGGAGGCAGAGGTGAGAAGATTGCTTGAGTCCAGGAGTTCGAGACTAGCCTGGGCAACATGGCAAAACCCCATCTCTACAAAAAAATACAAAAAAATTAGCCAGGTGTGGTGACATGCACCTATAGTCCCAGCTACTTGGGAGGCTGAGACAGGAGGATGGCTTGAGCCCAGGAGGTGGAGGTTGCAGTGAGGCAAGATTGCATCACTGCACTTCAGCTTGGACAATATAGTGAGAACCTGTATCTACAAAAATAAAATAAAATAATACAAGAAATTGCAAGTTAAAACTGCAATTAGGCAACATGACACATCCATCAGATTGGCTAAATTTAAAACTAGTAACAATATCAAATGCTGACACGTGTCCAGAAACACAAAATCACCCATTCTTGCTAATGGGAATATGAGCAGTGCCACGATTCTGAAAAATTGTTTGGTAGTTTCTTAAAAATCTAATGCACAAGTAGATCCAAAATCAATTGTTAAGTTAAAAAAACAAGTTACAGAACAATATGCATAATTTGATCTTCTTTTAAAATTTTATTTCAATAGTTTTAGGGGAACAGGTGGTGTTTGGTTACATGGAAAGGTTCTTTTGTGCTGATTCCTGAAATTTTGGTGCACTCATCACCTGAACAGTGTACACTGTACCTAATGTGTAGTCTTTTATTCCTCACCCTCCTCCTACTCCTCCCCACAAGTCCCCAGAGTTCATTATATCATTCTTATGCCTTTGCATCTTCATAGCTTAGCTCCCACTTACAAGTGAGAACATATGGTATTTGGTTTTCCATTCCTGAGTTACTTGACTTAGAATAATGGTTGCTGTGACTGCCATTATTTTGTTAATTTTTATGGCAGAGTAGTATTCCATGGTATATAAATAAAACACATTTTCTTTATCTAACTTGTTGGTTGATGAGCATTTTAAGATTGGTTCCATATATTTGCAATTGTGAATAGTGCTGCTATAAACATGCTGTGCAATTGTCTTTTTCATATAATGACTTATTTTCCTCTGGGTAGATACCCAGTAATGCGGCTGTTGGATCAAATGGTAGTTCTACTTTTAGTTCTTTAAGGAATCTCCACACTGTTTTCCATAGTGGTTGTACTAGTTTACATTCCCACCAGCAGTGTAGAAGTGTTCTCTTTTCACCACCTCCATGCCAACATCTGTTTTTATTTATTATTTAATCATGGCCATTTTTGCAGAAGTAAGGTTGATCTTATTTTTAAAAGCACAACACAAAACAAAATGTATATGGGTCTTTATATTTGTATTTGCTTAGGAAAAGTTGTGGAAGGGATATATGGGCAACCATGAATTGCAGTAATCTCTTTGTTATGGAATAAGAAAGGAGACTGAGGAAAACACATTTTCCAGATGTGATTAGAAGTAGTCTCTATGGCAGCACTATGCAATAAAATATTTTGTGATGCAGAATTAGAAAAAACTATTTTAAAATTCATATGGAACCATAAAGGAGTCTGTATAGCCAAGACAATCCTAACCAAAAAGAACAAAGCTGGAGTCATCATCCAACTGAATTTCAAACTATACTGTAAAGCTACAGTAACCAAAACAGCATGGTACTGGTATAAAAACAGACACATAGACCAATGAAACAGAATAGAGAACTCAGAAATAAGATCACACATAATCTTCAACAAATCTGACAAAAACAAGCATTAGAGAAAGAATTTCCTATCTAATAAATGGTGCTAGGAAAACTGGCTATCCAATTGCAGAAAATTGAAACTGGATCCCTTCCTCACACCTTATACAAAAATTAACTCAAGATGGATTAAAAACTTAAGTGTAAAACCCAAAACTATAAAACCCTAGAAGAAAATCTAGGCAACACTATTCAGGACATAGACACAGGCAAAGATTTCATGATAAAATTGCCGAAAGCAATTGCAACAAAAGCAAAAATTGACAAATGGATCTAATTAAACTAAAGAGCTTCTGCACAGCAAAAGAAACTATCAACTGAACAGGCAACCTACAGAGTGGGAGAAAATTTTTGCCTTTATTTTTGAGACAGAGTCTCACTCTGTCACTCAGGCTGGATAGCAATGGCACAATCTCAGCTCACTGCAACCTCTGCCTCTCAGGTTCAAGCTATTCTCCTGTCTCAGCCTCCTGAGTAGCTGGGATAACAGGCACCTGCCATCGTGTCCAGTATTTTTGTAGAGACAGAGTTTCACCATGTTAGCCAGGCTAGTCTCAAACTCCCGACCTCAGGTGATCCACCCACCTCAGCCTCCAAAAGTGCTGGAATTATAGGCTTGAGCCACTGCACCTGTCCAAAAATCTTTGCAATTTATCCACCTGACAAAGGTCTAATATCCAGAATTAGATAGTACAAGGAACTCAAACAAATTTACAAGAAAAAAAAAACCATTAAAAAGTGGGCAAAGGACATGAACAGACATGTCTCAAAAGAAGACATTCATGCAGGCAACAAACATATGAAAAGAAAGCTCAACATTACTGACCATTAGAGAAATGCAAATCAAAGACACAGTGAGATACCATCTCACACCAGTCAGAATGGCCATTATGAAAAAGTCAAGAAACAACAGATGCTAGTGAGGTTGTAGAGAAACAGGAATACTCTCACACTGTTGGTGGGAATGTAAATTAGTTAAATCATTGTGGAAGATGGTGTGAAAGAATAATCAAGCAAAATAAAAATTAAGAATACTTGTTTAAAAAAAAAAAAAAAATTTTGTGATGATGGAAATGTTCAACACTGTGCTGTCCAACAGGGTAGCTCCTAGCCAATTGTGGTTACTGAGCACTTGAAAAGTGGCTAATGCAACTGAGGACTGAATTTTTAATTCCATTTTAATTAATTTTAATTTTAAAATAGCCATAAATGGCTAGTGGCTGACTTAGTGAACAGCACGGCTCTAGAATCAAAATGAATGTATCCACAGCCTTTTTCCACCACTTTCAAGTTATTTAAACACAAGTACATTTCTGAATGCCTCAATTTCTTCATTTATGGAAACTGGATGATAGGAATATTTTACTAGTAAGGTTGCTGTGTAATCTTCTCAGAACCATACTTATACATTGATATAATTATGTCACCTCCTATTTAATACTTTGTGTACTTTTGAAATTTTGTACAATAAACATGTATTTCCTTTGTAAGTTTTATAAAATATATTTTTTGAAAGCTAAAACTTCACTGGTTTTGTATAGTCTCTTCCATGAATAGAAAAAAAATGCAATTTGAGTCCCACTTTTCCCTCTACCCAGTTACAAGTTAAGGCTGACATTATTAAATGGGCAATGGTATAAAGTCAGAAATGGCTGACCTGTGGGTTCCTAAGAAGCCTGAGACTTCTCTGGCTTAAGCTCACATTTTTGCAGTGAGGCACTACTGGTTACCTTCCTGGGTCTCTAAGGCTACTTATTTCCTTGAGTTATTTTCCTTCCCCTCTCACATACCTGAGATGTTCCACCCTTTAGAACTATCATGACCTACAGTCTTCATGGAGCTTAGCATCTAGAGGTGGAGAAAGAGAAAACAAGTAATCAATTAAATGTTGTAACAGATATTATGAATAAAAGAAACAAAGCTGTAGACAAAAAAAAAAAGGTTGGCAGAAATATTGATCAAAAAAGGTCTTTCTGAGAAAATGACTATGATGATTAATTTTATGTATCAACTTGACTTGGTCACAGATGCCTACATAGCTAAACATTTCTAGGTCTGTCTGTGAGAATGTTTCTGGACAAGATTAGCATTTGAATTGGTGGACTGAGTAAAGCTGATGGCCCTCCCCAGTATGAGTGGGCACCCTCCTGTCTGTGAGGATCAGAATAGAACAAAAAGGTGGAGGAAATTAACTCTGCCTGACCACCTGAACTGGAACATCAATCTTCTCTGTCCTCAGTGAATCTGGTTTGCAGGCCTTTAGACCCAGACTGTCATCTACAACATCAGCCCTCTGTCTTTCAGGCCTTTGAACTACACTACCAGTTTTTCTATGTCTTCAGCTTGTAGACAGCATACCAAGGGACTTCTCAGCCTCCATAATTGTATGAGCTAATACCATATAATAAATCTCTTCCTTTATAGGTAGAGAGAGAGAGAGAGATGCCATGAAGTGAGCCAAAGGCATAGCCTTGCAGATAGAGGAAACAGAATGTGCAAAGACACTAAGCTGAGAAATAACTTGGAATTTCCTAGACATATAAAGAAAGCCGGTATGACCAGAAAACAGTGAGTGAGGGAAAGGTGATGTGGGCCATACTTGAATAACTACCAGAAAAAAGCCATATGACACAGGCCAATGGAAGAACTGGGGGTTTATTCTAAGGACTATGTCTAGATAGATTACGTAATATAATTCACATTTTAAGGTTATTGCTTTGTCAGAAATGGAAGAATAATGGCCTTATAGTCCATCAAGCCCTCCTTTTGTTGGCTATTATCAAAAACGGCATCAGTGAGGCTGGGAATGGTAGCTCACACCTGTAATCCCAACACTTTGGGAGGCCAGGAGTTTGAGACCAGCCTGGGCAACATGCAAGATCCTGTCTCTACAAAAAAAAATTTTATAAAATAAATTTTTTAAATGGCAGAAGGGCTCTTTTCACTCTAAGGGGTCATTTCAGTTACCTATTGCTACGTGCAAAACACATCAAACCTTAATGGCTTAAAACCACATTATATTATTATTTCTCATGTTTCTGGAGCATTCTCATTTGGGGTCACTTATGCAGTTGCTATCAGATGATGACTGGGACTGCAATCATCTGAAGTCTTGACTGGGCTGGACATCCAAGATGGCTCCCTCCCATGGCTTGCAGTTGATGCTGGCTTTTGGCAGAAAACTCAGCCGGGCTGTCAACTACAGTATCTACCCAGACTCTTCATCTGCCTTGGGCTGCTTTCATTATGACAGTTGGGTTCTGAATAAGAGCATCAAACAGGGAGCATCTTAAGAACAAGTGTTACAAGTGGTCCAAGTGAAAGCTGCAAACCTTTTCTTTTTAGACAGAGTTTCACTCTTGTTGCCCAGGCTGGAGTGCAGTGGCACGATCTCGGCTCACGGCAACCTCCACCTCCCCGGTTCAAGCGATTCTCCTACCTTAGCCTCCCAAGTAGCTGGGATTACAGGTGTGTGCCACCATGCCTGGCTAATTTTTGTATTTTTAGCAGAGACAGGGTTTCACCATATTGGCCAGGCTGGTCTTGAACTCCTGACCTCAGGTGATCTGCCCACCTCAGCCTCCCAAAGTGCTGGAATTATAGGTGTGAGTCACAGCGCCTGGCCTGAAAGTTGCAAGGCTTCTTATGATCTAACTTCAGAAGTTCCCATAACATCACCTCTGCCACATTCTATAGGTTGAAGATCATTGAGGCTAATCCAGATTCAAGGTGAGAGGAATTATATTTCACCTGTCAATGACTGGACACTGTGTTAGTTATCTAATACTGGTAAAAACAAATGAACAAAAAAAAAGCAACTATACTGACTTTAAATCACATATATTTATTAACTCATAGTTTCTACAGGTCAAGAATCTGGGCAGGGCTTGACTGGGTCCTCTACTTTAGGGTCTCTTACAAGCAAGCAACCAAGGTATCTGCCAGGGCTGGGGTCTTATCTGGAGGCTCAACTGGGAAAGGATACACTGCTCATTTGCATGTCTGTTGGCAGATTTTAGTTCCTTGTGAGCTATTGGACTGAGGGCCTCATCTTCTTGCTAGCCATCACACAAAAGCTTCCCTGAGTTCCTCGCCATGGGAGTCTCTCCGTATGATAATATCTTACTTCATTAAAGCCAGAAAGGAAGAGAGCCATTATAGAAACTGGTAGCAACACAAAAGTTGCAATCTCATTTGCTTCATTCTGTTGGTTAGATGCAAATCACTAGTTTGGTCCACACTCATGAGTAGGGGATTTCACAAGGATGTGAATATCGGGAGTGTGAATCATTAAGGACTCTCTGAAAGTCTGCCCACCACAAGTACAAAAGAATGCAGGGCTGTGTTTAATCTGCCACAGGAGCTTGCTACTAAAGACTAAAAGGAGACTGGCAAATATTAATATATTCGACAATATTTACTGAGTGCCAGCTATGTGCCATTCAGGCATCAGAGCAGGCCCAAGAAATACAGGGATGAATAAGACATCACAACTGCCCCCAAGGAGATCATAGGCCAAAAGGAGAGAAAGACCTTTAAGGAAATTGCAGTGTAATAAATGCAAGAATAAAAATACATGCAATGGGGCTGGGCACAGTGGCTCACACCCATAATCCCAGCACTGTGGGAGGCCAAGGCAGGAGGATCACCTGAGCCTGGGACTTCAAGACCAGCCTGGGCAACATGGCAAGACCCAGTTTCTATAAAAATAAAAATAAAAAACACATGCAATGTATAGAATGGTAAAGAGGATGATATAGAGGGGTCTGTCAGGAAAAGACGAAGCCTGACCAAGGTATTGAGAGGTGAATGGGAGTTTATGAGTTAAACGAAGTTACGCTAAGCCATGGAACTAGCATTGCAATAGAACAAAATGAGAAACAGCATTGTGTATTTATAGGATAATGAACCTTTTGGCTTGTCTGGAGGATAAAGTCAAAGAAACAGGAAGAACCAAGAGTGGAAAGTGACCTAAGAAAAGGTGTAGTACCAGGGGCCACATTAAGATGCATCAATTCTCTAGGTCATGAGGTAAAAGCAGAGTCCTCAGTAGGAGAGAAATATAACACATACATAGTTTAATCTCATCTCTGCAGGGGTTGCATGGAGAATTAGCTGAAGGGAAGTGAAGGGAGAAGGAGAGTAGACAGGGGAGGCTAATGCAGTAATCTAGTACAAGTTAACCAAATTAGAACTGAAAGTACAGCTGTGGGGAATGGAAGGCTAGTTATGGATTAAAGGCAGTCATGGGATATAATCAATAGGCTGTACTTACTGTTTGTAGTGGATGAAAGAAGAGCTTTGGGAAAGAATGAAGCAAGTTGGAAAAATCCAGGCTACATCTTGTTTTCGGACTCAATGCTGTTTGTGGAGGAAGGAGGGGCTAAAAAAGGTTAAGTGCTCATCTGGACACAGAAGGCTGCAGCTGACTGTGAAATACCCAGGTGGAAATGTGAAGCTAGCAGTTTACAACTGGTTCTGTAGCTCAGGAGAGACACCTGACTGCAATAGAGATTTAGGACTCTCCAGTGAGTAGGGAGAAGATGCCTAGAAAGAAGTACACAGCAGGATGAGTCCTGAGGGACATAAACACGAAAGGACATAGAAAAAGAGGATCCAGCCACCGCTGCTAAGAACAAATGTAGAAGATGTGTTAGTTTGTTTTGCGTTGCTATAAAGACATACTTGAGGCTGGGTAATTTATGAACAAAAATGTTTATTTTGGTTCGCCATTCTGCAGGCTGTACAAACATAGTACCAGCATCTGTTCAGCTTTTGGTAAGGCCTCAGGAAGCTTTTACTCATGGCAGAAGCCACAAGGAGAGCAGGCATGTCACATGGAGAAAGAAGGAGCAAAAGAGCTGCCAGGCTCTTTTAAACAATCAGCTCTTGCATTTACTATTAGAGCAAGAATTTCCTCATTACCACAGGGAGGGCACCATGCCATTCATGAGTGGTCTGCCCCCAGGATCCAAATACCTCCCACAAGGACCCACTTCCAACATTGGGGATCACATTTCAACATGAGATTTGGAAGGGACAAAAGTCAAAATGATATCATTCTGCCCTGGCCCCCCAAATATCATGTCCTTCTCACATGGCAAAATATAATAATGCCTTCCCAATAATCCCCCAAAGTCTTAATTCAATGCAGCATTAACTCAAAAGCCCCAAGTCCAAAGTCCAAAGCCTCATCTAAGACTCAAGGCAAGTTCCTTCCACCTATAAGCCTGTAAGATCAAAAACAAGTTATTGATTTCCAAAATACAATGGTGAACAGGCATTGGGTAAATATTCCCATTCCAAAAGAGAGAAATTGGCCAAAGGAAAGGGGCAACAGGTCCCATGCAAGTCTGAAACCCAATAGGACAGACATTAAACCTTAGATATCCAAAGTAATCTCCCTTGGCTCCACGTTTCACATCCTGGACACACTGGTGGGAAAGGTAGGCTTCCAAGGTTTGGGCAGCTTCACCCCTATAGCTTTGCTAGGTATAGCTCAAGTGGCTGCTCTCATGAGTTGGAGTCTGATGTCTGTGGCTTTTCCATGCTAGGGTTGCTGGCTGCTGGTGGTGCCACCATGCTGGAATCTGGACGGTGGCAGTCTCATTCCAACAACTCCACTAGGCAGTGCCCAGCTGGGGACTCTGTGTGGGGGCTCCAACCCGACATTTCCCCTCAGCATTGTGATAGTAGAGGCTCTTTGCAGGGAAGGGTTCCACCCCTGCAGCAGGCTTCTGCCTGGGCACCCAGACTTTTCCATTCATCCTCTGAAACCCAGGTAGAAGCTGCCAAGCCTTCTTCACTCTTGCATTCTGTGCACCTACGGGCTTAACACCACATGGGAGTCGTCAAAACTTATGGCTTGTGGCTTCCAGATTGCATTCTCTGAAGTGGCAACCAGAGCTGAACTTGAAGCCCTTTGAACTCTTTTTTAGTCATTCTAGTCTCTCTAGCAAGCAATCGCTTTGTAGCCTGTTTGAATTCCTCTCCTAAAAAAGCTCTTTCTGGGGCCAGGCGTGGTGGCTCATGCCTGTAATCCCAGCACTTTGGGAGGCCAAGGTGGGGGGATCACAATGTCAACAGTTCAAGACCAGCCTGACCAACATGGTGAAACCCCATTTCTACTAAAAATACAAAAAAATTAGCTGAACCACGCTGGGATTACAGGTGGTAGGTGCCTGTAATCCCAGCTACTTGGGAGGCTGAGGCAGGAGAATTGCTTGAAACCGGAAGGCGGAGGTTGCAGTGAGCCGAGATTGTGCCATTGCACTCTGGCCTGGGCAACAAGAGCAAAACTCTGTCTCAAAAAAAAAAAAAAAAAAAAAAAAAAAAAAAAAGCTCTTTCCTTCTATACCACATGGCCAAGCTATACATTTTCCGAACTCTTATACTCTGCTTTCAACTATAAATTCCCACTCTGAGTTACTCGTTTGCTCCCACATCTGATCATAGGCTGTTAGGAGCAGCCATACCACCTCTTGAATGCTTTGCTGCTAAGAAATTTCTTCCACCAGATACCCTGTCATCACTCCTCATTTTAACCTTCTACAAATCCCTAGGGCACAGACACAATGCAGCCAAACTATTTGCTAATGTGTAACAAGGATGACCCTTGCCCAGTTTCTCATAAGTTCCTCATTTCCACTTAAGACTACATCAGCATGGCCTTCACTGTCCATATTTCTATGAGCATTTTGGTCAAAACCACCTAACAAGTATCTAAGAAGTTCCAAACATTCCCTGGTCTTCCTGTCTTCTTATGAACCCTCCAAATTCTTCCAATCTCAGCCCAGTACACAGTTTCAAAGCTGCTTCTACATTTTCAAATGTCTTTATAGCAACACCCCACTCCTTGGTACCAATTTTCTGTGCTAGTCTATTTTGTATTAATATAAAAGAATACCTGAGACTGGATAGTTTATAAAGAAAAAGGTTTATTTTGGCTCATGGTTCTGCAGGCTGTACAAGCATAGCATGAGCATCTGCTTATCTTCTGATGAGGCCTCAGGAAGCTTTTACCCATGGCGGCAGAAGGCACAGAGAAAGAGGCATGTCACATGCCAAAGTCACACATATCCATGTATCAATCAATGCAAGTTCTTTTCTTACTCTTAATTTTGTTGAGGTATAATGTAAAAACCATAAAATGCACCAATTTAAATTAGTTCTTAGTATATCCATAAAGTTGTACAATCATCACCACTATCTAATATAAGAACATTTTTATCATCCCAAAATGAAACTGCATATCCCTCCATATTTCATTAACAGCCACTCTCTATTCTTTCCTCTTTTCAGCCCCCTCAAGCCAGTAATCTTCATTCTGTTTCTGTATTTTCCTAGTCTGGATATTTTATAGAACCTAAAATATACTACATTGTCTTCTGTGTCTGGCTATGTTCACTTAGCACAATGTTTTTGAGTTTCACCTACATTGTGGCATAAATAAGTATTTCATTTCATTTTATGGCTCAGTAATATTCATTAGACGGATATACCAAGTTTTATTTATCCACTTATCAGTTTGGGACATTTATTTCTGTTTTTTCCTTCTATAAGTAATGCTGGTATAAACATTTATGTTCAAATTTTTGTATGAACATATGTTTTTAATTCTCTTTGATATATACCTAAAAGTGGAATTTCTGGATCACATGGTGACTCTATATTGAACTTTTTGAGGAATGACCAGACTAGGCTGCTTTCCAAAGTAGCTGCATCATTGTACATTCACAACTGAAATGTACAAGAATGTTATCTTCTGGTTTTTGTTTGGTTGGTTTTGATTTTCCTTAATTACAGCTACCTTAGCAGATGTAAAGTAGTATCTCATTGTGGCTTTAGTTTATAGTTTCCTAAGAACGAATAATGTTAAGCAGTTTTTCATGTAATTATTGGTCATTAATATGGTTTTGTTTTGATTTGTGTTTGAGGCAGAGTCTTGCTCACCCAGGCTGGAGAGCAGTGGCATGAGCTCGGCTCACTATAACCTCTGCCTCCCAGGTTCAAGTGATTCTCCTGCCTCAGCCTCCTGAGTAGCTGGGATTACAGGCACCCACCACCACATCTGGCTAATTTTTGTATTTTTAGTAGAGACGAGGTTTCACCACGTTTCCCAGTCTGGTCTCAAACTCCTGGCCTCAAGTGATCCACTCGCCTTGGCCTCCTAGAGTGCTGGGATTACAGGCGTGAGCCACCGTGCCCGGCCTGGTCATTTGTTTATCTTTTTGGAGATATGCCTATTCAAGTTTTTGTCCATTTTTTAACTAATTATTTGTCTTTTGTTGTTAAAAGAGTCATTTATATTATTAATTAATTGATTTTTAAAAATTGTTTTTTGTGGAGACAAGATCTCCCTATGTTTTCCAAGCTGGCCTCAAACCCCTAGGCTCAAGCAATCCTCCCACCTCAGCTTCCCAAAGTGCTAGGATTACAAGCATGAGCCACTGTGCCTGGTAAGAGTTCTTTATATATTTGGGATAATAAACTCCTACCAGATGCCCTTTCTCACCACTCCTATTCAACATAGTGTTGCAAGTTCTGGCTAGGGAAATCAGGCAAGAGAAAGAAATAAAGGGTATTCAAATAGGAAAAGAGGAAGTCAAATTGTCTCTGTTTGCAGATGACATGATTGTATATTTAAAAAAACCCATCATCTCCGCCCAAAATCTCCTTATTCTGATAAGCAACTTCATCAAAGTCTCAGGATACAAAATCAATGTGCAAAACCACAGGTATTCCTATACACCAATAATAGACAAACAGAGAGCCAAATCATGAGTGAACTCCCATTCACAATTGCTACAAAGGGAATAAAATACCCAGGAATCCAGTGTACAAGGGATGTGAAGGACCTCTTCAAGTTGAACTACAAACCACTGCTCAACAAAATAAAAGAGGACACAAACAAATGGAAGAACATTCCATGCTCATGGATAGGAAGAATCAATATCATGAAAATGGCCATACCGCCCAAGGTAATTTATAGATTCAATGCGATCCCTATCAAGCTACCAATGACTTTCTTCACAGAATTGGAAAAAACTACTTTAAAGTTCATATGGAACCAAGAAAGAGCCCGCATTGCCAAGATAATAGTAAGCAAAAAGAACAAAGCTGGAAGCATCATGCTACCTGACTTCAAAGTATACTACAAGGCTACAGTAACCAAAACAGCATGGTACTGGTACCAAAACAGATATATAGACCAATGGAACAGAACAGAGATCTCAGAAATAACACCACACATCTGCAACCATCTGATCTTTGACAAATCTGACAAAAACAAGCAATGGGGAAAGGATTCCTTATTTAATAAATGGTGCTGGGAAAACTGGCTAGCCATATGTAGAAAGCTGAAACTGGATCCCTTCCTTACACCATACAAAAAAATATTAATTCAAGATGGATTAAAGACTTAAATGGGGCCAGATGCAGTGGATCATGCCTGTAATCTCAGCACTTTGGGAGGCTGAGGCAGGCAGATCACTAGGTCAAGAGATAGAGACCATTCTGGCCAACCAACATGGTGAAATCCCATCTCTACTAAAATACAAAAATTAGTTGGGCGTAGTGGTGCACACCTGTTGTCCCAGCTACTCAGGAGGCTGAGGCAGGAGAATCGCTTTAACCCAGGAAACGGAGGTTGCAGTTAGCCAAGCTCATGCCACTGCACTTCAGCCTGGTGACAGAGCAAGACTCCATTAAAAAAAAAAAAAAAAAAAAAAAAAAAAAGACTTAAATATAAGACCTAACACCATAGAAACCCTAGAAGAAAATCTAGGCAGTACCATTCAGGACATAGGCATGGGCAAAGACTTCATGACTGAAACATCAAAAGCAATGGCAATAAAAGCCAAAATAGACAAATGGGATATAACTAAACTAAAGAGCTTCTGCACAGCAAAAAAAAAAAACTATCATCAGAGTGAACAGGCAACCTACAGAATGGGAGAAAATCTTTGCAGTCTACCCATCTGACAAAGGGCTAATATCCAGAATCTACAAAGAACTTAAACAAATTTACAAGAAAAAAACAACTCCATCAAAAAGTGGGTGAAGGATATGAACAGATACTTCTCAAAAGAAGACATTTATGCAGCCAACAGACATATGAAAAAATGCTCATCGTCACTGGTCATCAGAGAAATGCAAATCAAAACCACAATGAGATCCCATCTCATGCCAGTTAGAATGGCGACCATTAAAAAGTCAGGAAACAACAGATGCTGGAGAGGATGTGAAGAAATGGGAACACTTTTACACTGTTGGTGGGGGTGTAAATTAGTTCAACCATTGTGGAAAACACTGTGGCAATTCTTCAAGGATCTAGAACTATAATTACCATTTGACCCAGCCATCCCATTACTAGGTATATACCCAAAGGATTCTAAATAATGCTATTATAAAGACACATGCACACATATGTTTACTGAGGCACTATTCACAATAGCAAAGACTTGGAACCAACCCAAATGTCCATCAATGATAGACTGGATTAAGAAAATGTGGCACATATACACCATGAAATACTATGCAGCCATAAAAAAGGATGAGTTCATGTCCTTTGCAGGGACATGGATGAAGCTGGAAGCTATCCTTCTCAGCAAACTGTCACAAGGACAGAAAACCAAACACCAGATGTTCTCACTCAAAGGTGGGAGTTGAACAATGAGAACACATGGACACAAAGTGGGGAACATCATACACTGGGGCCTGTCGGGGGATGGGGGGTTAGGGGAGATATAGCATTAGGAGAAATACCTAATGTAGATGACGAGTTAATGGGTGCAGCAAACCAACATGGCACATGTATACCTATGTAACAAACCTGCACGTCGTGCACGTGTACCCTAGAATTTATAGAAAATAAAATATAATAAAATAAAATAAACTCCTATCAGATATGTGATTTGTAAATATTTTGTTCCATTCTTTGTGTTGTCTTTTCACTTTCATGATGGCGTCCTTTGATGCACAAAAGGTTTACATCTTGATGAATCTTAAATTTAGCTGATTAAAAAATAATTTAAAAATAGGCTGGGCATGGTGGCTCGTGCCTGTAATCCTAGCACTTTGGGATGTCAAGGCAGGAGGATCTCTTGAGCCCAGGAGTTCAAGTCCAGCCTGTACAACATAGGAAGACCCTGTCTCTAAAATAATAATAAAATAATAAATAATAAAATAATAGATAAATAAAATAATAAAATAAAATAATTTAAAAATTTTAAAAAGGTTTATATTTTGATAAAGTCAAACTCATCTGTTTTTTTCTTTGGTTGCTCATGATTTTGGTGTCATAACTAAGAGTCATATCCTATCCAAGGTATTGAAAATTTACACTTATGTTTTCTTCTACATAAACTTCTTACAAATGCTTTGCATGGCAAGTGCATAATAAAGACTTGTTAAATTTTGAATGAAAGATCAATGAGTGGGGGAGATTAGAAAAATTAATGTAGGCCAGGCACAGTGGCTCATGCCTATAATCCCAGCAATTTGGGAGGCCAAGTCAGGCGGATCACCTGAGGTCAGGAGTTCAAGACCAACCTGGCCAACACGGTGAAATCCTGCCTCTACTAAAAATACAGAAATTAGCAGGGTGTGATGATGGGTGCCTATAATCCCAGCTAGTCTAGGGAGGCTGAGGCAAGAGAATCTCTTGAACCTGGGAGGCAGAGGTTGCAGTGAGCCGAGATTGCACCATTGCACTCCAGCCTGAGTAACAGAGCAAGACTCCATCTCAAAAAAAAAAAATAAAAGAAAAATTAATGTAATTTTTTTTTCTTAAAATGTTTGCAGCTGGGAGCAGTGTCTCACGCCTGCAATCCTAGCACTTTGGGACATCAAGGGAGGTGGATCACTTGAGGTCAGGAGTTAGAGACCAGCCTGGCCAACATGTTGAAACCCCATCTCTAATAAAAATACAAAAAACTAGCCAGGTGTGGTGGCAGGAGCCTATAGTTCCAGCTACTCCAGAGGCTGAGACAGGAGAATAGCTTGAACCTGGGAGGCAGTGGTTGCAGTGAGCCAAGATCACACCATTGCACTCCAATGTGGGTGACAAGAGTGAAACTCCATCTCAAAGGGAAAAAAAAGTTTGAAGCTGGGTGTGGTGGCTCATGCCTGCAGTCCCAGCACTTTGGGAGGCCAAGAGGAACAGATCACTTGAGCCCAGGAATTCAAGATCAGCCTGGGCATCATGGTGAAACCCTGTCTCTACAAAAAAATACAATAATTAGCCTGGTGTGGTGGAGCACACCTGTAGTCCCAGCTACTGGGGAGGCTGAAGTGAGAAGATTGCTTGAGCCTGGGAGGTGGATGCTGGACTGAGCCATGACCATGCCACTGCACTCCAGCCTGGGCAACAGAGCAAGACCCTGCCTCAAAAAAAAAAAAAAAAAAAAAAAGTTTGAATCTATGGAAAACTAAGCAAAGCAAAAAAATGTGAATCTGGCTGGGCGCAGTGGCACTTTGGGAGGCTGAGGTGGATGGATAGCTTGAGGGCAGAAGTTCAAGACCAGCCTGGCCAACATGGCAAAATCCCCCCTCTACTAAAATACAAAATAAAAAGCTGGGCGTGGTGGCATGTACCTGTAATACCAGCCACTCAAGAAGCTAATGCAAGAGAGTTGCTTGAACGCAGGAAGCAGGGGTTGCATTGTGCCAAGATCACACCGCTGCACTCCAGCCTGGGTGATCCTATTCATTTGGAATGTGCCAATGAACCAAAGACTCCCAGCCTCATGTAACTAACTTAATTACTTTTTTTTTTTTTTTTTTTTTTTTGAGACAGAGTCTCACTCTGTTGCCCAGGCTGGAGTGCAGTGGCACAATCTCGGCTCACTGCAACCTCCACCTTCTGGGTTTAAGCAGTTCTCCTGCCTTAGCCTCCCTAGTAGCTGGGATTACAGGCATGCATCACCACACCCAGTTAATTTTTGTATTTTGAGTTTTTAAATCTACAAACAACCTGCAGCTAATACCATACATAATGGTGAAAAACTAGATGCTTTTTCACTAAGATTAGGAAGAAGGCAAGGATATTCCTTCTCACTACTCCTTTCCAACATCATACTGAAAGTCCTAGCTAATGCAGTAAGACAAGAAAAGCAAGTAAAAGGCATACAGATTGCAAAGGAAGCAATGAAGCTCTTTGTTCACATGTGACATGATTGTCTATAGAAAATCTCAAAGAATTGACAAAAAAAAAAAAAAAAAAAAAAAAAAAACTCCTGGAATCAATAAGCAATTACATCAAGGTTCAGGATACTAGGTTAATATCCAAAGTCTATTGCTTTCCTATATGCGAGAAAGTAAAAACTGGATTTTAAAATTAAAAACAATACATTAGCGCCAAAAGAATAAAATAGGTACATCTAACAAAATATATGCTAGAGCTGTATGAAGAAAACTTTAAAAAACTGATTAAAGAAATTGAAGAACTAACTAAATAAAAAGGTATACCATGTTCACGGATAGGAAGAGTCAATATTGCTGTCAGTTCTGCACAACTTGATGTATAGATTCCAATCAAAATCCTAGAAAGTTGTTTTTGTGAAAATTGACAAACCGATTCTATAGTATATATGGAGAAGCAAAAGACTCAGAGAAGCCAATACAATATTGAAAGGTTAGAACGAAGTCAGAGGACTGACACTACCCAACTTTAAGTCTTACCATAATTGAACTACAATAACTTTGAGCTACAGGAATCAAACCGTATTATTGGTGAAAAAATAGACAAAGAGATGAGTGCAATAGAGAACCCAGAAACAGACTTATACATATATAGTCATCTCACCTTTGACAAAGAAGTAAAAGCAATAGAACCGAGCAAATGGAGTCTTATCAGATGGTGCTGAAGCAATTGGGTGTCCACACATTAAAAAAGCGAACCTAGACACAAACTTCATTCCTTTCACAAAAATTAAATCAAAATGGATCACAGCCCTAAATGTAAAATGCCAAACTACAAAATTCGTACAAGATAAGAGAAGAATATCTAGATAACCTTGGGGTTGGCAATGACTTTTTAGATACAACATGATGTATGAAAGAAAAAAGTGACAAGCTGGAATTTAATAAAATTTAAAACTTCTGCTCTGCAAAAGACATCATCAGTAGAAAGACAAACTATGTACTGGGAGAAAATATTTGCAAAGGACATATCTGATAAAACATACAAAGAACTTTTAAAACTCAACAGTAAGATAATGAACCAACTGATTTAAAAATGGCCAAAAATTCTTAATAAACATTTTTTCAAGATATACAGCTGGCAAATAAGCATAGGAAATATGTTTAACATGTAATTAAGGAATGCAAATTCAAGCAACAATGCCATACCACTACATTCCAATTAGAGTGGCTAACATCCAGCACTAAGTGCTGGAAAGGATGTGGGGCAATGGGAACTCTCAATCGTTGCTGGTGTGAATACAAAATGGCTCAGCCACCTTGAAAAACAGTTTGGCAGTTTTTTACAAAACTAAACATTCTCTTATCAGACAATGCAATAATTGTGTTCCTTGATATTTACCTAAATCAACTGAAAACTTATGTCTATACAAAAGCCTGTGTGCACATGAATGTTTATGGCAGTTTTATTCATAATTTCTAAAACTTGGAAGCAACTAAAGCAAATGAATAAACAAAAATACATTGTAATACATCCAGACAATGGAATATTATTTAGCAATAAGAAGAAATGAGCTGTGTAGCTACAAAAAGAATGGAGGAAACTTAAATGCATATTGCTAATTGGAAGAAACCAATCTGAAAAGGCTACATACTGTATGACCCCAACTATCTGACATTCTGAAAAAGATAGAACTATGGAGACAGTGAAAAGATCAGATCAGTGACTTCCAGGGATCTGGGGAGAGGAAAGGATGACTAGGTGGATCTATAAGATTTTTAGGGCAGCAAAACCATTTTGCATGATACTATAATGGCAGGTACATGTCATTATACATTTATCAAAACCCATAGAATGCACAACACAAAGCATGAACCCTAATGTAAACTATGAACTTCAATTGATAATGATGTGTCAATGTTGATTCATCATTTGTAACAAATATGCCACACTGGTGGGGAATGTCAACAATGGTGGCAAAATCACGTGTGTGTGTATTGTGTGAGGAAGGTGACTATGTGGGAACTCTGTACCTTCTGTTCAACTTTGCTGTTAGCCTAAAACTTTTCTAAAAATTAAAGTCTATTAAGTAATGTATGCATCAGTCATCATCAAAGTATTTTTTAGAGCTGGCCACGGTGATGCTCACCTGGAGTCCCAGCTACTCTGGAGGCTGAGGCAAGAGGATCGCTTCAGGCCAGGATTTCAAGGCTGTAGTGCACTAAAATCATGCCTGTGAATAGCCACTGCACTCTAGCCCAGGCAATATTGCAAGACCTCGTTCCTAAAATTTTTAAGTATTTTTAGGCTCAAGCAGGTGCAGGGACTTACAGGCAGAGCAAGCCCCATCTCAGCTGTCCACAGCACAAAATAGAGGTTACCCTAGAGCATTTCCTGGCAGTCCAAAGGGGACTTTCTTATTTATTTTTACCAGTTTGTAGGGGAAACATTTAGTTCCTAGGAGGCCCAGGGACAAAGTCAGCTGAACAGCTGTAAGCCAGCTTCCTGGGAAGCTTTCCAAAAGCATGGCAGCATTCAGCCGTCTTGTTCCCAGGGGTGCCACCAACATCATGCTCTTGTAATGTGTGCTAGACATAGGACACACCTGTGGTCACCAACCTCTTGCCATTTTTCCTACTTGGTTTTTCATCTGATCTAGCCTATTGTGGACATTTTCCTGTTTAATTCTGTGTCTTATGTCCTTCCAGAGCGCTTGACACACACGACATGGAAACAGGATGTCATCTCCCCTTCCCAAGTCTTTCAAGGTCGGTGGTTCTCAATCTCAGCTACATGCTCAAATCTCCCGGGGAAGGCTGGTCACGGGGCTCATGCCTGGAATCCCAGCACTTTGAAAGGCTGAGATGGGAGGAACTCTTGAGCCCAAGAGTTAAAGAACAGCCTGGGCAACATAACAAGACCCAGTGTCTACAAATAAAAAAATTAGTTGGGCATGGTAGTGTGCCTGTAGTCCTAGCTGCTCGGAGGCAGAGATAGGAGGATTGCTTGAGCCCAGGAGTTTGAAGCTGCAGTGAGCCTTGATCACACCGCTGCCCTCCAGCCTGGACAACACAGCAAGAATCTGTCTCAAAAACATAAAAAATCTGGGGAGATTGAAAAAATTATAATACCTGCGACCCACCTCCTGACATTCTGATTTAATTGATCTAGGCATGGGTAGTTTCTCAACCTTCCTAGATGATTCTAATACGCAGCTAAGGTTGCAAATTACTGATCTCAGAGAGTCATTGAGATTCACACTGGCTCCAGCCAGTAATATAAATAGACTTGTAAAGGAGTTTTAAAGACACTCTTCCCTGCTCTATCCCATCCCTAGAGTACACAGGAAGGTTCTAAGAAACATTCTTTTATCAATTTACTTTTTATTTTTATTTGTTTTTGTTTGTTTGAGACAGAGTCTCACTCTGTCACTCAGGATGGAGTGCAGTGGCACTATCTCAGCTCACTGTAACCTCAGCCTCCTGGGTTCAAGCGATTCTCCTGCCTTAGCCTCCTGAAACTAGCTAGGATTACAGGCGTGAGCCACCACACCTGGCAAATTTTTGTATTTTCAGTAGAGACAGGGTTTCACCATGTTGGTCATGTTGGTCTTGAACTCCTGACCTCAAGTGATCTGCCCCCCTTAGCCTCCCAAGGTGCTGGGATTACATGGGTGAGCTGCTGCACCTGGCCCTATCCATTTATTAACTAATTTTAATAGACATATATATCTCGAACACCTACTAAGTATAAGCTAGGTGCTGAGAAAATACAGACACTTCCCTCGAAATGTTGAGTAATAAAAAGCACCATCAATGTAAATATCTCTAATACAAGGGACGAAGTTATAGGATCACCACTTATGGTTTTAGTTTGCACAGCACAAAAATCCTAAGTCACACTCCTTTTTACAAGCTCTGTCCTGACTCAGGGCTGTGTCAGCCAGAAAGAAGAGGAAGGCCTCTTTGTAATTTACCCTAAGATGCCCCAAAGGCTAGACGAAACCCTGGCCTCATGCAGAATAATCTCAGCTAGGTACTAGCACCATGCCTAGAATATGAGAGGTACTCTATTTTTCCATGTTTATTGAATAATTAAAAAGGGCTGCCCAGAAGTATTCAGAAGAGGGGATTCTGTCCAGGAGGATTAGGACCAGAAGGGCTGAAGCAGTGACGCTGGAGCAGGACTTTGAGGAATGACATGCCCCTTGGAGAACCAGAGGACAAGCATTCCTGGCAGGTGGGATGATCCACGGAGTAGAGAGTGGATATCTGAGGCATTTATAGCCTTTGAAACATAGCAGGAAGGGACCCCATGAAGCAGGCAAAGTGAGTTGGGGATAAGCAGTGGAGGGCTTGCTGTGGAGTTGAGAATTTTACCAAATTGGGAGCAGTTGAAGGATTTCCAGCTAAGATGTAATGCAAACAGATTATGCTGGTGGCCCTGCAGAGGAAGGACTCAGGAGCAACTAGGGTAAGGCACAAGTAGCCACCCAAGACTCCAAGTAAGAGTTGGAAAGGTACTTAGTAGCCGTGAGAATCCCCAAGGAAACACTACAATTAGATTCCCAGGAGTTCTGAGTTATAGACTGTTTCTCCCTCAGCCCCATGCACGCTGTGCTCACATTCTGTGTCTAGGCTACCAAGGGCACCCTGTTTTCTGGTTGGCTATCATTACTTTTGCAGTGGGTAGAGCAACAGCCTTTGTGTATGTATCCTTAGACAATCTAATGTGATCAATAGTCAAAGAAATAAAGTTTTGAGAGAGCCTGGGCAACACAGGGAGACTCTGTCTCTACAAAAATACAAAAATGAGCCAGGCATGGTGGCACATGCCTGTAATCCCAGCTGCCCAGGAGACTGAGGTAGGAGAATCGCTTGAGCTCAAGAGTTTGAGGCTGCTGTTAGGGTTAGCCATGATCACACCATTGCACTTCAGCCTGGCAACACAGCAAGACCTAATCTCTACTTAAAAAAAAAAAAAAAAATTAGCAGGGCATGGTGGCTTTAAGAGGATATGACTTCTGAGACCCTCCAAAACTGTTTACAATTAATGGCAAAAGGGCCAGGTGCAGTGGCTCATGCCTGCAATCCCAGCACTTTGGGAGGCTGAGGTGGACAGACTGCTTGAGTGAGCCCAGGAGTTTGAGACTAGCCTGGGTAACATGGTGAAACTACATCTCTACAAAAATTACAAACATTAGCTGGGCAAGGTGGTGCACACCTGTGGTCCCAGCTACTCGGGAGGTTGAGGTGGGAGGACTTGAGCCCAGGACTTCAAGGCTGCAATGAGCCATGATCACACCACTGTACTCCAGCCTGGGTGACAGAGCAAGACCCTGTCTCAAAGGAAAAAAAAAAAAAAAGGAAAAGGAAAAGGAAATCAACGACAAAAGAAACCCTTAATCAGAGGGAGATCAAATGACTAATTGTCATTCCCTTCCTTCCAGAGAGCTATGAACCTGTAAGAAACATCCACAAACTAAACCATGAAAACCAGAGTGTAAATAAGCTTCCCCTACATTTTTTGGGTCTTCCTATATTTTGGAGACTCCAAGTAATTTTATTTAGCCTCAGAAGTGACAGTGCAAAGTTGGGCATGGTGGCTCACGCCTGTAATCCCAGCACTTTGGAAGGTAGAGGTGGGCGGATCACCTGAGGTCAGGAGTTCAAGACCAGCCTGGCCAACATGGTGAAACCCCATCTCTACTAAAAATACAAAAATTCACCAGGCGTGGTGGCAGGCGCCTGTAATCCCAACTACTTGGGAGACTGAGGCAGGAGAATGGCTTGAACCCAGGAGGCAGAGGTTGCAGTGAGCCGAGATTGAGCCATTGCACTCCAGCCTGGGCAACAAGAGCAAAACTCCGTCTCAAAAAGTAACTAAATAAACAAAAGTGGCAGTGCAATACCCAAAGTCCCCTGCAAGAAATAATTTGTGTTCATTTCCTGAGATTTACATGTGAAATAAGTAGAAGTAAAGGATGATTTTATGCTCTTATTTCCACACATTCTCTCATGAAGTCTGAATGCTTTTATTGAAATGTAAAATATTTTATAGTAGCTTGTCTTCTGTCACTTAAACAAACAAAAATTATCAGGTCCCATCTGTACTGCTAAACCAGAATGTCTAGAAATAGGGCCGAGAAGTGTGTATTTTAACAAGCTCCCAGCTGATTTCACCTATTGACTCTCTGACTTCAGGCATCTACATAACCTTTGCCCTGTTCACATTGCTTTGTTGCTATTATTCACTCAAATTATTTTAGATTAATTAACTTTAACATTTTACTCATCCTAATCAATATCCATTAAATCATGGGTTTGATGCATCTTTAAAAATACACATCAAAAAACTATTTTAAAAATCCATTTGTGGACTGAATAAAATCAGCTCCTGTACCACCCCACTACTGCTTCCCAAAGCGGCAAGTTTGGGCCCAAATCAATTAAAGCCAAACGTCGGTGCCATTTCCCTCTTTTTTCACAACCCCGCTTGCTAGGCCTGGGGATGTCTCACAGCCCTGTGGAAAGCCCCTTGCTGCCAAGAGGTTCCCTTCTCCCCCTCTTTTTCCCCTGCCTATATCCTTCTGTCACCCCAACAAACCTGACTCTTGAGCTATACTTGACTTAGAATAGTGTCACTGAAGCATGTTAGTGAATGTTAGCATGTAATTTGGTGATGGGTAGCAGGTTTAGTCTTTAATATGCAAAAGTGGTTTTCTAAGAGTGGGACTCTTTTCCAAGTAGACATGTTTGTAGAGCCCTTTTCCTTTCTTTTTTAAATTATTAATAGAGATGGAGGCTCACTTTGTTGCCCAGGCGGGCCTCGAACTCCTGGGCTCAAGTGATCCTCCAGCCTTGGCCCCCTAAAGTGCTGAGATTACAGGTGTGAGCCACCGTGCCTGACCCATAGATTCCTTCTCATCCAGACACCTTGTGCATCTCTTCAGCCTCGCTTCTCTTCATCTCTCCTCACTCGCTAGTTTTTTAATCATTGGAATACAACGTCCTCTCTTTTAATACACAAGCTTCCTGCTGCCCCACAGCCTTTGCATTTGTTTTCCTTCCACTAGATTTTCATGTGGCTGGCACCTACACATTTCTCTTGGTTTCAGCTTAAATGTCACCTCTTTCCTATAAGCAGCCGCTGACCAACCAGCTAAAGCTACACCACTTCCTATCCCCCAACAAACACCTCTACCTCAGTAGTTCTCAACTGTGCCCGAGGGGACGTTGTTGGTTGTCACCACTGGAGTATGTGACTGGCATCTAGTGGGTGGAGGCCAGGGATGACGCTAAATACCTTAGAATGCACAGGATAGCCCCCTACAACAGAGATTTCTGTCCCCAAATGCCATAGTTGAGAAGTCAGTCTCTATCACAAGATTATTTCTCTTAGTAATAAACAGTATCAGAAGTCATGGGTTTTGTATTTCTTCCCTAAGCTCCTTAGAACCTGGAGTTCAGGGTTGTTTCGTGAAGAGCACCTGACACCTATGTGACTTGCCACAAATTGATCCACTTTGACTAGAGCTCATGGCAAGTTGCAGATGCCTGACCCAGACTAAAGGATGAGCCAGAGAAAATGTCGAGTTGGTTTTCAAATTTGTTCCATTGTTGTTTTGTTAAAACAAAGCTGTTTTGTTTTCAAGAGACAAACAAAAGCAACTTTTATTAATGAGCATGCATACAAATAAACCTAGACAACCACCAAGAGTCCCTCACAGTTTCACGTATCCACAGAATTATTTGATCTTTAAAGCCATCAGTGAAAGATTAGTTCTGCTGCTTGTTAAAGTTGTGCAAAATTTCTCAATTTAAACATACACTCTTTTTTTTTTTTCTTTTTTGAGACGGAGTCTCGCTGTGTGGCCCAGGCTGGAGTGCAGTGGCCGGATCTCAGCTCACTGCAAGCTGCGCCTCCCAGATTCACGCCATTCTCCTGCCTCAGCCTCCCGAGTAGCTGGGACTACAGGCACCCGCCATCTCGCCCGGCTAGTTTTTTTGTATTTTTTAGTAGAGACGGGGTTTCACCGTGTTAGCCAGAATGGTCTCGATCTCCTAACCTCGTGATCCGCCTGTCTCAGCCTCCCAAAGTGCTGGGATTACAGGCTTGAGCCACCGCGCCCGGCTCTAAAAATACAGTCTTAATCATACCAGTGTTCTAATGTCCCAAAACTGATTGTAGGTAATGGAATCTCAACAATACCTTAAATAATAATAATAATAAATTCAATGTAATCTACAAGATTAATATATTTAAAGGAAAATAGTTCATTCACTAAATTCCTCCCCTTTCTTCCTTCTTACCTATTCTCCCTCTCACTTGACAATTTTTTTCTACAGTATATGACGATAGCCAAATTACCCAGTATCAACCGTTTCAGAGAAGAAATGTTATTTTAAAAGATACCATACAGCAAGAGACTTATAGGTGTAACACCACTGAAATTATTTACTAAGCCCTGGCCGGGCACGGTGACTCACACCTGCAATTCCAATACTTTGGGAGGCTGAGGCAGGCAGATCACTTGAGGTCAGGAGTTCAAGACCACCCTGGCCAATATGGTGGAACTCTGTCTCTACTAAAAATACAAAAATTAAGTGGACATGGTGGCTATCCCAGCTACTCAGGAGGCTGAGGAAGGAGAATTGCTTGAGCCCGGGAGGCAGAGGTTGCAGTGAGCCAAGATTGTGCCACTACACTCTAGCCTGGATGACAGAGCCAGATTCTGTCTCAAAAGAAAAAAAAAATTATTTACCAAGCTGTGTTTTCGTAGTGTTTTTTAATTCTCCAAACTGCTTCAGTATCTGTAGTGTATTTTACATTTCAAAGACTTCTCACATGTAACATTTCATTGGAATTACCACTGTATGTCATAGTTGATATGGAAATTACTACATCTAACAGATGAAGAAAATGTAGACATAAAGAACCTTTTGCTCTAATGTCATCCAGTGTAACTGCTAAGAGTTAGGATTAGACTTAAATCCTATTCCTAATTCTGTATACTACCCTAAACTCCTAAGCCCCCATACATTGTACTTCACAGAATGCTACTAGTCACTCTGCTCATGCATTCCAACAAGTTTTGGAAATGTTGTGTTAAGCAAAGCTAACCAGATTCCCGGAGTCTTTATCATGCATCATAAATCCCCAGGAAGGATCCAGAGAATAGAGCAGGTGCCATAAAGTTAAAAACCCCACACCTGCCAGCCAGGTAACAAAGGGGAGCATGCAGTAAGGACTTGGGGATTAGAGGGCCATCTAGTGGGGTCCTGGTCACATAGCAATCCAGTCCAATCTTGCCAGGTCTTTCCAGAGAAGCTACAAATCTTGGCTTTAATTTCGAATCTCCAGTTTTGTGCATGTTGCCTTAAATTTGAGGGGAAAAAAAAGACACTACAGTTTAAAAAAATAATAAAATTTGCCGGGCGCGGTGGCTCACGCCTGTAATCCCAGCACTTTGGGAGGCCGAGGCGGGCGGATCACAAGGTCAGGAGATCGAGACCACGGTGAAACCCCGTCTCTACTAAAAATACAAAAAATTAGCCGGGCGCGGTTGTGGGCGCCTGTAGTCCCAGCTACTCGGGAGGCTGAGGCAGGAGAATGGCGGGAACCCGGGAGGCGGAGCTTGCAGTGAGCCGAGATCGCGCCACTGCACTCCAGCCTGGGCGACAGAGCGAGACTCCGTCTCAAAAAAAAATAATAATAATAATAATAATAATAAAATTTTTGACCAGATCAGGCCAGCCACATTTGGGAAAACTGAAATACCATACATCACTATCTTATTTGCCCACAGAATTTTCCTTCAAAGGACCTATAATTTCCTAGAACGATAACAGTGTTAAAAATGTTGCCTCTGGCTGGGCACGGTGGCTGATGCCTGTAATCCCAACACTTTTGGGAGGCCAAGGTGGGTGGCTCACCTGAGGTCAGGAGTTGGAGGCCAGCCTGGCCAATATGGTGAAACCCCGTCTCTACTAAAAATTAAAAAATAAGCCGGGCATGGTGGTGGGCATCTGTAATCCCAGCTACTCAGGAGGCTGAGGCAGGAGAATCACTTGAACCTGGGAGGCGGAGGTTGCAGTGAGCTAAGATTGCACCATTGCATTTTAGCCTGGGTGACAAGGAAAAAACTCCATCTCAAAAAAACAGAAACAAAAAGTTTCCTCTGAAAGCAAGCATCCTGTTGTCCCAGACAACTATGGTATGGGTAGCTCTGAACCTCAACCACGAATTATTTCAGAGTTTACTCAAACTGAAATTGAAATTAATACCCAGCCTTAACTATTCATGTAGAAATATTTTTTTTCTGACAAATCTAGCCCTTGCAAATCTATACTTTTGTTTTGTTTTGTTTTGTTTTAAGATGGAGTTTTGCTCCTGTTGCCCAGGCTGGATGCAGTGGCACTATCTCAGTTCACCACAACCTCCACCTCCCGTGTTCAAGTGATTCTCCTGCCTCAGCCTCCCAAGTAGCTGTGATTACAGGCGTGCACCACCGTGCCCGGCTAATTTTGTATTTCTAGTAGAGATGGGGTTTCTCCATGTTGGTCAGGCTGGTCTCGAACTCCCATCCTCTGGTGATCCACCTGCCTCAGCCTTCCAAAGTGTTGGGATTACAGGTGTGAGCTACGGTGCCTGGCCGGCAAACATATACTTCTAAACAATTATACTGGTTTAGTATAATTGTTTTTTTATATTGTTTTTTTATATTGACTAAAGATATCATTACAATAAGCCTAACTGAATTGTCAAAAAAAAAAATACAGGAATTGATTAGATATGAGAAAGACACTTTGCCTTTCCAAAACAATTTTATCTTTTTTTTTTTTTTCTTAAATTTTTTTCTTAATAGAGAGGGGGTCTTGCCATGTTGCCCAGGCTGATCTCAAACTTCTGGGCTCAAGCTATCTGCCCACCTTGGCTTCCCAAAGTGCTGGGATTACAGGAATGAGCCACGGCACTAGCCTCCAAAACAATTTTAAACATAAAAGTGGTTTGGAGACAATTTAAAATTTGGGTCAAAACTAGTGGGTTTCAAACACTTGTCTCTGCAATGTAACTTGTAAGGCAGAAAAGGCAGCCCTTTCCCCACTCCAGCCTTTTTTTTTTTTTTTTTTTTTGCTTTTATTTCTGACCTTCTTGGTTCTAAAAATTTGTTCAGAAAGCCTGGTGGTTGTTTAAATGCTTAGCACCGTGACACACATGTGATAAAAATTGCATAAATGGGCTGGGCATGGTGGCTCATGCCTGTAATCCCAGCACTTTGGAAGGCCAAGGCGGCTGGATCGCCTGAGGTCAGGAGTTCGAGATCATTCTGGCCAACATGGTGAAACCCTGTCTCTACTAAAAAAAATACAAAAAATTAGCTGAGCATAGTGGCAGACACCTATAATCCCAGCTACTTGTGAGGCTGAGGCAAGAGAATCACTTGAACCCGGGAGATGGACGTTACAGTGAGCCAAGATTTCGCCATTGCACTGCAGCCTGGGCAACAAGAGCAAAGCTTCATCTAAAAAAAAAAAAAAAAAATTGCATAAATGTGTTGAATCACCTGGCAAATGATTTTCTTTCCCTGGTATCTACGTGTTCCATACTATTGTCACCTCTTTTAACTGGTAAAATAGCTACCCCAATTCAGAGATCCAGTACTTAATGCATCACATTTCCAGAGTCATGAAAAAACAGCCATACCTGTTAGGGTGAATTAAACTCACTTTATTTCCCCATGGAGGAAATTAAAACCCATGATTTGAAACCTTTGGAAAACACAGGAAATGCAACATTTGGAAGTATAATATAGAAACAAGAGATTATCATGTAATGCTTCCAAATGAAGTATCACATTGGATTTGCTGATTTTTAAGACAGATTTCCCTCTTCTGCACAGCTCTGATGGCCAAGATAGAAGTTCATTTGCTATGTTTCCAGTGACTATTCTCTCTGATGGATACAGGATTTATGGGGTCTAAAGAGAACATACAATTCTAAAGTGTTCATGTTTGACAGAGAACTCTACAATGATCAGAAGGATTGATTGAGCCTGTTTTAGCACAAAGAATTAGGACTACATTAATGATAAGGCTGACTACACACAGCTTGGAACGAGAGAGTTACTCTACCCAGTGTCACTGATGTGTTGGAATGCCAGATGAAACTGAAACAGAAAAATTGTCTTGGAGTCTAAAAGACGTCTGATATGTTCAGTCTTCTGCAGTCATGGGCGTAAACTCTCAAAGAGCACCACTGGGTCTTGGTTCATGGCATAAAGATTATTCTCAATGTAGATATTGTCTTCTGCGTGGACTTCCTTTTTAACTGCATTTTGCAAAGTTTTAATTTGATGGCTGCTAAATGAAACACTGTAGAAAGAGTTGTTGAAGAATAACATGAGTAAGAAAAAAAAAAAAGGCAGACCACTTCTCACATATGAGCTGCACTTTTGTTTATGATCAGGCAATATCAGGTATTCGAGACTATAGGAGCCCGGTTCACACAAAGAATAAAATAAATAGTGCTTTTCTAGAGTTGTAAAAAGTGGGGCTCTTATTATTAAGTTGAAGAAAAGTCTGTTTAATAAGCAGCTAGACAGACAACCTAAGAAGTATTGAAAAACTCAGACTGGTCTCTTTGCAACTCACATAATAGAATACAAAAATGGAAAATCTAAAAATACAGAGCTGTGACATCAAACTAAGTGGCTGAATCAAGATGCACATTTTCAAATGTGGCTAAGAATTGGGTGACTGGTGTTTTTCCAACTGTGGCTTGTGATCCTTTAGAGAGGGTTTTTAAATCTATTTAGCAATCTACATCCTACATTCAAGATAAAAACAGAATAGAGAAACATTGCATATAGTTAAATTGTACTGTTTCACAAGTGTACACTGGATCATAGTGTTAAAAATCTTCCTGTGCTGGGTGCAGTAGCTCATGTCTCTAATCCCAGCACTTTGGGAGGCCATGGCAGGAGGATCCCTTGAGGCCAGGAGCTTGAGGCCAGCGTGAGCAACATAGCGAGGCCCCATCTCTACGAAAATTTTTTTTAATTAGCCAGATGTGGTGGCTTGTGCCTATAATCCTGGCTACTCGGGAGGCTGAGACAGGAGAATCACTTAAACCTGGGAGGTGGAGGTTGCAGTGAGCCGATATCACACCACTGCACTCCAGCCTGGGCAACAGAATGAGACTCTGTCTCAAAAAAAGAAATCAGTAGAAAGAGTGGAAATACAAGTGAGGGATGAAGGTGGACTTAATTTTAACTTATGTGTAGCGTTTGATGTAACTGCTTATTTTTATATAATATATTTGTATATAGTGACTATTTGTTAACAAAGCCTGCCCCCAAAGTATGGACCTTGTCTTCATTCAGCTGCAGATGAAACACATGTTCACAATTTAAAGAACCATGAAAAACAAAGCTCCACTGTGGTCCCTCAACAGGTCAGTCATCCATGTGTGAAGACACTTAGTTTAAGTGTCAATGAGCTCAAATGGCTCAGTGTGATAGAACTGCCAAGAAGATAATGTTATGAGGAAATGTTCATAATTTGTTAGTGTGGTTTTTTTTTTTTTTGCTTTTTTTATACTTTACACATTTCTCTGTCATTCCAGAAATATTTATGAGCACGGATTCCTGAGATTGAGTCCTTCATATGCTATGTGATGTGACCTTAGATGTCACTCAACATTTCTGAAACTGTTTTCCAATCTGTAAAATGAGAATAGTGCCTCTCTCACAGTTTATTGCTGTAAAGGGCTTGATTGCAATAACAAAAGTCGATGTATATTAAGCACTTACAATATGCTGGTCACTGTTCAGACAGGTTCTGTGGATTGGCTTGGGTAATTAACTCAGACTCAGGAAAGTCTGTGTACAAGCATCCAGTGAAGGAGACCTAGGCTTAATAGATGGAAGCCTAAGTAAGAGGGATGGGATTCTGAATTAAAGAAAGTCCTTGCTTAAAACTCAACCTGTATCAAATGAAGCAGGCTGGATGGCTTTAGAACTAGGTAGTTGTCTCCTACCATTACAGGCAATGGGGCAGATGGCCTCGGGGCATAGATGCAGTAAAGGGTATTTAAATTGCAACTGGCACCGGGCGCAGTGGCTCACGCCTGTAATCCCAGCACTTTGGGAGGCCAAGGTAAGCAGGTCACCTGGGGTGAGGAGTTCGAGACCAGCCTGACTAACATGGCAAAACCCCGTCTCTACTAAAAATACAAAAACTAGCCAGGCATGGTGGCAGGTGCCTGTGATCCCAGCTACTCAGCAGGCTAAGGCTGGAGAATTGCTTAAATTCAAGAGGTGGAGGTTGCAGATCGCACCATTGCACTCCAGCCTGGGCGTCTCAAAAAAAAAAAAAAAAAAAAAAAAAGCAACTGGGCAGCAGGATAGACTGAAAGGTCTTTAAAAGCAAATTCAAGAGCCTGCAAGGCTAGACAGCTAATATAGATCAGTGGAGCAGGCTGGGTAGGGAGCAGCAGGGAATGACGGAAGCTGTAGAAAACTGGAGGCACTTGCCCTACCTCAGTACCTTTGCACTCACTGCTCCTGCAGCCAGGAGTTATCTTCCTCCAAATTAGCTGCTTTCCTGGTGCTCAAACAGACCCTCATCCTGTTCTATAGTCCCCATGCTGTTTATCTGTAAGGACGTAAAAGAACCATGCTTATTTGCTTACATGGTTTTTGTCTGTTTCATTGATCTCTTTGGAATATAATAGTCAATAAATACTCAGTAACACAAAGCATTGAATATGGTGAAACCCCATCTCTATTAAAAATAAGAAAAAATGGCTCGGTGCAGTGGCTCATGCCTGTAATCCCAGCACTTTGGGAGGCCGAGGCAGGCAGATCACCAGAGGTCAGGAGTTTGAAACCAGCCTGACCAACATGGAGAAACCCCATCTCTACTAAAAATACAAAATTAGCCGGGTGTGGTGGTACATGCCTGTAATCCCAGCTACTCGGGAGACTGAGGCAGGAGAACCACTTGAACCCGGGAGGCGGAGGTTGTGGTGAGCCAAGATGGTGCCATTGCACTCCAGCCTGGGCAACAAGACTGAAACTTGGTCTCAAAAAAAAAAAAGACAAAGCATTAAACAAAATAAAAGAGCAAACTAAAGCAACAACTCATTCAATGTTTGGTCCCGTCGAGCAAATCTTGCAATTTAGTTATCTTGCCCTATGGGGTTAGCTTAGGACTGAGATGCTCCCTCTGTACCAGCCCTGTCTCAACTCCAGGGAAATACACAAAGCTACAAATATCACTGGAAGGTGTAAATAATAGAATTGCTCATTAAAGTAGACCGTCAGGATCCAAGGTATATGATGGAGAGTTTAGGAGAGAGACAGAAATCTGTTTTTATTTTACCAGAGTAGGAACCTCAAAAGTTTTAACAGAAATACTTTCAAGCTTACCTTAGTTGTTGAATCTCCTTTTTGAAGAAATACTCTAAATTACAGGGGTGGGGAGAGAGGAGTTGAAGAGAAAATTAAACATCTCAGCAAGAGTTTATAATATTTTTTCAATCAAGTGTATTATTTCTGTTATTACTTGGATTTTTCTCTGGTACCTTGAGGTATCTCCTTCCCATGTCCCTTTTGATTCCATAGGACCCAAACAAGCCATTTACTGTACAGTATCTCAATTTCATTAATGCTTTGGTGTATTCATCCACATATCCTCCCTAACTTTAATGCAATTCTTAAATTATCTTTCATTTTTATTTTTATTTTTTTTTTTTTTTTTTTTATTTTTTTTTTTTTTTTTTTGAGACGGAGTCTCGCTCTGTCGCCCAGGCTGGAGTGCTGTGGCCGGATCTCAGCTCACTGCAAGCTCCGCCTCCCGGGTTCCCACCATTCTCCTGCCTCAGCCTCCCGAGTAGCTGGGACTACAGGCGCCCGCCACCTCGCCCGGCTAGTTTTTTGTATTTTTTTAGTAGAGACGGGGTTTCACCGTGTTAGCCAGGATGGTCTCGATCTCCTGACCTCGTGATCCACCCGTCTCGGCCTCCCAAAGTGCTGGGATTACAGGCTTGAGCCACCGCGCCCGGCCTATCTTTCATTTTTAAAAAATGAGTAAGTCCAAGATCCTTCTGATGGGCTGCTGAACAACAGGCATCAACCAAGATTTGTTTCAGATGAACTGGGTCACAAGGCCATATACTTTAAAAGTCACCTCTATCGAAGGATACCTTTGCAAGAGTTTGTACTACCAATCATCTCTCTCCTAACGAAGGAAATAATGAGTTATTTTTGCTTAAGGAGGAAAGCATATTTTAAGGTCATTAGGGTTCAGAATACAAAACCCTCAAACAGGCTTCTTTGGACTTCAAAGTGAGAGTACCTGGGGAGGAGCATATGCAGGGAAGGGCTTTCTCTGAAGCTCCCCTATCTAGCTAAAGGCCAGATCCTCCAGAAGATACTCTGTTGTTGTGAATCCTTTCCCCAGGTACCTCATCAATGGTGGCAGGGTTGGGGGGGATGGGGGCGGGGAATTGATGCACATCACAGGGAGAAGACTAGAGCTGACAACACATCCAGAGTCCAGAGGAATTTGTCCCGCCCTATAGTCTGTTCTTTGGGCCCATTCATCTCCCCTAAAAATCATTTACTCTTCCTCTAAAATTGCCCACATCCATCACTTTTCTCTCCCCTAAGAAAAGAGTATTTAAGGCCGGGTGCAGTGGCTTATGCCTGTAATCCCAGCACTTTGGGAGGTGAAGGCAGGCGGATCACGATGTCAGGAGTTCAAGCCCAGCCTGACCAACATGGTGAAACCCCATCTCTACTAAAAATACAAAAATTATCCGGGTGTGGGGGCATGCGCCAGTAAACCCAGGTACTCAGGAGGCTGAGGCAGGAGAATTGCTTGAACCTGGGAGGCAGAGACTGCAGTGAGCTTGAAGGGAGCCAGCCCCTCCACACCTGTGGGTATTTCTCATCAAGTGGGATGAGAGACTGAGAAAAGAAATAAGACACAAAGTATGGAGAAAGAACAGTGGGCCCAGGGGACCGGCACTCAGCATATGGAGGACACACGCTGGCACTGGTCTCTGAGTTCTCTCAGAATTTATTGATCACTATCTCTACTATCTCAGTGAGGGGGACGTGGCAGGACTATAGGGGAATTGTGGGGAGAGGGTCAGCAGGAAAACATGTGAGCAAAGGTCTCTGTGTCATAAATAAGTTTAAGGAAAAGTGCTGTGCCTTGATGTGCACATAGGCCAGTTTGACTTTACACAAGCATCTCAGTGCAGTAAAGAGCAGTATTGCCACCAGCATGTCTCACCTCCAGCTATAAGGCGGTTTTCTCCTATCTCAGTAAACAGAATGTACGATCGGGTTTTACATCGAGACATTCCATTCCCAGGGACAAGCAGGAGACAGATGCCTTCCTCTTATCTCAAATGCAAAGGCCTTCCTCTTTCACTAATCCTCCTCAGCACAGACCCTTTATGAGTGTCGGACTGGGGGACCGTCAGGTCTTTCCCTTCCCACGAGGCCATATCTCAGACTGTCTCAGTGGGGAGAAACCTTGGACAATACCCAGGCTTTCTTGGGCAGAGGTCCCTGTGGCCTTCCGCATTGCATTGTGTCCCTGGGTACTCGAGACTGGAGAATGGCGATGACTTTTACCAAGAATACTGCCTGCAAACACATGTTTAACAAAGCACATCCTGCACAGCCCTAAATCCATTAAACCTTGAGTCAACGCAGCACATCTTTCTGCGAGCACAGGGTTGGGGTTAGGGTTACAGATTAACAGCATCTCAAGGCAGAAGAATTTTTATTAGTACAGAACAAAACGGAGTTTCTTATGTCTTCTTCTTTCTACATAGACACAGTAACAGTCTGATCTCTCTTTCTTTCCCCCACAGAACTGAGATCACACCACTGCACTCCAGCCTGTGTGACAGGGTGAGAGACTCTGCCTCAAAAAGAAGGAAAGAAAAGGGTATTTAAGCTCCAGTCATCTGGCCCTTTCTTCCATCTCATATTTTGTGTGGCTTCTGTACACATAATAAATACGTATTCCTTTTCTCCTGTTAATCTCCTAATAATCTATTTTTTTCAGCGTACTCAAGTACGTACTCAAGTACTTTCAGAGGGAAAGTTTGAACTTCCCTGAAAGGTATTTTACCCAATTTCTAAATAATCACTTTGACTACCCAAGCTCCAAAATAATTATGTAAAAACTTCCTCAAATTTGTCAAACATACTCTTAATTTTCTGATTGTCCTCTGCCCAGAGCCATGAACTAGATCAGTTATGGCTTCAAATACCACATCTTGCAAAACAGCTAACTAGGGTTCTTTTACCAGAGGCAGGTTATACTGAGACAAACACACACACACAATTAGCAGAAGGGAGACATGAAGACATGAAGTGGTTGCTTTTTGAAAACTTTTGTTTTACTTTTTTAGTCTTTGTCTTGCTATCAGTTTCCCCACCCAATGTCTCATGTGCCTCTTCTGCTAAATGAGTGTTGTAAAATTTTAACAATATCACCCCCACAGTGACAAAAATTAGATCTCGTAGGGCGGAGAGACTAAATCTTATATATCACAATGGTGTGTTGACTTCCAGATCTCAACACTACCCAATAAACTCCTATTTCTTGATACAGTTGGCCCTCGATAGCCACAGGTTTGGCATCCTCAGTTTCAACCACTCACAAATTGAAAATTAAAAAAAATAAAAATAAAAAAATAAAAATAATACACAACAATAATAATACAGATAAAAACAATACAATATAACAACTATTTACCTGACATTTACCTTGTATATTAGGTGTTCTAAGTAATCTAGAAAAGATTTAAAGTATACTGGAGGAAGTGAGTAGGCTATGTGCAAATACTACACCATTTTATAAGGGACTTGAGCATCTGCAGATTTTGGAATCGAGGAGCTCTGGAACCAATCCCCCAATGGTACTGAGGAACATCTGTATTTAATTTTTCTTGGCCTGGCATTGTGACTCATGCCTGTAATCCTAGCACTTTGGGAGGCCGAGGCATGCAGATCACCTGAGGTCAGAGTTTGAGACCAGCCTAGCCAACATGGCAAAACCCCATCTCTATTAAAAATACAAAAATTCGGCCGGGCGCCGTGACTCACGCCTGTAATCACAGCACTTTGGGAGGCCAATGTGGGTGGATCACGAGGTCAGGAGATTGAGACCATCGTGACTAACACAGTGAAACCCCGTCTCTACTAAAAAATACAAAAAATTAGCCAGGCGTGGTGGCAGGCGCCTGTAGTCCCAACTACTTGGAAGGCAGAGGCAGGAGGTGGAGGTTGCAGTGAGCCAAGATCGTGCCGTTGCACTACAGCCTGTGAGACAAGAGAGAAACTCTGTCTCAAAAAAATTCTTATAGAATTAAATTTTTTCCATAGGGGAATAATAATTGAAAAATAATAAGTTTTAAAAAATAGTGGTTTTAAGTGAAAACTCCACTAGAATGTAAGTTCCATGAGATTTATAAAGATTTATGGCAAAAGGATCTTTCTAACTACGATTACAGTTTAAGATTGCTGTGCCCTTGTCATGTGCCAGGAACCATTCTCAGTGCTTTTTCTTCTTGTTCTTTTCCTTTTATTTTAGAGACAATGTCTCACTCTGTTGTCCAGGCTGGTTTTGAACTCCTGGGCTCAAGCAATCCTCCTGCCTCAGCCTCCCAAAATGCTGGGATTACAGACATGAGCCACTGGTCCTGGCTGGTGGTGTTTTTTGTTGTTGTTTTTTTTTTTTTTCATTTTTTTTAACGAGATGGGGTCCCACCATGTTGCCCAGGCTAGTCTTGAACTCCTGGGCTCAACCAATCCTCCTGCCTCACTCAGCCTCCCAAGTAGCTAGGATTACAGGCATACGACCTCCCATTCTTAGTGCTTTGTTGGTCCTAATGCATTTAAACTTCATTTCCCTTCCCCCTTGAGGTAGATGGTATTACCATGTGCCTTTTACAAATGAGGATTTGGGGACAAAGGGAAGTCGTGTGAAATCAAAATCACGTGGCTTATGAAACTAGTGAACCCAGGCAAATTGGCTGTACATCCCTTGCTCTAGTCCCTTAGGAACAATCTTGAAATGACTTACTTTTGGCAATGACGACACCCAAAACAGCAAGAAGCACCAAGACAGAAATACAGACTCCAGCATAGATTCCTTCAGTGGTGTTGACCATCTGTGGACTATGTTCTGGGGACAATTGCTAAGGAAACAACAACAGATCAAAAAAGCATCTTGTCAGAAAGTTATGAAGAGAAAACGTTTCCCAGAATCACTTACCCAGCCGTATTTACCTGTATTGGTGCTTGGGGACTTCTGGAACATAAGGGTAAGACCAAATGATCTGAGTTTATAACCCTATGGTGAAAATCTAGGACAATTCGAAATTCAAAACATATTTTACAATGATGGGGGTGTTTTCTAGCTTGCTTGAGGTTGTATTTACATAGGTGCACACATTTGTCAAAACTAAAACTGTATGCTTAAAATGGGTTTGTATGTAAATTTTTTAATTTACTGTTTTGAAAGTCAATAGGTTATATCCATAAATACATCCTCTTGTGATATTTAAAAGAAAAAATGTTGGGCGTGGTGGCTCATGTCTGTAATCCCAGCACTTTGGGAGCCCAGGCAGGTGGATCACCTGAGGTCAGGTGTTCGAGACCAGCCTGGGCAACATGGTGAAACCCCATCTCTACTAAAAATACAAAAATTAGCTGGGCGTGGTGGTGCATGCCTGTAATCCCAGCTACTTGGGAGGCTGAGGCAGGAAAAATTGCTTGAACCCAGGAGGCAGAGGTTGCAGTGAGCCAAGATTTCGCCACTGCGCTCCAGCCTGGGCAACAGAGTGAGACTCTATCTCAAAAAAAAAGAAAAAAGAAAAAGAAAATTTTGTTTATATAAATTGACTTGATGTGATGTTATCTTAATGTGCTCAGTTATTGAATTTTGTCCTTGATTATAGTCCTTACTTGTCTTTTTACCTGTAATTGAAGATTCTGTCTCTATCTATATAAATAGATTTGAGAGTAGGTGCACGCAGACATGGCTATGATTAACAATTCAATGCTATACGATCATGCAGAAATGTAGAATTGTCTAAGTCTTCTGGTGCCTATCACAAGAGATCATTACCTCCTGGAATAGGCCTGAAATGTGCCAGGCGTCATGCTAGTCCCCCTTTCATGGCTTAGTTCTAATCCTAAAGAGAGTCCACCGGGTAGGTATTTTAATAGAAGGAAAGGGGAGAATCTGAGTGAAGGCCAAGTCTTCTCATTTATAAAAGCTTAATCTCTGGAGTTAGAATCCCAGGTCTTGACCAGGCACGGTGGCTCACGCCTGTAATCCCAGCACTTTGGGAGGCCGAGGCGGGCGGATCACAAGGTCAGGAGATCGAGACCATCCTAGCTAACATGGTGAAACCCCGTCTCTACTAAAAATATAAAAAATTAGCTGGGCATGGTGGCGGGCACCTGTAGTCCCAGCTACTTGGGCAGCTGAGGCAGGAGAATGGCGTGAACCTGGGAAGCAGAGCTTGCAGTGAGCCAAGACGGCCACTGTACTCCAGCCTGGGCGACAGAGCGAGACTCCGTCTCAACAACAACAACAAAAAGAATCCCAGGTCCTCTAGTCAGTCACTATGTGCCCATGGACAAGCTGTTTAGCCTCTCTGGACCTATTTCTATATCTAGCAACAGTAGATTCAATAGGGTTCTTTGCAAGGGTACTTTTAGGTACTTTCTGGTAAACACTATGAATATAGTGGAGTAACAGCATTTGAGCCATGCTTGCTAAGAAGTGGCATAGCCAGTGTCTGGGAGTACAAAACTGCGTTGTTATTACTTTACCTATGGGGTGGGAGGGAAATGTAATGTGGGTAGATGGAGAATGGGGTTTCAGGAGGCAGGATTTGCTTTCAGTTTTTAATTACAATACACAAATACTGCATGCTCATTTTAGAATGTACAGCTAAGCATAAAAAAAGAAAACTAAGAAAACCATAACCAGGTCAGGGACAGTGGCTCACACCCATAATCCCAGCACTTTGGGAGGCTAAGGCAGGAAGATAGCCTGAGCCCAGGAGTTTGAGACCAGTTTGGTGAGCCCCTGTCTCCAGAAAAAAATAAAATTAGCCAGGCGTGGTGATGCGTGCCTGTGGTCCCAGCTACTTGGGAGGCTTGGGGTGGGAGGATCACTTGAGCCTGGGAGGATGAGTCTGCAGTGAGCTGTGATCGTGCCACTGCACTCCAGCCTGGGCAATGGAGTGAGACTCTGTCTCGAATAAATAAATAAACCATAACTTTAACATCCAGAAATGAGCACTTTTGCCATTTTGCTTTATATACTTTTCTAGAATTTTATCCTTCTAGGATTTTTTCTTAACAGAAATAATTACTATATTCTATATGAATTAGTATATCATAATTGTATCCTATTTTAAAAGTTGTTTCTTTCATTTAATAATGTGTTATAACCAACATATTATAACATGCTATAACCTATGTCAGTAAATGCACTGCAATGACTACGTTCTTATGCTCTGTCGCCCAGGCTGGAGTGCAGTGGTGCGATCTCGGCTCACTGCAATCTCCACCTCCCGGGTTGAAGTGATTCTCCTGCCTCAGCCTCCCAAGTAGCTGGGATTACAGGTGCCTGCCACCACACCCAGCTAATTTTTCTATTTTTAGTAGAGATGAGGTTTCACCATGTTGGTCAGGCTGGTCTGGAACTCCTGACCTCAGGTGATCCACCTGCCTCAGCCTCCCAAAGTGCTGGAATTACAGGCGTGAGTCACCGTGCCCTGCCAATGACTACATTCTTTATGCCAATACATGGACATGCTTAACTAAGTAATCTCTTACTATTAAACATTTAGGTTGTTTATAATATTTTCATGATTATAAATATTAACAATGAACATTCTCCTCATACATTTTTATATATTAGTTCAATTTTTTCCTTAAGATAGAGCCCAGGAAGATGACCGACTGGGTCAAAATGTATTCTGCGTGTTCAAGATACCTGGGAGATGACATCTTGACATCTTCAGTCAAGGCACAGAAAGCCCAAGTTTCTGCTACTGCCAACCTTGAACCTGCCTCTCAATTGTTTTCCCTTGCTTCTAAACAGACCTATTCTGTAGGTAACTGAGACCAAGAATAACCCCACTATTCTGAGGGGTTTTTTAAATCCAGCACAAGTCTAGCCATATGTCAACACATTAAACATGTACATCGTGGCAGTTCTGATATTTCGCCAGTATGTCGGATCAGTCAGTGCATGCCATACAAGTTGCTAAATTTTTAAATGTTACTCCTATGTAGTGGCATTCACAATGTCACTAAGGTATATAGCATAAGGTCATTTGGCTCTACACTAAATAGCCCTGCTTTGATCATTTTGAATTTTTTATACAATGACCATGCTGTCATTTCTTACAACTGGCTTTCGGAAAGATTATTCTCGGGCCAGGTGCGGTGGCTCATGCCTGTAATCCCAGCACTTTGGGAGGCCGAGGCAGGCAGATCAATTGAGGTCAGGAGTTTGAGACCAGCCTGGCCAATATGGTGAAACCCCATCTGTACTAAAAATACAAAAATTAGTTGGGCGTGGTAGTGCGTGCCTGTAACCCAAGCTACTTGGGAGGCTGAGGCACAACAATCACTTGAACATGGGAGGTGGAGGTTGCAGTAAGCTGAGACTGAGAAACTGCACTCCAGCTTGGGTGATGAAAGTGAAACCCTGTCTCAAAAAAAAAAAAAAAAAACCTCAGAAGGATTATTCTCATAACCTCAGGCTTTTTTTGTTTGTTGCTTCAAAAAGTTACTTGCACCAATTAAAAGGCAGGTTGTTTCTTATAGGAGCCAAAAGAAAAGATCTCATTAATAAATCTAACTTACATGGACGCAGAAGACATTGATGAGCGTCATAAGACTAGATCCCTTAAATTTTTCTCAAGTTCACTGAGAAAAAAAGTATGGGAACATTTTACAGAATCAAAGTTATTATTTAGAACTTTGTTATCTTAAAATGTCATCCTGGGCCGGGCATGGTGGCTCACGCCTGTAATCCCAGCACTTGTGGGAGGCCGAGGCAGGAGGATCACTTGAGATCAGAAGTTCAAGACCAGCCTGGTCAACATGGCGAAACCTCATCTCTACTAAAAACACAAAAATTAGCCAGATATGATGGTGGGCGCCTGTAATCCCAGCTACTTGGAAGGCTGAGGCAGGAGAATCACTTGCCCCCAAGAGGAGGAGGTTGCAGTGAGCTGGGATGGCGCCAGTGCACTCCAGCCTGGGTGACAGAGCAAGACTCTGTCTAAAAAAAAAAAAAGAAAGAAAGAAAGAAAAAAAAAAAAGAAGTCATCCCATGGGGAGATTTTTGTATAGAAAAAAATCAATAGAAGTTTTAAAATTTCTACATAAAACAGTCATTAGGTAGGGGAAATATATTAGTGAATAAACATGTTAGTTTCACTTACATTTTACTTTTGTTTGGGGTGGCCTCTACTCCACCCCATCAAAGCATGCTGTTTCCCTATTGATAACTGAATTCCTCCTTGGTGTGTTATCTTAACTTGTTCTCCTTAAATTAGCTCATTCGGGCCCGGCATGGTGGCTCATGCCTGTAATTCCAGCACTTTGGGAGGCCGAGATAGGTAGATTGCCTGAGGTCAGGAGTTTGAGAGCAGCCTGGCCAGCATGGTGGAACCCCATCTCTACTAAAAATACAAAAATTAGCCGGGCATGGTGGTGTGCGCCTGTAGTCCCAGCTACTCCGGAGGCCAAGGCAGGAGAATTGCTTGAACCCAGGAGGCGGAGGTTGCAGTGAGCCCAGATCACGTCACTGCACTCCAGCCTAGGAGACAGTGATGCTCTGTCTCAAAAAATTCTTTCTTCCCCTATTTTTGCCCAGCAGAAAGTGTATGTACTATGTATCTAAGTACGCTATTCAGTAACATATGGCTCTTTGGGCATCCCTAACAAACTGGGTTGCCTAAATGAACTTTTCAAATTAAAGCCTCCTATTTAAGAGTCAAATGATTTTCTTCGTCTTTTTTTAATAAGAAAAAAAAATCTGTGGCTTAGTCTTACAGAAATAATCTTTAAATGTAACTTGCTTCCAGGGAGATATACAACTGAATCTGGCTAATCAAATGGGACGAATATGCTTACAGTTTGATTGTTATTCCAAAGGCCATCTGAAGACTCTGTCACGGTGTCACTCCCATCTACTCAACAAGAAGGAAATTTAATTAGAATTACAAAAAATATTGAATTTGCACTGCAGACACTAAATATATTCACATTGCCTTCTGGTGATGAAAAGTTGAATGATAATATGATCAAATGCTACAGGCATTGCAAGAGTCATACCAAGTTATTAATGTTGTATTAATTTCTCCTGGAAAGTTGTATTTCTTAACTTTTCTGTCACAGGCTTTTCGAAAATTGACTCTTTTTTTTTTATTAAAAAAATAATGCATGTGTACACGAATTATATCTACTATTTTAGGGTAATCACAGAAGCCCATTTATGGAACCAGGTTAAGAATGCCATTTAAAGGCAATCAATACTTTTATGCTATCTAAACAGCTGTAAGTGAATGGTCAGAGGCATGTACATCCAAAACCAGAACCACCCTCATCAGAATGGATGTCATATTGGTTTTATGTTCAGAATGAGTAAAATATGCCATAATATCAAAAACAGGTGGCATATAACTCTTGTGCTATTGCCAATGTGCTTATGCTTTGATCTAGAAGTGCTTTCAAAAATATATCAGCCACCAGATCAATGCATATTAGGCCATATGAGGATTAAGATTTTATGTAATGTATAAGATACATTTTTCTTAGAATTGAACCTTTAAAAATTTCAACATGTTTTAAAATATCTGCTTTGTAATAGACAGTGTATTCTCAGCCAGGCACGGGTGCCTCATGCCTATAAACCCAAGTCCTTTGGGAGTCCAAGGCAGGCAGATCACTTGAGGTCAGGAGATCAAGACCAGCCTGGCCAACATGGTGAAACCCCATCTCTACCAAAAAATACAAAAACTTAGCCAGGCATGGTGGCACATGCCTGTAGACCCAGCTACTCAGATGGCTGAGGTAGGAGAATCCCTGAATCTCGGAGGCAGAGGTTTCAGTGAGCTGAGATGGCACCACTGCACTCCACACTGGGCAACAGAGTGAGACCCTGTCCCAGAAAAAGAGTATATTCTGTTGGCCTTCCTAGACAACTATAGGTCAAATTCAGAACTGTCTTCTTACTGAGCATATACCATGTAGAGAACACTTTACATTCTACCAGCCAGTTAGTTCCTTAATCGCATTTTTATGGATGAAGAAACACACAGGAAATGGTTAAATGATGATTTCTAGTTAAGTGACAAGAGCCTCTGCTGATAACCTACACACACATTGCACTTCCATCAAATGGAAATACTTAGGTCTATGAAATTCTGTAACTGGTGACAATGCTATAGTTATACATGAATAAACTTGGACTAATATCTCCCCAAAATTTACATTACTGTGTTTACATTTTACTGTTTCTGAGGCTTCCTAGGAAGCCAAAGGCAAGGCCAGGCTCAGTGGCTGAGGTCTGTAATCCCTGCACTTAGGGAGGCTGAGGCAGGCAGATCACTTGAGGTCAGGAGTTCAAGACCAGCCTGGCCAACATGTGAAACCCCATCTCTACTAAAAATATAAAAAAGTAGCCAGCGTGATGGTGCATGTCTGTAATTCCAGCTACTTGGGAGGCTGAGACACAAGAATTGCTTGAACTCAGGGGGTGGAGATTGCAGTGAGCCAAGATTATGCCACTGTACTCCAGCCTGGGCAACAGAGCGAGACTGAGAAAGAAAGAAGGAAGGAAAGGAAAGGAAATGAAAGGAAAGGAAAGGAAACGAAAGGAAAGGAAAGAAAAGGAAAGGGAAAGAGAGACAGATGTAGGTTTATGCAATATATAGAATCTCAGCTTTGTTTGTGACAGGTATTATGACCTTAAGTAACAGTTTCAGGAAGAGGATGGGGTGATGCAGAAAAACAGCATGGACTGGAGTCAGATAAAATTTGAGTTCAATACTGACAATGTCTGTTAGCAATGTAACTTTGATACTCAAAGTCCTTTTCATACACACAGGTATGTATGTATGTATGTATGTATAGGTATATAAAGGGATGTGTGTGTATGTGTGTATACAGTAGTGCCCCCTTACCACAGGGCATATGTTCCAAGACCCTCAAGTAGATGCATGAAACCAAGAATAGTACCAAACCCTACAGATACCATGTTTTTCCTATATATACATACCTATGATAAAGTTCAATTTACAAATTAGGCACAGAAAGAGATTAACAACAAATAAATAATATAATAGAACAATTATAGAAATAAACTGTAATAAAATCTATGGGAATTTAGTCTCTCTCAAAATATCTTAGTATTTTAGGAACATGGTTGACTGTTACAGAAAAGCAAAACTGCAGATAAGGGGAAAACTACTATATATATATTTCTAGCTAGAGTACGCATGAACTACAACCTATTAATAGTACACAGCCCATCAAGTTGTTACAATTAAATTAGATGATGCATGTAAAGTGGTTGGCACTAAGCTATTATTATTATATAATGGGAAGAGGAGTGGGAAGAGGGGAGGGATAGATATTATGCAATGCAATTTCCAAATATCATATACTCTCTAATCATCCAAAGAGGAATATTCAACCATTTTCCTGTGGGCACAAAACTAGTAACTCGTAGCTGCAATGGGAGTTGTGTGTCTCCAGAGCAGATTTATAGGGCCTCCTCAATCTGGCAATAGCATTAAATATGGCCTGCCTTGAAAGAATTAAACAAGATAATATATCCATTTCCTGGCACATCCATCTGTCAAAGGTGGGTAGTGGGCCATGTGACAGCTCCAGTCCTTTCCAGACCTAATATTCCTTGCTTCCATGAGGCTTTAGGCAACTGAAGGCCAACTTAGGCACAGTAAGAACTTGGCCCATGAGCCTTGGATACACGGCCAAAATGGCAGCAGCCACACAAATCCTGGGGATACAGCTGCTCCACTGTCTGTTCCACCCTGGAAAACTCTATCTTGGCCAGGTTTCGCTGACATGGTATTTCAGAGAATGATTCCCCACTCCTACTTTCTTCCTCCTCACACTCTCAAAGAGTGGGGTGCAGTTGCTCCTACTGCTGTTACCTTGTGTTTTTATCTGTTTTCATTTTGGTTTTGTGCCTGGAAACAGTTTGCGCTAAGGATGACACTTTCAAAATGCAATGTCACCATTATCTAATCCCAACTGAATGAGTCCCTATGTGAATCACACTGCAGGTCCATTTCAAATTAACCAGCTACCAGGAATGATTGGCAAAAAAGGTAGGCCATGCAGGCTGGGGAGCAGCTGCCTACAGATTGGTAACTGCTGAGTACAATGAGTCATACACACAAGGAGACCTGCAAGGCATGACCTTGCTTGGATGCCACACAAGGACACAGAGCCAGCTCAGCATCACAGAGGCACTCAGCACAGGGCACTCCCAGAACTTACCACTAAGGGGAACAAGGAGAGTTAGCTGGGAAAGATGACAGGTTTCAGCATCACCTTTCTCCATTACAGGGAAAGACAGGTCAATTCTACATTTCCAAGGAGCAGAGACTCTAAGAGGCCTGTTCAGACTTGGAAGAACAGTAAGGATTGCTTGGAGCAGAGTAGCAGGATCTCAGAGGGGCATACCTCTTTGATGTTGGTGTGGGTGTCCTCAACCCATCTGTCTGAGTCTGTTCAGGCTGCTATGATAAGATAGCTTACTTAGATTGGGTAATTTAAACAGAAATGTATTGCTTACAGTTCTGGAGGCTGGGTAGTCCAAGATTAAGGCACAGGCTGATTACTCAATCTAGTGAGGGTCCTCTTCCCTGTAGACAGTGTCTTCTATTTGTTCTCATATGGGGGAAGGAGCAAACAAGCTCCCCTGGGCCTCCTTTTGTTTAATTAATTAATTTATTGTTTCTCTACCATCAAAAAAATGTACCTTCGGCCTTTTATAAGAGCATTGATTCCATTCATGAAGGCAGGGCTCTCATGACCTAATCATGCTCCGAAGGCCCCAGTGCTTAAGACTTGCATTGGGAATTAGCTATCAACACGAATTTAGGGGTGTGGTGTCATGAGATTATATATAGATAAATAGATGTCCGTGCACGGTTCCCGGCTCATAACTCCCATATCCCTAATTATAGTCTTCTGTTATAATAAGTATGTTTGACCTTAGGAAACAATCTTTGACTCTCTCCTGCTCTCCTTTCACCTGAGAAGGCACAACTTTAATTTCCCCTGCCTTTCTGATTGTGGATCATAAGACACTTCCCAGAGAGAGTCCTTCCCTGTGCCCCTGGGGGATGGAATGTTGATGTCTTGAAGTTCCATAAAAACCCAAAAGGGCTGGGTGTGGTGGTTCACACCTGTAATCTCAGCACTTTGGGAGGCTGAGGTGGGCGGATCACCTGAGGTCAGGAGTTCAAGACCAGCCTAGACAACATGATGAAACCCCATCTCTACTAAAAATACAAAATTAGCCAGGTGTGATGGTGCATGTCTGTAATACCAGCTACTTGGAAGGCTGAAGCAGGAGAATCGCTTGAACTTGGGAGCAGAGGTTGCAGTGAGCTGAGATCGTATCACTGCACTCCAGCCTGGGTGATGACAGAGCAAGACTCCGTCTCGAAAAAAAGAAAGATAAAAGAAGACTAGGTTTGGAGAGCTTCCAGATAGCTAAACACTTGGAGGTTACTAGAAGATAGAGTTCCCAAGGAAGGGCATGGAACCCTTTCCCATATACCTCGTCCTGTGCATCTCATCATCTGTATCCTTTGCAATATCCTTTACAATAATCTGGTAAATGTAAGTGTTTCCCTGAGTTCTGGAAGCCACTCCAGGAAATTAATAGAACCCAAAGACAGGGTTGTGGGAACCCCAACTTGAAACGAGGTCAGAAGTTTCAGAGGCCCGAACTTGTAACTGGTGGGGGTGGTGGGGGTGGGAGGGGCAGTCTTGGGGACTGAGCCCCTAACTTGTGGGATCTGACCTTCTCTCCGGGTAGATAGTGTGAGAATTGAATTGAACACACAGCTGGTGTCCACTGCTTGGTGTTTGGGGAAAAAACTCCCCACATTCAGTCACAGAAGTCTTCATCTGAGTTGATGATTGTCATTGAGGTGGTGTGAGAACAGAGAGAAAACCCAGTTTGGGAGTTTTCCCTTAATAGCGAGGACACAAACTTTGAAATCATAGCACCATCTGAGAATGCTCGTGTAAATATAAATCTGATGAGTCAGTGGAAGCCTCCTGGTCTGGGACTTGTCAGAAGCATAGAGTCTGGTGTTTGAGCTAAACACCAGAGGGCTGGATCTAATTGTTTTAAGACCCTGGCCCAAGGAATCAAGTCAAAATAATATATTCGGATTCAAGACTGGTTGATCTGATTTCTAAAAACAAAGTAATATGCCTGTGGATGTTTCCAAATCACATAAGCTGCCTGTGCCAGTCAGGCATTTGGATTCTTGATGTTCTAAGGAATAATAATAATAGCTGCTATTAGATTTATCACTTACTCCCTGTAACTATGTCCCAAATCTTTCATCCCATTTGATTCTCACAAGCATTCTACAAGATCATGGTATTACATCCTTTTTACAAATGACAAAACAGCTGGGCACGGTGGCTCATGCCTATAATACCAGCACTTTAGGAGGACAAGGCAGGCGGGTTTCTTGAGCTGGGGAGTTTGAGACCAGCCTGGTCAACATGGTGAAACCCCCTCTCTCCTGAAAATACAAAATTAGCCGGGCATGGTGGTGCACACCTGTAATCCCAGCTACTCCGGAGGCTGAGGCAGGAGAATGGGTTGAACTCAGGAGGCGGAGGTTGCAGTGAACCGAGATGGCGCCACTGCACTCCCGTCTGGGCGACAGAGCGAGACTCAGTCTCAAAAAAACAAAAAAGAAAAAGGCAGGGTGCAGTGGCTCACGCTTGTAATCCCAGCACTTTGGGACGTGGAGGCGGGTGGATCACGAGGTCAGGATATCAAGACTCTCCTGACTAACATGGTGAAACCCCGTCTCTACTAAAAATACAAAAAATTACAGCTACTCGGGAGCCTGAGGCAGGAGAATGGCGTGAACCCGGGAGGCGGAGCTTGCAGTGAGCCGAGATCGCGCCATTGCACTTCGGCCTGGGCAACAATGTGAGACTCCATCTCAGGGGGAAAAAAACAAAAAACAAAAAAAACCCGCACACACAAATGACAAAGCATTCAGAAAGGGTAGATATTTGTACAAGTCAAATGACCCGCTGTGTGGCTGGTGCTGGCACTCAAGTCAGATCAGTCATATTCCAGAGCATGCGCTCTCAACAAAGTCAATGGTTATCAAGGTTTGAATGATCCCAGCTGTTCAGGAAAGAGAACGCAGTTACCTGTTGTATAAGAGTACAATGGTGAGCTGGTGGGTTGTGTCCTTGTTGCTCCCAGCAGTGTCATAGGGTGGGTTTCTGCTGGCTGAGGTGAAGATGGTGAAGTGGCTACTGGAATGAAAAGAATGGAAGAATTGTTCCATTTGTGGAGGAAAATGTGCACCCCAAGAAAAATAAAGAACAAAACTAGAATCAGGAATTACCATCACCTTTCCACGGGCCCTTCTCCTGGCCTTCCACAGTGGGCATGCAGGGCTCCTACCCACCCACTTCTGAACCTTTCGGCTCCTCTTAGAAATGTATTCCAAGATGGCCTTCAGGCATTGCCCTGCTGTCTAGTTATTTCATTAACACAAGGAAATGCGATCTAGATAATGTTCTAGCTAGTCTTATCAATATATAAGATTATCTCACATTTTCTATACCCCCAGGTTCTCTCTAAATACACAAAGTCAACAACAGGGCATTTTATGCAGAACACCCAATTAAACTTTTATTTTATTCATACAAGTATTTCACTTTCAGAAAACGGGGAGGGGGGGGGGGCTTGGGAATTTGCACTAACATGCTCTAACCCCTTCAAAACAGCCCCGTTCTGGATTTCCTGGTCTTACTGAAGTTCAATTATTCACACATCCAGTAACTAACAGAACAGATACAATATTAATTCCTTGAGGTCTCTAAAAGCTGACAATATTGCCCAATGTCAGCCTTGGTAATGATTTGCAACCCTAAAGGTAAGGTTCCTGGCAGACCCTGACCCCAGCTCCTTCCGCATCTGCATTCTAGTCATTCCTTTAAGGGTGATTTCCTGTGTTTTCTGACTCATCTTCCACTTCTCACTGGAAAGCTTCCATTAGGAATTCTCCAGCATAGGGCTACAATCCCCTTTCCTTTCCTGAAATCTCTCCTTTATTTCCTTATTTGCAAAGTTGATCACTTGCCTCTTTACAAAGCATTTACATGATTCCCTTCTCTTAGAGCACCACAGAAATTTAGAGTCAATCAGTGACGGTGACTGGATGAATTCCAACACCTGGGCTTTCCTTATTGCCTCTCACTGGTCTGTTTCTCCTTCCCCACCACAGTCTCCATAACTTCACTTTTCAACATCACTCTTTCTCCTGTTCTCGACTGTTTTCCTGTTTTCCTCTAGTGCTCAAACCCGTAAGAGGATGTGGCTCTCTTTCGGAACAAAAACCAGAATAACACAGGAGAGTCATGTGGGCAGTCTGTACCCAATTGAGTTCTATGCAAAAGACCTCTTCAGCTTAACTTCTTTCCTAAGTTTGGGTCTTTATGGCATCTTTCTTTTCTCCGCTGCTCCTACAACCATACATACAATTGTTCCATGGATGTTTTAGGCAGTGAGCAGGTACTAGGGACACTGAGCAGGGCGGATTGGATGCAAAGATAAATGTCCCTGCATTCCATTCGCTCCAGGGTTCTCTCATTCTTGGACTGTAATGTTCAACTCATGCAAACTCTTTAGAAAACTATCCAGATAAGAAAAAGCTCAATTGATACCATCCTCCAGGTTATAGCCATAAAAACCAACTCTTAGGAGAAAGGCAACTTTCTCCCAAATCTTGGCTTTAAATGAAGTCAATGACTTGGGGATGTTCTCCAAAACAAGTCCACTAATCCATCCACCTTAGCAGACACAAGCTAAAAGTGAAATCAACATTGAGAAAGTCGACTGCCTGGAACAAAACTGTTTTTCTTACAAACTTTATGGCTCTAAAATCCAAGCTATGACCTAACTAACACCCTCTCTTCCAAACTGAGCTACTAGCCCAATCCTTCAGATCCCTCCTGGTTAAATACACATACAATTCAATGAGAGTCAAGGGAAATCAATATGTTCCATCAGATTTTTCCAGCTAAGAGGTTGTGACATTTGTTACTCCTCAGAATCCAGAGCCACCCTAAGGGGTCAATGGGTTTTTGAGGGCTTTGAGAATCTCCACTAAAAGTTATCTTTTAAATCCCGGAAATGGAAGATTTGAACCTATACTTGTCCTCAGAATGACAAGCTATTTCCCCACCTATAAGTCAAGTTATCCTCCATTTATATTAAATCTAATATCTTATTTACAGGGAATTTGAAGTATCAACTATATGGCCTGAACTGAAAAAAAAAAAAAGATAAACATGTACATTCCAAATCCCTAAAGCCCTTAAATCCAATGTTACTTTTTCCTAAGTATAAATCGCACCTTTCGCAATTTCCACTGTACATAAATAAATTAAAGGACCTTTGAAGTAAAAATGTGTAAGTTATTGACTGCCCTGAAAAAACAGCATGGTTGTTTAAGGGTTTTTTTGTTTGTTTTTTTTTTTTCAGTAAAAATGTTAGATCAGGGCAAACTCATCCAAACATAAAACTCAGTGCTCATAATAGGAGGCATGATCCAGTAGTTAAAAGTACTGGCCCCAATTCAAGCTAACAGAAATCAAAACCTGACTCAACAACTTTGTATCTGTGTAAATTTATTTTTTCTTTCTCTTTTCTTTCTTTTTCACTCTGTTACCCAGGCTAGAGAGTACAGTGGTGCCATCATGGCTCACTGCAGCCTTGACCTCCTGGCCCCAAGTGATTCCTCCACCTCAGCCTCCCAAGTAGCTGGGACTAGAGGCATACACCACCATGCAGAGACAGGGTCTCACTATGTTGCCCAGGCTGGTTTTGAACTCCTGGACTAAAATTACAGTCATGAGCCACCACACCTGGCTTCTATCTGTGTAACTTTCAACAATAAGCTTTTAGATTCTGTCTCAGTTCTCACAATTATAAACCACACATACAGTCAATATAATTATCCTAACAATTAAATGCATGAAGCATGGTGCCTCGTAAATAGAAAACAGTAAATGTTAACTTCTTTGAAATCAAGGTCTGCTTTCAGAATGGACTAAATGATCTCTCTTCAGAGCTCTTCATGAGGACAGAATCTCATTTATCTGACCTTTGGTTCTCTGGCATTCCCTGTGTTTTCATCATAAAGCCATACGTAGCTGAATCAGATCCACACTATCCCTGTTAGATGTCCTACAATAAATGGTCCAGCTATTTTCGGTTAATAATCAATTTCTTTGAGAATCTGACAAAAAGCAATGGGTCCCCTCACTCCAAAAATGCTTATTGGTGCAAAAGATGCATGTAACTTGGGAGTTGGGGAGGATCACAAATCCTGAGGAGACCCTGATTGAAACCCAGGTAAGACCTCTCACTCTAGACCGTCCTTCTACCTTGATACAATGCCCTGGATGGTTCATAGCTCCTCGTTGGAAGGTCTTTGGGCTCCCAAACACATCTGTTTTACCTGGTTCATGGTTCTGCGTAGGCAATGGCGTTGGAGGAACAAAGGTAGAGACCATTGTTGTCGTTGGCAGAGTTGTTGTCGTTGGAAGAGTTGTTGTCATTGGAAGAGTCGTTGTCGTTGGAAGGGTCGTTGTCGTTGGAAGAGTCATTGTCGTTGGAAGGGTCGTTGTCGTTGGAAGAGTTGTTGTCGTTGGCAGAGTTGTTGTCGTTGGCAGAGTTGTTGTCGTTGGAAGAGTTGTTGTCGTTGGAAGGGTCGTTGTCATTGGAAGAGTCGTTGTCATTGGAAGAGTCGTCATTGGAAGGGTTGTCGTTGGAAGAGTCGTTGTCGTTGTCATAAGAGTTGTTGTCGTTGGAAGGGTCGTTGTCGTTGGAAGAGTTGTTGTTGTTGGAAGGGTCGTTGTCGTTGGAACAGTGGTGCTTGTTCGAACAGTTCTGACAATTGGAGTAGTTGTGACCCTGGCTGGAGTCAGAAATCAACATGAGAATGAGCATGAGTCAAACAAGAAACAAGAGCCTCAGGCTGGAACCGTACCCTAGCACACCAATGACAGACTGTCCCAAGGTGGAATTAACTTCCTGAACTCTCAATCTTGGTCATTGCCCAGCTAGAAACTGTGACAGGAGAGGGCTTTGGAGACATGCCCCTTCTTCCAAAAGAAGAGAAGATATATTGAAAGGTGCATGCATATTCAGAAATAAGAACAGATGCCTCATATTTGCACTGAAGCACTTTTCTGGGGTCAGGGTCTCACTCTGTCATCCAGGCTGGACTGTAGTGGCATGATCAGCTCACTGCTGCCTTGAACTCCCAGGCTCAAGCAATCCTCCTGTGTCAGATTCCCAAGTAGCTGGGACTACATGCAGGCATCACCACCCCTGGCTAATTTTAAAAAAAAAAACAAAACTTTTTTTGTAGAGGCTGGGTGTGGTGGCTCAGGCCTGTAACGCCAGCACTTTGTGGGGCCAAGTTGGGTGGACTACTTCAGCTCAGGAGTTCAGAGTTCAAGACCAGTCTGGGCAACAGGGCGAAACCACAACTCTACAAAAAATAGCCAAGTGTGGTGACACATGCCTGTAATCTCAGCTACTTGAAAGACTGAAGCACAATAATTGATTGAACCCCAGAGGTGGAGATTGCAGTGAGTAGAGACTGGGCCACTGCACTCCAGCCTGAGAAACAGAGTAAGACCCTGTTTCAAAAAAAAAAAGAATTGACCTTATCTTGCTCACCCTTATGAGGGAAACAATCCAAGTCCAAAAGCTAAGAGACTGCAAATTAAAGTTCCTCTTACTTAAAAAGAAAATAGAGACATAGCTTATTAAGGTCATAGGTATTGGGTTCTATTATCATTGTAAGACCTTAGTGAAAGAAGATTCACTAAGAAAAAGCAATGGCTGGGCGCGGTGGCTCACGCCTGTAATCCCAGAGCTTTGGGAAGCCAAGGCGGGTAGAACGCCTGAGGTCAGAAGTTTGAGACCAGCCTGGCCAACATGGTGAAACCCCATCTTTACTAAAAATACAAAAATTAGCTGGGCGTGGTGGCATGCGCCTGTAGTCCAGCTACTCAGGAGGCCGAGGCAGGAGAATTGCTTGAACCCAGGAGCTGGAGGTTGCAGTGAGCTGAGATGAAGCCACTGCACCCCAGCCTGGGCGACAGAGCAAGACTCTGTCTCAAAAAAACAAAACAAAAAATCAGCAGTAAGGCTGGGTGCTGTGGCTCACGCCTGTAGGCCCAGCCCTTTGGGAGACCAAGACAAGTGGATCGCTTGAGCCCATAAGTTTGAGACCAACCTGGGCAACATAGTGAAACCATACCTCTACAAAAAAAATTGATGGGTGCAGCACAGCAACATGGCACAAGTATACATATGTAACAAACCTGTACGTTATGCACATGTACCCTAGAACTTAAAGTATAATAATAATAAAAAATAAATAAATAAATAAATAAGAATTTTACAGAGACCATAAAAAAAAAAAAAAAAAAATTAGCCGGGCATGGTGAGGCACCCCTGTAGTCCCAGATACTCAGGAGGCTGAGGCAGGAGAATCACTTGAACCCAGCAGGCGGGGGTTGCAGTGAGTAGCAATCACACCACTGCACTCCAGCCTGCTACCTGGGCAACAGAGTGAGACTCTGTCTCAAAAAGAAAAAAAAAAAAAAGGCCCAGTGTGGTGGCTTACGCCTATAATCCCAGCACTTTGGGAGGCTGAGGCAGGTGGATCATTTGAGGTCAGGAGTTCGAGACCAGCCTGGCCAACATGGTGAAACCCCATCTCTACCAATACAAAATACCAAAATTAGCTGGGTGTGGTAGCGCCAGCTACTCGGGAGGCTGAGGCAGGAGAATTGCTTGAACCTGGGAGGCAGAGGGTTGCAGTGAGCCATAATTGTGCCACTGCACTTCAACCTGGGCGACAGCAAGACTCTGTCTCAAAAAATAAATTAATTAATTAAAAAGGACAGTTCTTTAAGGTGAATAAATTCAGCTTGATAAAAATATTCACTGTATTTTACTACGGAACAGTAAATGCTATTTCTTGGACCAATTACTCTGTTTGAAGTACATTCGGCCCTCCATATTTGTGGGTTCTACATCCGTAGATACAACCAAGACTTTGGATGGAAAATGTACAGGGGAAAAAGAAGGATATGTTGTCTGCTGTACTGAACAAATATGGACTTTTTTGTTGGTCATTATTCCCTAAATAATGCAGTATAACAACCAATTGCATAGTATTTACATTGTATTAGGGGTTATAAGTAATCTAGAGGTGATTTAAAGCATATGGGACTATGTGCATAGTTTACATGCAAATACTGCACCATTTTACATAAGGGACTTGAGCATCTGCAGATTTTGGTATCAAGGGGGTCCTGGAACCAGTTTCCCATGGATATCAAGGAACAATTGTACTGTTTTAGGAGCTAGTTTGCTGACTCTAGCCTGACCTTGAATTATGCTTGGCCTTGTAACTTCATCTACACAAAAATTATTCTATTTCCCAAGAACAAGAGTTTATTTTAAAACAGGACTTACAAGAACCTCCTCTTTCCCTATTAAGAAAAAAGAAAATTACTACCAAACAGAAAATTCAATGAACTAGCAAGAAATGTCAAAGAAAAACTTACGTGGCCCAATCTTCAATGATATGGTGATTTTCATGTCATTGAACCACCCACTGTGCTGAACACGGCAACAATATATGCCACTGTCAGACACAGCTGTATTTGCTATAGTCAAAGAGACATCCCTGCGTGAAAGGTTCCCCAATAGCTTATAGCGTGTCTCCTTCCGATAGGTGACGTGGGTTCCATTGGTCCAGACAATGCCATCTGGGCATGAGAAAGCAGAACATGTGCCTCTATTCCAGCACATGGATGTGATAGCTCCGTTGTAGCGGCAGGGCAGTGTGATAGGTAGACCTGCCACTCCATCAACATTTACAGAATCAGCTACAGAATCTGCAATGAAGAAAAGACAAACTGAGAATGAGCCTTAACATTTCTTCTTGGCTGGGCACGGTGGCTCACGCCTGTAATCCAAGAACTTTGGGAGGCCAAGGAGGGCGGATCAACCGAGGCCAGGAGTTCAAGACCAGCCTAACCAACATGGCAAAACCCGATCTCTACCAAAAAAAAAAAAAAAAATACAAAAATTAGCAGGGTGTGGTGGTGGAGTCCCAGCTACTCAGGAGGCTGAGGCAGGGGGAAGTGCTTGAACCCGGGAGGCGGAGGTTGCAGCAAGCTGAGCTCGCACCACTACACTCCAGCCTCGGCGACAGAGCAGACTCTGTCCTCCCACGCCCCCCAAAAAAAATGTTTCTCTGAATTTTTTTTTACTTGTTTTACTTTCTTTAAAAAAATATTTTATTCATTTTTTAATTGTTTATTTTTTAGAGAGAGAGTCTTGCTCTGTCACCCAGGTTGTAGTACAGTGGCACAAAGATCTTGGCTCACTGCTACCCCCGCCTCCCGAGTTGAAGAAATTCTCATGCATCAGCCTCCCAAGTAACTGGAATTACAGGCATGTGCCACCACATCCGGCTAATTTTTGTATTTTTAGTAGAGACAGGGTTTCACTATGTTGGCCAGGCTGGTCTTGAACTCCTGACCTCAAGTGATCCGCCCATCTAAGCCTCCCAAAGTGCTGGGATCACAGGCGTGAGCTGCCAAGCCCAGCCTTGTAAATTGACATTATAGCTGGAATTTTTTCCCCCTTTTTCCAAGTTAGCTGATATAGCTGGAATTTTTTAAATTTGAGATTACAAGCATTTTTTTATGTTACCATCCTTTTAATTTTTTTTTTTTTTTTAAACAAAGTCTTGCTATGATGCTTGAACTCCTGGCCTCAAGTCTGGAGTTGCTGGGATTACAGGCATAAACCGCTGCACCTGGCTTAGCATCTTCTCCAACAGTATTGCTCAGGGGATATATTTACAAGTAAAACATTTTATTGTACTGTGTGATATTCAAGCTGTTTCTCATTTTTACCAGTGTAAATAACTTCACATAACCTTTCTACACAAAACTTTTTGCATTTAGTTTTCTTAATAGGATATAATTCTGAGATTATCAGTATAAAGTGCAGGAACATTTTCCATTTTTTCATAAATATGGCCAAAATCCTTTCCAAAAGGTTTGAACCAAATAACATTCAAGTAATGCGAGTGTGTATTTCACCCTGTGTTTGTTAGATATCTGCTTACCATTGATTTTTCAATAGGTAAGAAATGCATGTGGCTTTTCAAAATGAAACAGCACCAAAGGGCATACAGTGAAAAGTCCCCCTCCCACTCCAGTCCCCAGTCTGCTCTACTAGATCCAATTGCTGCATCAGTTGAAAACAGCTTTTTGATGGGCACAGTGTCTCACACCTGCAATCCCAGCACTTTGAGAGGCCAAGGTGGGAGGATCTCTTGAGCCCAGGAGTTTATCCCAGATATTTGGGAGGCTGAAGTAGGGAGATCATTTGGGCCCTGGAGAGGTCGAGGTTGCAGTGAGCCAAGAATGCCCTACTGAACTCCAGCCTGAATGACAGAGCAAGACCTTATGTCCAAAAAGAAAAGGAAAGAGAAAATAAATAGGTTTTTTTTTTAATTTGCATTTACATTTCAAATTTTAATTTTCAGCCAGGCACGGTGGCTCATGCCTGTAATCCCAGCACTTTGGAAGGTTGAGGCAGGCGGATCACTGGAGGTCAGGAGTTCGAGACCAGCCTGGCCAACATGGTGAAACCCTGTCTCTACTAAAAACACAAAACTTAGTCCAGGCACAGCAGCTTACGCCTGTAATCCCAGCAGTTTGGGAGGCCAAGGCGGGCAGATCACTTCAGGTCAGGGGCTCCAGACCAGCCTGGCCAACATAGCAAAGCCCTGTCTCTACTGAAAAAAAAAAAAAAAATACAAAAAAAAGTAGCTGGACGTGGTGGTGCATGCCTGTAATCCCAGCTACTCGGGAGGCTGAGGCAGGAGGATCTCTTGAACCTGGGAGGCAGAGGTTGCAGTGAGTGAGATCATGCCATTGCACATTGCCCTCCAGTCTGGACAACAGAGGGAGACTCCGTCTCAAAAAAAAAAAAAAAGAAATTATTTTTTGTATTTTTAGTAGAAACAAGGTTTCACCATCTTGGCCAAGCTGATCTTGAACTCCTGAACCTGTGATCCTCCCACCTCGGCCTCCCAAAGTGCTGAGTTATTTATTTATTTATTTATTTTTTGAGACGAAGTCTCACTCTGTCACCCAGGCTGGAGTGCAGTGGTGCGATCTTGGCTCACTGCAAGCTCCACCTCCTGGGTTCACGCCATTCTTCTGCCTCAGCCTCCTGAGTAGCTGGGACTACAGGTGCCCGCCACCACGCCCGGCTAATTTTTTGTATTTTTAGTAGAGGTGGGGTTTCACCATGTTAGCCAGAATGGTCTCGATCTCCTGACCTCATGATCCTCCCACCTCAGCCTCCCAAAGTGCTGGGATTACAGGAGTGAGCCACCGCTCCTGGCCGCCAATAAATTCTTATTTACTTTTGCCTAATACTAGTATCTTTTTTTTTTTTTTTTTTTTGGATTACACATACAATGCATGCTATTACAATTTGGTTATAGAAGTATATAATGAGAGGTTATCTTTCCCCCATAATCCCAAAGGCACATATCACTCCAGAAATTTGTGTTTAAAATTTAGGATATGCCTATTTCTATCTTTCCTTATCTCATAGAATGTTTTGAATTAAAGTGTTTATTTCAAAATAAAATACTTAGGCCAGGTGTGGTGGCTCACGCCTATAATCCCAGCACTTTGGGAGACTCAGGTGGGAGGATCACTTGAGCCCAGGAGGTGGAGGCTGCAGTGAATCAAGATTGCCCAACTAGGCCAGGCGCGGTGACTCACACCTGGAATCCCAGCACTTTGGGAGGCCAAGACAGGTGGATCACAAGGTCAGGAGTGCAAGATCAGCTTGGTCAAGATGGTGAAAGCTTGTCTTTACTAAAAATACAAAAAAATTAGCTGGGAGTGGTGGCAGGTACCTGTAATCCCAGCTACTCAGGAGACTGAGAGAGAATTGCTTGAACCTAGAGGGCGGAGGTTGCAGTGAGCCAAGATCGCGCCACTGCACTCTAGCCTCGGCAACACAGTGAGACTCTGTCTCAAAAAAAAAAAAAAGATTCCCCAACTGCACTCCAGAGTGAGACCTCATGAAGAGAGAGAGAGAAAGAAAAGGAAGGAAGGAAGGAAGGAAGGAAGGAAGGAAGGAAGGAAGGAAGGAAGGAAGGAAGGAAGGAAGGAAGGAAGGAAGGAAGGAAAGAAAGAATTGAATGTGGCTGAAAAAATCGAATGGCACAAAAGAATACAACAAAGATTAACCCTCCCTCCACCTCCCACCCTCCGCCCCCATCCCGCAGTACCCACTGTCACTATTTCCTATATACATGTGTCTATGCATATACATCTAACCAGTCCCTTTTTGTTTAAACACAAATGGCAGCATGTGACACACTGTGCTGCATCTTGCCTTGTTCATTTAGCCATGAATATTGTAATTCATAGCAGTTAAGCAATTTCTTTGGCCTAAAACTCTATTCTGGTCCTGCTCACTGGTTAATTCATAGCCATACAACAGTGCACAAAGAACATCTACTTTCATCCACCACCACCATCCCCTCCCCTTCCCCTACCCCATTCTCTGGGCTTCTAAACCCCCGCTATTCTCTTCTTCCCGCCCAGGGCACCTACTCACTTACCTGCCAGATGTAGGATGAGGCTTAAGATGACCACTTGAGGATGCATTATAGGATCAGCCTGAAGGAAAATGAGCAGACAGGCTGGTTGGTACACCCCACCAGATGGTATCTGATCAAGTCCTAATTCTCAGATTGCAACTTATCTTTGGATGATTCCTATGAGCCTGCTCTGATGGAAATGAGACCACATACAACAGCTTCCGCGCTCTGTTAGTTCCCTGCGGCTAAGAGCTCTGTGCCTTCCAAAGGACCAGGAAAGCGGTCCACAGAAACAGCCCCTGACTTCCCAGCTTCTTCCCCACACATAGGCTCCAAACTGACTCCTGGTCCTGATACAGGGGATCGGGGAACAAACAAAAAGGAAACTGGAAGCAGAGAACCAGCGTGGCTCAATGGCAGCACAAGAGCAAAGGCCAGCCTTCCAGTGGCGGAGCTGCACTTGCTTTTCAGAGTAAACTGGGCCTCTGGTGGACGTGGGGCTTTTCCTGCTCAGTGGCTACAACGATTCATCCCCAGCCTTAACAGTGACATTGCCAAGTTTGCCGTTAGCAAGAGGAATTGACAGTGAATATGAATCACTGTGCCTAACCTTTCATGCCCGTGGACAGCGTGATTGAGACTGCAGCTCCTTACCATGGGATTTCAAGAGAAAGCTTCAGGAAACAGAAGTCTGGAGCAGACTTACGTTCAGATCCAAGCTCTGTCACTCACAATGCTGGATAACCCTGAGCCTTCCTGAGTTCTCTTCAAACCTCTATTCCCTCAGTTGTAAAATAGCACTAAAAATGTTTCCTCTGTCTCCCACCAAGGATTGATATAATAAGCAAAAAGGGCCACAGAAGAACTTCGAAAACTAAACCTACGTAGGCACTAACAGCACTAGCTAAGGTTTTTGGGGAATACTATATAGCAGGCTCTGTGTCAAGCACCCACATGCGTTAAATCAGGCTGTTGACTTCTGCTCTTAATCATTAAACCATGCAAACGTAAGTAAGCTCGCCTAGTACTTCATTAACTCCTCTTCTGGTCTGAGATTTCGGTAACTTCCAAGGAGGCAGTGGTGCTCTGTATCTTGCATCTCATGACAGGGTTCATGAGGAAGTGGTCTTGGCTTACTGTGGCCATGGGTCGCAGGCTCCCAGGAGTGGGAACTCCTGACTCCAGCAGCCAGCAGCCTCTGTACTCTGACATGATGTCTGATACTACTAACTGGTGACCCAGACACTATTTGGCCTACAAGCGTTTTGTATGGCAGCGTTTAAAAATTCATTTCTTGACCAGGCGCGGTGGCTTGCCCCTGTAACGCCAACCAATCACCTGAGGTCGGGAGTTCAAGACCAGCCTGGCTAACGTGGTGAAACCCTGTCTCTACTAAAAATACAAACATTAGCTGGGCGTGGTGGCGGGCGCCTGTAATCCCAGATACTTAGGAGGCTGAGGCAGAAGAATTGCTTGAACCTGGAAGGTGGAGGTTGCAGTGAGATCAAGCCATTGCACTCTAGCCTGGGCGACAAGAGCAAAACTCCATCTCAAAAATAAAAATAAAAATTCATTTCTTGCCAGGCACAGTGGCTCACGCCTGTAATCCCAACACTTTGGGAGGCCAAGGCGAGTGGATCACCTGAGGTCAGGAGTTTGAGACCAACCTGGGCAACATAGCAAGACTCCCTCTCTGCAAAAAAAACAAGAAACAAAAAATAATAGTCAGGCCTGGTGTACATGACTGTAGTCCCAGCTACTCAGGAGGCTGAGGCAGGAGGATTTTTTGAGCCCAGCAGTTGGAGGCTATGATTGTGCCACTGCATACCAGCCTGGGTGACAGAGCAAGACCCTGTTTCTTAAGGAAAAAAAAGATTTAACAAAAAATTAAGCTAATTCAATTCAACCAGTCATTACTAACACATTGAGTTGATGGGACATGACTCAATATACTAAGGACGTGAAAAATCCAAAATTGTGCAATTGGGCAGGGACATGGGCAAGTAAGCAACTAATGAAATCAGGATGAGTGAGGTAAAGGTAAATATATAATCAGATTACGTCATTCCCCCACTTATAACCCTCTCATACCTCTCTCAGAAAAACTAATAATAATAATTCCTAAATCTTTACTCAAATTACTGAAGCCCTGGCGATCTGGCCCTGACCTACCCCATAGATTTCTTCTACCACTTTCTCCCCTGCTGACTCAGCCCCAGCCACTAGAGCTTTCTTTCCAACTTGCCTCAACCCTAAGGCCTTTTCCATGGCTGTGTTCTCCATCTAGCTCCCCGGTCCCACCATTTTCTCTTTTTTCCTTTTCATTTTTATCCTGGCTTGAATGTTACCTCCCTGGACATTTCACTGGTCCTTCAATCTAAAGTAGCCAAGCAGTCCCTCTTACTATTATTACCTTATTTCCCTTATTCCATTTTATCTGTATGTGCAGTATATGTGGTGTCTGACTATAGTCCCTCCTGTAGAGTGTTGCCCAGTAGAATTTTGGTAATGGAGTTATTCTGGTAACGGAGTTATTCTGGAACTGATGAACCAAAGAGAGTCAAGACAGGGATACGGAGCTAAGGCTCTGAGATGTTACATAACTGTACAATTCCATAGATTTGAATTTGAATTCCATAGGATCGAGTCTGTCTCCAGTAGAATATTGGTAACGGAGTTGTTCTGTGTGTCGTGCACTACAGCAGCCACTAGCCACATATAACTATTAAGCACTTGAAATGTGGCTAGGGCAATGAAGGCATTTTTAATTTTTTTTTGTTTTTTTTCCTAAGACAGAGTCTGACTGTGTCACCCAGGCTGGAGTGCAGTGTCACAACTCGGCTCAGTGCAACCTCCATCTCCTGGGTTTAAGCGATTCTCTTGCCGCAGTCTCCTGAGTAGCTGGGACTACAGACATACGCCACCATGCCTGGCTAATTTTTGTATTTTTAGCAGAGGCGGGGTTTTACCATGTTGGCCAGGCTGGGCTCAAACTCCCGGCCTCAAGTGATCCCCTCACCTCAACTTCCAAAAGTGCTGGGATTACAGGTGTGAGCTGCCATGCCTGGCTTAAAATTTTTTATTTAATTTCATTTTAATTAAAATTTCCGATCGCTTGAGCCCAGGAGACAGTCTTCGGGGAGTTGAGATGGCACCACTACACTCAAGCCTTAGATGACAGAGCTTTCAAAAAAATAAATTAATTAAAAATAAAAAAATAAAATTTAAATTGTCACACATAGCGACTGTGTTGCATGGCACCCAACTCCAGACTATAAACTCCTTTAAGGCAATTTAAGTATTACTTGAGACCGGGCATGGTTGCTCACACCTGTAATCCTCCCAAAGGAGGCTGAGGCAGGAGGATCACTTGAGGTCAGGAGTTCCAAACCAGCCTGGCCAACATGGTGAAACCCCATCTCTACTAAAAATGCAAAAATTAGCCAGGCATGGTTGCAGGTGCCTGTAATCCCAGCTACTCAGGAGGCTGAGAGAGGAGAATCACCTGAACCCGAGAGGCGGAGGTTGCCGTGAGCCGAGATCATGCCACTGCACTCTGGCCTGGGCCACAGAGTAAGACTTCTTAAAAAAAAACAAAGTTATTAATTGAACAGATAAACAAATGGAAACACAAACCCATAGAGAAACACCATTCATTTTGACGATGGGGTGTGGAGGGTGAGAAGAATTTCTTAAAAAGTTACATGTGAGAAGAATGGGTGGAGGGTGTTTCAAGTAGAGGAAATGAGGAGCCAGAGAGAGCCAAGAATCTGAGATGTTACTTAACTGTACATTCCATAGGATTGAATTTTCTGACACACGACCATCTCCCATGAGAGATGCCTGTGTTCTAAAGACTCCCAAATAATATAGCACAGTGGGTTTTTTTTTATGAGCTATACAACCTCCATGAATCACTACTCTTTAGGGAAAACTTCATGACCCCCTGAAGGATGCATCCCAGTTGTGGGGTAAAGCTGGAGGTGACAATACTTTGGCACCAAAGCTGAATTTCCAGCTGCTCACTAGAGAGCTGCATCTGTGTAAACCAAGATTAATGGCAGTGAATTGAAATGATTCAGAACATGGGCTGGGCGTGGTGGCAGGTGCCGGTAATCCCAGCTACTCGGGAGGCTGAGGCAGGAGAATTGCTTGAACCTGGGAGGCGGAGGTTGCAGTGAGCCGAGATCGTGCCACTGCACTCCAGCCTGGACAACAGACTGACTCCCTGTCTCAAAAAAAGAGAAAGAACTCAGAAAGGAAAATAATTCACTGTTCTTTCCTGCAACCACCATTACTTCCCTGCTATCTCAGCGCACATCTTACCTCCAGCTCAGGCCTCCTGCAAGACACTTCAGCTGCTCATATTCCCCATGCTTTCACCACAGCAAGATCTTCTTAGGCCCCCTCCACAACTACGGACTCACCAACTCCACGTCATTATACCTGTAAGGCTCTCCCTCATCCCCATCACTTTATATTAGGCCTCTATAATCCAAACTTCTGCAATTCCCTCCAAAACTGTCTTCCTACCTTTCCCTTCTCTTCCTGCCCTGCCCACTGCCCTAAGCTAGTTATTTTCCTTCACTTACTCCTCTGATTTCATAACAAGTAATATGATGCTTCTTTTTTATATATCTTTTACAAAGATATAAAAATTACAAGGTACCTATGTTTACCATAGAAAACATATAAAAGGCCAGGCATGGTGGCTCACACCTGCAATCCCAGCACTTTGGGAGGCCAAGGCAGGAAGATCACTTGAGGTCAGGAGTTCAAGACCAGCCTGGCCAACATGGCAAACTCCTGTCTCTACTAAAACTACAAAAATTAGCCAGGCATGGTGGCTCATGCCTGTAGTCTCAGATACTAGGGAGGCTGAGGCAAGAAAATCGCTTGAACCTGAGAGATGAAGGCTGCAGTGAGCTGAGATCACACCACTGCATTCCAGCCTGGGTGACAGAGCGACATTCTGTCTCAAAAAAAAAGAAAAGAAAAACTATAAAAATACCAAAAGTGTACTCGTTTAACAATTATTTGTTGATGATCTGCAATATGTTAGAAATGATCCTATTTTTCTGGAATGTACCAATGAACCAAAGACCCCTGGCCTCATGTAACTTACCTTTTTTTTTTTTTAAGATGGAGTTTCGCTCTTGTTGCCCAGGCTGGAGGGCAATGGCACGATCTCAGCTCACTGCAACCTCTGCCTCCCGGGTTCAAGCGATTCTCCTGCCTCAGCCTCCCAAGAAGCTGGGATTATAGGCATGTACCACCACACCAGCTAATTTTTGTAATATTAGTAGAGACGGGGTTTTACCATATTAGACAGGCTGGTCACGAACTCCTGACCTCAAGTGATCCACCTGCCTTGGCCTCCCAAAGTGCTGGGATTATAGGCGTGAGCCACCACGCCCGGCCTCATGTAACTTACATTTAACTGAAAAATAAATATACAGATTTTTAAAACATCACTAAAATGTAATTTATCAGCAGATTACAAGTTGATGAATGCTAATGCAAAAAAGGCAAAAGGATACGCAAAAGCAGGGTGAAGGTGGTTGGGAGTGGAGGGTTGAGGAGGCGCTGAGTTGCAATTTTAAGGTGGTCAGGTTTGAATCGTGTCTACTACTTTCACCAAGAAGTTGATTATTTGAACTAAGACAAAGAACAAGGGAGTTAGCCAAGACAGGAAAAGCTTTCCATGGAGACAGGCAGGAAGGGCAAAGGTCCTAAAGCAGGAGGGTGCCTGGTGTGTTCATAGAGCAAGAGAGGCCAGCGTGACTGCAACTGAGCGAGGGACAGGGATCAGAGAGGAGTGAGGGCACAGCACAAACACGTGGGGCTTAGGAACCATTTTCTGAGGACATAGGCTTTCACCCCACATGAAAGGAAGCAACACTGCAGGGGCATAGGGTGATAAGATCTAACTTCGTTTGACAAGGACCACTGTGGCTGCTAGATTGAGAAGCAGGGAGACCTATCAGGAGACTATGGCAAGATTCCAGAAGAGATGGGTTAGCAGTGGAAGTGGTCAATGAACTTTCCTCGCTCAAGCTAGAGTAGCCAGATGTGATGGCTCACAGCTGTAATCCCGGGACTTTGGGAGGCCAAGGTGGGAGGATTGCTTGAGCCCAGGAGCTCAGACCAGCCAGGGCAACATAGCGAGACCTCATTTCTACAAAAAAAAGAAAAAGAAAAAGAAAAATTAGCCAGGCATGCTGGCATGCAACTTGTAGTCCCAGCTACTCAGGAGGAGGCTGAGGCAGGAGAATGGCTTGAGCCAAGGAGGTGGAGAAGGTGGAGCAAACTGGATTTCCTGTAGGATATGAGGAGAAAGGGCCTAAGATGACTCCAAGGGTTTCGGCCTGAGCCACTGGAACAGCTGGAGGTGCTAACCAATTGAGACAAGGAAAGCTGCAAAGGCTGGGCTCAGTGGCTCGCACCTGAGGTCAAAGCAGGCGGATCACCTGAGGTCAGGAATTCAAGACCAACCTGGCCAACATGGCAAAACCCTGTCTCTACTAAAAATACAAAAAATTAGCCAGGCATGGTGGTGGGTGCCTGTAATCCCAGCTACTCAGGAGGCTGAAGCAGGAGAATTGATTGAACCCAGGAGGCAGAGGTTGGAGTGAGCCAAGATCATGACACTGCACTCTAGCCTGGGCAACATAGCAAGACTCTGTCTCAAAAAAAAAAAAAAACCCTGCATGACCACAGGTTTTAGAGGAAATATTCAGGGTTTTAAGTATGTTGAGTTTGACATGTCTTAGACCCATGTGGAGACTGCTGGAGTTCAGGAGGGAGGTCTGAACTAAAGATGCAGTTACGAGTTATTGGCTTAGAAACGGTATTTTAAAGCCAGGAGCCTGAATGAGGTAGGAATTCAAAGGATGAGATTCAAAGGAATGCTTGATGCTAAGGACTAGATCCTGGGGCCTTCCAGCATTAAAAGGTTAAAATGGGGCCAAGCATGTTGACTCATGCCAGTAATCCCAACACTTTGGGAGACTGGGGCAGGCTGATAACTTAAGGTGAGGAGTTCCAGGCCAGCCTGGCCAACGTGGTGAAACACCATCTCTACATAAAAATAAATTTTAAGGCCGGGCGTGGTGACTCATGCCTGCAATCTTAGCACTTTGGGAGGCCAAGGTGGGCTGATCATTTGAGGTCAGGAGCTCCAGGCCAGCCTGGCCAACATGGTGAAACTCCGTCTCTACTAAAAATACAAAAATTAGCCGGGCATAGTGGCGCGTGCCTGTAATCCCAGCTACTCAGGAGGCTGAGGCAGGAGAATTGCTTGAACCTGGGAGGCAGAGGTCGCAATAAGCCGAGATCATGCCACTGCACTCCAACTTGGGTGACAGAGCAAGACTCCATCTCAAAATAATAATAATAATAATAATAATAATAATAATAATTAATTGAAAAAAAATTTTTAAAGGCTGAGGTGGAAGAGGCACCAACACAGAAATGGAAGCAGCCCAAGGAGGTAAGAGAAAAAGCAAAAAGGTCCTGGAAGCCAAGTGAAGCAAATGCATCAAAGAACAGGCAGCAATCATGAGTCAAATGCTGCAAAGGAAAGGGATAAGATTTGTCATAGACTGAGCAAGCTGGAGATTATCAGTGAGCACAGTACTTTATACTGCAGTAAAAAGATTACAAGGAGGAAAATCAGGAGATAATTGAATACAGGGAACGCTTTCAAGGAGTTTGCACTGAAAAAAGTAGTTGGACATGAGTGCCTATAGTCTCAGCCCTTTGGGAGGCTAACGGGGAGGGATCACTTGAGCCCAGGAGTTTGAGGCTGCAGTGAGATATGGTAGCACTATATCCTGTGAGTCCCTGTCTTCAACAACAAAAAAAAAAGTTTGGCAAAAATGGAAGGAGAAAATTCTGGGTGTTTTTTTAAGTGATAAAGATAACACGATGTTTGTATGATCTGGAGACAATCAAGAGGAAGAAAGGGAAAATTTGCTGGGGCAACAAGTCAACAGAAGAGTGTGATCCTTTGCCCAATTAGAAGGTTCTAATTCACAACCAGGAATATCTTGTTGGTGCACACGCTAAGCAAGCACGTATGTCTGGGGAAGCTCCAGGTTGACTGCTTCCTCAGTGAAGTAGGAAACAGTTAAAAGTTAGCAGTAAGGGCCGGGCACAGTGGCTCACGCCTGTAATCCCAGCACTTTGGGAGGCCGAGGCGGGCGGATCACCAGAAGTCAGGAGTTCAAGACCAGCCTGACCAACACAGAGAAACCCCGTCTCTACTAAAAATACAAAATTAGCCGGGCATAGTGGTACATGCCTGTAATCCCAGCTACTCGGGAGGCTGAGGCATGAGAATCACTTGAACTCAGAAGGCGGAGGTTGTAGTAAACTGAGATTGCACCATTGCACTCCAGTCTGGGCAACAAGATCAAAACTCCGTCTCAAAAAAAAAAAAGTTAGCAGTAAGGATGGGGAAGAGGTTTGGGGAATTTGAAGACAGCTTTAGGAGAGCAAATGAAGTAGGGACAAATATTCCACCACCTGGCAGCACTCAGGTTATCACTGGAAGTAGGAGGTCATGAGGTTGATGCTCTGTAGCTACCTGCAGCTGCAGGCAATGGGGAACGAAGAGGACACATATCAGCAGATAACTTCTTAATCTTCCCAAGTATTTCTCTAAACATCATTTCCCCTTCAAAGGCATTTGCCAGTGCCTTTAAGGCAAAGTCCATACTCTAAAAGCTGCCCACCTTCCCAGGCTGGTCACACCCTGTCACTCTAAGCCTCACAAAGTTCCAAACAAACCGAATTGCTTATACTCACTAATCTTTGCAAGCTTAATAATTTCTAACACATGAAACTACTACAAACCAAAAATCAGAAATCCAGCCTGAGCAACAGAATGAGTCCCCATCTCTATGAAAAAAAAAAAAAATTAGCTGTGCATGATTGCACAAGTGTGTGGTCTCAAGTATTTGGAAGGCTGAGGTTGAAGGACCAATTGAGCCTGGGTCAAGGCTGCAAGGAGCTGTGACTGTACCACTGCATTCCAGCCTGGGCAGCAGAGCAAGACCCTTTCTCTCTCTCTCTCTCTCTCTCTTTTTCTTTTCTTTTTTTTTTTGTTTTTTGTTTTTTTTGTTTTGTTTTGTTTTGTTTTTGAGGCGGAGTCTCGCTCTGTCGCCCAGGCTGGAGTGCAGTGGCGCGATCTCGGCTCACTGCAAGCTCCGCCTCCCGGGTTCCCGCCATTCTCCTGCCTCAGCCTCCCGAATAGCTGGGACTACAGGCGCCGCCACCACGCCCAGCTAATTTTTTTGTATTTTTAGTGGAGACGGGGTTTCATTGTGTTAGCCAGGATGGTCTCGATCTCCTGACCTCGTGATCCGCCCGTCTCGGCCTCCCAAAGTGCTGGGATTACAGGCTTGAGCCACCGCGCCCGGCCTCTTTTCTTTATTTTTATTTTTTGAGATGGAGTTTCACTGTTGTTGCCCAGGCTGGAGTGCAATGGCTCGATCTCGGCCCACTGCAACCTCTACCTCCTGGGTTAGAGCAATTCTCCTGTGTCAGCTTCCCAAGTAGCTGGGATTACAGGCATGTGCCACCATGCACAACTAATTTTTTGTATTTTTAGTAGAGATAGGGTTTCACCATGTTAGCCAGGATGGTCTCCATCTCCCAGCCTCAGGTGATCTGCCCACCTTGGCCTCCCAAAGTGTTGGGATTACAGGCATGAGCCACCATGCCTGGTGAGCAAGACCCTTTCTCAAAACAAAACAAAACAGCAGGGCGTGTAATCCCAGCACTTTGGGAGGCCGAGGTAGACAGATCACTTGAGGTCAGGAGTTCCAGACCAGCCTGGCCAACATGGTGAAACCCTGTCTCTCCTAAACATAAAAAAAAAAAAATTAGTCAGGCATGGTAGCAGGCGCCTGTAGTCCCAACTACTCAGGAGGCTGAGGCAGGAGAATTGCTTGAACCCGGGAGGCAGAGGTTGTAGTGAGTTGAGATGGAGCCACTGCACCCCAGCCTGGGCAACAGAGCAAGACTGTCAAAAAAACAAAACAAAACAAAACAAAACAAAACAAAAAGTCAGCAGCAAGGCTGGGTGCTGTGGCTCACGCCTGTAGGCCCAGCCCTTTGGGAGGCCAAGGCAAGTGGATCGCTTGAGCCCAGAAGTTTGAGACCAGCCTAGGCAACATAGTGAAACCATATCTCTACAAAAAAAGTTGTAAAAATTAGCTGGGCATGGTGATGCACTCGAGTAGTCCCAGCTACTCAGGAGGTTGGGGTGGGAGGATAGCTTGGGCTCAGGAGTTCAAGGTTACAGTGAGCTATGAATGAGCCACCGCACTCCAGCCTGTGTGACAAAGCAAGACTGTCACAAAAGTCAGCAGCCAGTACTAAGTTTCTGCTTTACTGAACATTATCTTTATATGGATTTTTTTTTACAATTTTTTTTGAGACACTTTTATGGCTCACTTCATCCTCCACCTCCCAGGCTCAATCCTCCTCCTGCCTCAGCCTCTCCAGTAACTGAGACTGCAAGCATGTTCCACCACACTCAGCAAATTTTTCTATTATTTTTCAGATAGATCTCACTGTGTTACCTAGGCTGGTCTCGGATTCCTGGGTTCAAGCAATCCCCCTGCTTCAGCCTCCCAGCGCATTGGGATTACAGGCATGAGCCACCACGCCCTCTAATATTTTTACTTTACAAATCATAAAACTACTAACAGAGCTATGCCCTCAGCAGTTCCACATTATTGCATAATACCCATTTTACAGAAAAGGAGAGGCTCACCAAAAGTATGTGTTGCACCTAAAGTCACAGTTTCCAGTCAGCCTGAATAAATACGGCTTGACACAAATGTACCACACAATTTTCTGCAGTTTTATTTCTTCGTCCTATTTCTCTCACTAAACTTGCCCAGGTAAAGTTTAAATAAGGCCGCTATTGCAGTCCATGATTCCATTTAAATAAAAGTCAATTTCTCAGGAAATCCAAAAAACTCTATTTTGTGTAAATTTCCCCTAAATTTCTTGGCTCAATCATTATTGTCCTTACCTCGCATATAAAACTACGAAAGTCCAAGCAACTATATCCTGGTTTTCTCTTTGTCATAAGTTTCCAGAAGACCGCACTTACCAGTTAGTTAGAAGGCAATTTTCCAGCTTCTCCTCCCTCCTCCTGGTCTGTTTGTAGCCCTCCTCCAAAGATCTTTCTAGATTAAGACTACATTCACCCAGAATTCCATTCTTTATCTCTTTGCCACACCCTCACATAAGAATACTGGGAAGCACGTTTGAATGTTACATTTCTCCAGTTGGCTGATCTTTTTACTGGACTTGATCCACTTACAAATTTAAACAGATTACAGGGAGATTGTTACAGTACTTGTTCTCTACTGGGCATTTGTTTTGTTTTGTTTTTTGGGGTTTTTTTTGTTTGTTTGTTTTGTTTTGTTTTTTTGAGACAGTCTTGCTCTGTCGCCCAGGTTGGAGTGCAGTGGTGCAATCTCCGCTCACTGCAACCTCCGCCTCCCAGGTTCCAGCGATTCTCCTGCCTCAGCCTCCCAAGTAGCTGGGACTACAGGCACTCACTACCATGCCTGGCTAATTTTTGTATTTTTAGTAGAGTCGGGGTTTCACCATGTTGGCCAGGCTGGTCGCTAACTCCTCACCTCCAGTGATCCACCCTCCTTGACCTCCCAAAGTTCTGGGATTACAGGCGGGAGCCACCACACTCTGCTGGGCTATTTTTAAAGATTCAGCCAAGATCTGGATGTTAGGTCAGACTCCAGGATTGAAAAATGATACAGACTTTGTGAACGCTGGTGCAGGAAAGGACTTTAAACTACCTGAGGCCAAGTTTCCTCAATTTATAGTGAATAAACCAAGGTCCAAACAGTAGAATAGAGTGTGGGACCCATAGAAGCCACTGGAGGCAGAGGCAGAAGTAAAAGCCAGGTTAACTTTTCCTATTCCACTGTTCTTGTTACACAACAAACAGTACTTCAATAAATATTTATTGAGCACCCCATGCAAAGAATGGAACATTTTGATTTTTCTTTCTTTCTTTCTTTTATTTATTTATTTATTTATTTATTGAGACAGGGTCTTGTTCTGTTGCCCAAGCTGGAGTGCAGTGGCACATTCATGGTTCACTGCAGCCTTGACTACCCCAGCTCAAGCGATCCTTCTGCCTCAGTCTCCTGAGTAGCTCAAGCACTCATCCCACCTTGGCCTCCTAAAGTTCTGCAATTATGCGTGTGAGCCACCATGCCCAGCCTTCTTATTCATTCTTTCTATTTTTTTTTAACCCATTAAGCATTCTCACCCCCAAGAACAAGGTGCATGTTCTTGGCACCTTTGTCGAAAATGAATTCACCGTAGGTTGTGGCATGCAGCTTTTACCAGATGGGATTAGAGAAGTTTTTTTAAAGAACTCTGTACACTCCCAAACCAAGACCACCACAGGACCTGGACACCGTGTTGAACTGCCTATGACATTAAGTAACGACTATATAAAATGTATGCTGAGTTCTATCAAAACATTGTGCTAGTGGTAGGCATTGTGGCTTTTAAAAATGTTGATTCTGCTTAATAATGATATATGTTAATAAAATGCCAACTTTTTATTGGGAACTTAGATATAGAAATATTTTCAAAACATATGGCTGGGTGCAGTGGTTCACATCTGTAATCCCAGAACTTTGGAGGCTAAGGTGGGAGGATCACTTGAAACCAAGAGTTCGAGTCCAGCCTGGCCAACATGATGAACTTAGTATTTAGTATTTTATTTTATTTTATTTTATTTATTTTTGAGACGAAGTCTAACTCTGTCACCTAGGCTGGAGTGCAGTGACACAATTTCGGCTCACTACAACCTCTGCCTCCCAGGTTCAAGCGATTCTCCTGCCTCAGCCTCCCAAGTAGCTGGAACTACAGGCTTTTGCCACCACACTGGCTAATTTTAATATTTTTAGTAAAGATGGGGTTTCACCATGTTGGCCAGGCTGGTCTCTAACTCCTAATCTCAGGTGTTCCACCCACCTCAGCCTTCCAAAGTGCTGGGATTACAGGTATGAGCCACTGGGCCCGGCCAGTATTTAGTATTTTAGACACTACTAAAAAAAAGAAGAAAAATAGCCAGCAGTTGTGCCACATGACTGTAATTCCAGTTACTCTGAAGGCTGAGCCACAAAAATTGTTTGAACCGAGGAGGCAAGGTTGCAATGAGCCAAGATTGCACCACTACACGACAGCCTGGGTGACAGAATGAGACTCTGTTTAAAAAGAAAAAGAAAAGAAGTATTTCCAGGAAATATTAAATTAGGCCGGGCATGGTGGCATGTGTCTGTAGTCCCAGCTACTAGAGAGGCGGAGGCAGGAGGATCGCTTGAGCCCAACAGGTTGAGGCTGCAGTGAGCTGTGATTGCACCACTGCACTCCAGCCTGGGTGACAGAGGGAGACCCTGTCTCAAAAAAATACAAAAACAAACAAAAAAAGGAAATATTAGATCAAAAACAACAACACGGTGGCTCCTGCCTGTTATCTCAGCACTTTAGGAGGCTGAGGTGGGAAGATCACTGAGTCCAGGAGTTTGAGACCAACCAGGGCAATGCAGTGAGACTTTGCATCTATGAAAAATAAACAAAAATTAGCTGAGTGTGGTGGCGTGTGCCTGTAGTCCCAGATACTTGAGAGGCTGAGGTGAGAGGAAAACACAATTTAAAACACACACGCACACACAACCACCACCACCACCTATTTTATAGGAATCCATTTTTGCAAAAACACTACAATGAAATGACAGCATATGTATGTATATATGCATATGTACCTAGGTAGAAAAGTTACGGGAAAGAATCTACGAAACTAGTCAGGTCAGCATATCCTATCTGGTAGAGAAGCAGGCTAAGAAAAGAGGAACTTTCAGTTTGAGGCTATATATTTATTTGTTTGTTTGTTTTGAGATGGAGTTTCACTCTTGTTGCCTAGGCTGGAGTGCCATAGCACGATCTCACCTCACCGAAACCTCTGCCGCAACCCGGCTAATTTTGTATTTTTAGTAGAGACGGGGTTTCTCCATGTGATCAGGCTAGTCTCAAACTCCCGACCTCAGGTGATCCGCCCACCTTGGCTTCTCAAAGTGCTGGGATTACAGGTGTGAGCCACCGTGCCCAGCCATTTATGTACCATTTCAGTATTTTACATTCTTGTTTATATACTATGTACTGTTTATATACTATAAACTGTTTACTGTTTATATACTGTTTATATACTATAAACTATGTACTGTTTATATACTATAATGCATGCAAAGTGTTTTAACAACAATAACAAAAAGCAACACCCAATCCCAAAACTGTACATTCTTGCAAAAGTAGAGTTCTTTTTTTTTTTTCTGAGACAGGGTATTTGTCTGTCACCCAGGGTGGAGTGCAGTGACACAAACATGGCTCACTGTGGCCTCGACTTCCTGGGCTCAACCAATTCTCCCATCTCAACCTCCTGAGTAGCCTCCTTTTTCACAGCCTAACTACAATCATCCTTTTCTTTAACCCAGAAAGACAGAGAGAAAAGATAGCAACTGAAGTTGCCAGAAGCTAGACTTGGACATCACCAAGCATCTAGAAAAACGGAAGATTATGAAATAATGCTTTAATAAACATAGAAGCACTACACCACAAAGCACATGTTCTTCTACAAAGAAAATACATTGGCTCACTATAGTTGACCCTTGAACAACATGGCTTCGAACTGCAAGGGTCCACTTATTCGCAGACTTTTTTCAATAAAAGTTATACCAAGTGTGCCTGCCTTTCCTGCCTCACCTTCCATCTCTACGTCTTTCACCTCTACTCCCTCTGGGACAGCAAGACCGACTCCTCCCCTTCCTCCTCCTCCTTCACATTGAGTTTACTCAGTGGAAAGATGATGAGGATGATCCTGATGATGAACAGTAAATATATTTCATCTTCCAGAGGATTTCTTAGTAATATTTTCTTTTCTCTAGCTTACTTTAAGAATATAGCATATAATATATATAATATACAAAAATGTGTTTTAATAGGCTGTTTACATTATCTGTAAGGCTTCCTGTCAACAGTAGGCTGTTAGCAAATTTTTTGGAGAGTCAAAAGTTATATGCAGCCTGGGCACAATGGTTCATGCCTGTAGTCCCAGCACTTTGGGAGGCCAAGGCAGGAAGATCACTTGAGCCTAGGTGTTTAAGACCAGCCTCGGCAACATGGCAAAACCCTATCTCTATAAAAAAAAGCAAAAATTAGCCAGGCATGGTGACACACACCTATAGTTTCAGCTACTAAAGAGGGTGAGGTGGGAAAAATTGCTTGAGCCCAGGGAGGTCAAGCCTGCAGTAAGCAGTGATCATGCCACCGCACTCCAGCCTGAGCAAGAGAGTGAGACTATCTCAAAAAGAGAGAGAGAAAAAAAAGTTATATGCATATTTTCAACTGCACAGGGGATTGGTGCCACTAGCCCCCATATTGTTCAAGAGTCAACTATGTATATTTATTTCAGGGACTGCTGTTAGAATCTGCGTCACCTCTGTCACTTTATGCATTCACCCATTTATATTTACTGAACACTTGCTATGTGCCAGGCAACCTTATTTTATGAGACTCATTTGCAGTTTTACAGAGTTAACTTAGGCAAGTGGTAAAGCTAAGGATTTGTATTTCCAGAAATTTTTATTTAAAGACATCACCAAAAAGCCCTTTTCTGTATCATTCAGAATCAGCGTGTGGGTCTGCTATAGGTTTATTGCCTTTTATTATAACTATATTCTTGGGGATCAGGCTGCCCTGCTATATTCGGACTTCCTGGAAGGAAAAACGTAAACCTTTTTGTGGTGCCTGTGTCACAGCTTGTGTCTGCAATACAGCAGGCATATGTTCATTCATTCATTTAGTCTACAGATACTTATTCCACACCCGCAGTGAGCCAAGCATTGTACTAGGCCCCTGGGATAGGACATGAATGATAGAGTTTACTTTCCAGTTGAGGGTTGGGGTGGATAGATCACACACATAAAAAAATCTAAGCAAGAGAATTTTAGATTGGAACAAGCTATGTAGGAAATAAACTGAATTAGAGATGGGAAGATAGTTACTTAGATTTGGTGGTTGGGGAAACGCTCTTAGATGAAATTTAGGCTGGGCACAGTGGCTCACACCTGTAATTCCAGCACTTGGGGAGGCCGAGGCGGGCAGATCACTTGAGGCAAGGAGTTTGAGACCAGCCTGGGCAACACGGGGAAACCCCATCTCTATTAAAAATACAAAAAAAAAAAAAAAATTAGCCGGGCATGGCGAGGTGCACCTGTAGTCCCAGCTACTCGGGAGGCTGAGGGAGAGAATCGCTCTTGAACCCAGGAGGAGGAGGTTGCAGTGAGCTGAGATCGCGCCACTGCATTCCAGCCTGGGTGACAGAGCAAGACTCCGTCTCAAAAATAAGTAAGTAAAATTAAAAAGAAAAAAAAAAAAAGAAATTTAAACTAGAAACCAAAAGATGATAAAGGGGAAGTTTTTACAGTCTGAGAGAAGTATTCCGAAGAGAGGAAATGGCCGTTGAAAAGGGGTTGGAATCAGAAAGAACTTGGGCTGTTCTAGAAGCAGAAACATCAGTGTGGCTGAAACAGAGAGTAAGGAGTGGTTGGTGAGGTCAGCAGAATTTCAGTTCAATGGCAAGCTATTGAAAGGTTTTAAATAAGAGTAATTGAATCCAGTTAATGATTTAAGAAAGAAAAAGAACGACAGGCACGGTGGCTCACGCCTGTAATCCCAACACTTTGGAAGGCCTAGGCAGGCAGATCACGAGGTCAGGAGTACGAGACCAGCCTGGCCAACATAGTGAAACACCATCTCTACTAAAAATACAAAAATTAGCTGGGTATGGAGGTGTGTGCCTGTAGTCCCAGTTATTCAGGAGGCTGAGGCAGGAGAATCGCTTGAACCTGGGAGGCGTAGCTTGCAGTGAGCAGAGATGGTGCCACTACACTTCAGCCTAGGAGACAGAGTGAGACTTTGTCAAAAAAAAAAAAAAGAAAAATGAAAACGAAAAAGAAAATACTTAGGCTACTGTGTGAAGAGAATGAACTACCAAGAGAGCAAAAGTGGACTAGGTGGCTACCAATTAGGAAGCCATTTCTTGAATGGATCCATGGACAAATGGAAGGAAGGAAGGAAGGAAGGAAGGAAGGAAGGAAGGAAGGAAGGAAGGAAGGAAGGAAAGAGAGAAGGGAGGAAAGAAAGAAACAGATGAATGAGAGACAAAAATAACTCTGATTACAGGTTGGGCCCGGTGGCTCACACCTGTAATCCCAGCACTTTTGGAAGCCGAGGTGAGTGGATTACTTGAGTTTAGGAGTTCAGGACAAGCCTGGCCAACATGGCAAACCCTGTCTTTACAAAAAAATACAGAAATTAGCCAGGCATGGTGGTGAGTACCTGTAGTCTCAGCTACTTAGGAGGCTGAGGCTGGAGGATTGAACCTGAGCCCAGGAGGTGGAGGTTGCAGTAAGCCATGATCAAGCCCCTGCACTCCAGCCTGAGTGATAGAGCAAGATCTTGCCTCAAAAAATAAAAATAACAAAAGAGCAAGCCTCATGACAGTCACTTGACCTAGAGTTTTTAGCTTAAACTGGTTTTTAAGTCAAATTTCAAAAAGCAAAATCAAATTACTTTTAGTGAAGGAACATGCTGGAATTAAAATGTGGTTTTCTAAAATGATTACCTTGAAACAGATGGTATATATTTAGCTATACACTTGCTGGCATATTGGTTTAAAATATATATTACTGTTTTATAGTCATAATGCTTCTACCAGCATCATAACCTTTGACAAAGCAATTCTATATCTAGAACTCTATACCTTGAAAATACACAAATGCACGTAAGTTTTTGTATAAAGGATGTTCCTTGTAGCCTTATTTGAAACAGAGAAAGACAATAAATATCTTTCAATAGGGAAATGATTTAATAGAACATATATATTTATTCTACTCAATACTATATAGCTATCTAAGTAAAAGGTATTCTCCCAAATATTCTGACGTAGACTAATAGCCTTCTACAAATAGTAAAAAAAAAAAAAAAAAAAAAGGCCGGGCTCAGTGGCTCACACCTGTAATTCCAGCACTTCGGGAGGCCAAGGCAGGCGGATCACAAGGTCAGGAGATCGAGACCATCCTGACGAACACAGTGAAACCCCGCCTCTTCTAAAAATACAAAAAATTAGCTGGGTGCGGTGGCGGGTGCCTGTGGTCCCAGCTACTCGGGAGGCTGAGGCAGGAGAATGGTGTGAACCCAGGAGGCGGAGCTTGCAGTGAGCCGAGATCGCGCCACTGCACTCCAGCCTGGGTGATAGGGTGAGGCCCCATCTCTTAAAAAAAAAAAAAAAAAAGTACGTTACAACCTATATTTGTTTGTGTGTATGTGTGTGTGTGAGAGAGAGAGAGACTGGGCATCGTGGTTCACTGTGACTCATGCCTGTAATCCAGCACTTTGTTATTTTTGGAGGTTCTGGTTTTGGTTTGGTTTTTTTAACTTCTACCCAAGAGCTACTATGCAATCTCAGTATTTTAAGAGGCTGAGGTGGGAGAACTGCTTGAGCCCAGGAGTTAAAGGCCATCCTAAGCAACATAGTGAGACCCCCATCTCTATTTTTAAAAAAACAGGGCCAGGTGCAGTGACTCACGCCTGTAATACCAGCACTTTAGGAAGCCGAGGTGGGAGGATCACTTGAGGTCAGGAGTTTGAGACCAGCCTGGCCAACATGTTGAAACCCTGTCCCTGCTAAAAATATAAAAATTATCCAGGTGTGATGGCAGGTGCCTGTGATTCCAACTACTTGGGAGGCTGAGACAGGAGAATCACCTGAACCTGGTAGGCAAAGATTGCAGAGAGCCAAGATCGCACCATTGCACTCCAGCCTGGGCAACAGAGGGAGACTCCGTCTCAAAAAATAATAATAATAAATAAATGAGAGAGAGAGAGAGAGAGTGAGAATAGAGAATGGTGCAGATCTGCGCTGTCTAATACCGTAGCCACTAGCCACACGTCGCTACTGAGCACTTAAAATGCAGCTAGTCAGAACTGAGATGTGCTTTAAACGTAAAGTGCACACTGAATTTTTACTGAATTCTGAAAACTTACAATGAAAGAACATAAACTCTCTCCCCCATTTTCTTTTTTGAGACAGGGTCTTCCTGTGTCACCAAGGTTGGAGTGCAATGGCGCGATCTTGGCTCACTGCAACCTTGACCTCCCAGGCTCAAGCAATCCTCCTACCTCTCAGTCGCTCAGGTAGCTGAAACTAGAGGCACATATCACCATACCAGGCTAATTTTTGTATTTTTGTAGAGATGGGGTTTTGCCATGCTGCCCAGGCTGGTCTCAAACTCCTGGATTCAAGCAGTCTGCTCATCTCAGGCTCCCAAAGTGCTGGGATCACAGGTGTACACCATCACGCCCAGCCCTCATTAATTATTTTTATCTTTATTCCATGTTGTAATGATAACAGTTTAGATGAATGGAGTTAAATAAAATATATTCTTAAAATTAATTTCACGGCCAGGTGCAGTGGCTCATGCCTGTAATCCCAGCACTTTGGGAGGTCTAGGCAGGCGGATCACAAAGTCAGGAGTTTGAGACCACCCTGACCAGCATGGTGAAATCCCGTCTCTACTAAAAATACAAAAATTAGCTGGGCGTGGGGTGGCACGTGCCTGTAATCCCAGCTACTTAGGAGGCTGAGGCAGGAGAAATGCTTGAACCCAGGAGGTGGAGGATACGGTGAGCCGAATCCCACCACTGCACTCCAGCCTGGGTGATAAAGCAAGACTCTGTCTCAAAAAAAAAATTAAAATTAAGTAATAATAATAATATGCACATTTAAATAGATGAGCTCATGCCACCACCACCACATGTGAATAGTTTAAATAGCCTTTTATTTTTTTCAATCTCACTGCTCTTTTTGTAAAAAGAGTCACACCTTAAGCAGAAGAAATTGGAATGTTAATTCACAAGAGATTCATGACTATGAGTAGGTGAGTGACTTGGAATAACCTTTGCAAATGCAGTCTATATGGCTGAGGAAAAGATACAGAGGCTCTATTAGGTTGGTGCGAAAGTTATTACGGTTTTTGCCATTACTTTCGATGGAAAAAACTGCAGTACTTTTTGCACCAACCTAATAGAAGCCTAAAATTAACATTTCTGATTGATACTCTCCCTTGCACCGCTTTTCCACTAAAAATCAAGCAAAATCCAAGCCCTCCTAAAGCTTAAGAACCTCCCAGCCAACTGGGTAGCTGCCTCTCTCCTTTGTCCCACTTTCCAACTGAGTTCCAGAAAATGATGATAGAAAATCTTAAAAGTGACTGCTCTAGGGCATCTCTACTTATCTCTAGAAGCATCCAGACTTTTTCAATAGAAATCAGGAGACAAAATTAATTTGTGTTCAGTTTAATTTTTTAAATCAATACATTATCATTGGAAGTAGACAGGAGGACCCTTTGAACTTCCAAATATATTTCGAGATGGTGGAAATGTTTTATATCTTGCTTGGGGTGGTATTAACATAGGTGTATATTTGTGGAATTTATTTTATTTATTTATTTATGTATTTTTTTTGAGATGAAGTCTCGCTTTTGTCCCCCAGGCTGGAGTGCAATGGTACGATCTCAGCTCACTGCAACCTCCACCTCCTGAGTTCAAGAAGTTCTCCTGCCTCAGCCTCCCGAGTAGCTGGGATTACAGTCGCCTGCCACCACGCCCAGCTAATTTTTGTATTTTTGGTAGAGACAGGGTTTCATCATGTTGGCCAGGTTGGTCTCGAACTCCTGACCTCAGGTGATCCTCCCACCTCGGCCTCCCAAAGTGCAGGGATTATAGGCATGAGCCACTGCGCCTGGCCTATTTGCGTAATTTAAATTGTCTGCTTAAAATGAGAACATTTTGGCCAGGCGTGGTGGCTCATGACTGTAATCCCAGCACTTTGGGAGGCCAAGGTGGGCAGATCACTTGAGGCCAGGAGTTTGAGACCAACCTGGCCAACACGGCAAAACCCTGTCTATACTAAAATACAGAAATTAGCCACTGCACTCTAGCCTCAGAGACAGAGAGAAACTCTGTCTCAAAAAAAAAAGGAAAAAAAGAGAGCATTTTATTGTATGTAAATTGTACCTGTTTAAAAATTTATCCCCATGACTGCAGAATGAATAAAATTAATAAAAACAAAAATTCAATAAGTGATTTCCATATATACATTCGCTCATAACATTAAAAAAAGAAAACAATTTTCATTTATGTAAATTGATTTGATGTTATCTGAATCGATTACTGAGCAATTGACCTGCTTGGAATTTCTGCCTTAGGAATTCTAAATCTAGAAGCGATGGGCAGATAAAACACAGTCGACTTTACTTTTTTCAGTCTAAAAAGATCGGGGACTCTCCCCCTTTTCAGAGCCTGTGGGCTTTCTGTGGGCAGCTCTGGAAGAAAAATCCTAAGGCATTTCTAAGAGCAAACCACACATCCAATTTTAACGCATTGTTTTTTTATTTTAATGTTATATGAAGTTTTATTCTCAAAATATATTAAAAAAACACACACACACACACACACACGAAGGGACTAAGATGTTATTTCACAGGACTTGCTTGCCGCAGTCTTTATGAAGAACACAGTTCCAAATTAATGGACAAGTTCCTCCCTGTGCTCTAGGTCATTCAAAGGAGGCAAGCTCTTTTGTCAAATCAGGAGCTCCAGCAGCCTATCAGGAGCACAGATGCCAGGGTGGGAGTTCCTCAGTGGGATCTAGTATTGCTAGAAGAGCCTTGCTTATACAGCAAAAGACGGGCACATGGGCCTCTTCCCTTAGGCTGTATCTGTCTCACATGCTTGGGAACTGCTGTGCAGAACACCGGGTGTGGCCTGAGGCAGCGTATACATGGCCCCCCAACGCTGGTCTATATTGCACTGTTTCTAATTCTTTTTTTTTTTTTTTTTTGAGACAGTTTTGCTCTTGTCCACAGGCTAGAGTGCAATGGCATGATCTTGGCTCACTGCAGCCTCCGCCTCCCAGGTTCAAGTGATTCTCCTGCCTCAGCCTCCCAAGTAGCTAGAATTACAGGTGCCTGCCACCATGCCTGGCTAATTTTTGTATCTTTTAATAGAGATGGGGTTTCATCATGCTGGCCAGGCTGGTCTCGAACTCCTGGCCTCAGGTGATCCACTCACCTCGACCTCCCAAAGTGCTGGGGTTACAGGCGTGAGCCACCTCGTCCGGCTGTTTTTAATTCTCTAAGTTATCATTTGCCATCTCCTGGGCCCTTTGTAGTAATTCCCCTCCCTTTTTTGTTTTTCTGTATCCATCTTTCGCATTCCAAATAGTTGATGTAAAGGGAGATTCCACCTTGAAAACCAGGGTTCCAGTCCTGGTTTGCTGCCACACTCTACTGATGACCTTGATCTTGACCTTGACCTTGTCTTCATTTATTTCTTTGATGAGGCGGGCGGACAGAAAAACATTGCTATAGTGCTTAAAAATTTTTTTTATTACAAAAGAAAATGGAGAAAATAATTCAAACTATAGCAGAAACATGAAAAAGGGAAAAGTGAGTCTTCACTATTTGTCTCCATTGGTAACCATATTCATTTGGGTATATTCTTCCATATTTTTAAGGCAAAATCAAATTCAACAGTTATATATACCATTATGGAACCCTTTTTTTTTTTCCTTTGAACTTAACTACATAGCATTCTCTGATAAGTAATTTCCATGACAGCAAGGATTTTGACTGCTTCATTCACTGCTATATTTCTGGAGACCAGAATAGTGTTTGGCATAAAGTAGGTGCCAATAAATATTCACTGAATGCGCTGGGCGTGGTGGCTCACGGCTGGAATCCTAGCACTTTGAGAGGCCAAGGTGAGCAGGTCACTTGAGGCCAGGAGTTCAAGATCAGCCTGACCAACGTGGTGAAACCCTGTCTCTATTAAAAACACAAAAATTAGCCAGGCACGGTGGTGCACGCCTGTAATTCCAGCTACTCCAGTGAGCATCTGGGCAGGAGAATCGCTTAAACCCAGGAGGCGAAGGCTGCAGTGAGCCAAGATTGCACCACTGCACTCCAGCCTGAGCAACAGAGTGAGACTCTGTCTCAAAAAAAAAAAAATTAAAAAAACAAAAACAAAACAAAACAGAAGGCGACCGAACAGACACATTCCTGGCTCCATGGAACTCCTAGTTGATCTGACAGGAAAAAAAAAAAGTACATAGTGCTTTGCACATAGTAAGCACTTAATAAGTACTTGTTGAATTAGCAAAAAAGCATAATGATAAAACAACCTAATTCTTTTTACTTGCACCAATGTATTGACATAACACTACAATCAATGATTCCCTTATTGATTGTAAAAATCTCCGCAAACACCATTGCAATGATCGGCCTTGTACACATACCCTTATTGAAAGATTTTGGTAGGATAAGAATGTCTTTTGAGGGGGACCATTGATCTGCTTCAAATGTGTCCTGAAGTTTCTTCTCACTAGAATTTCACGACATTAAGACACTTATGGGCTGGGCACGATAACTCATGCCTGTAATCCCAGCACTTTGGGAGGCAGAGGCGAGTGGATCACCTGAGGTCATGACTTCGAGACCAGCCTGGCCAACAGGGTAAACCCCATCTCTACTAAAAATACAAAAAAATTAACTGAGTGTGGTGATATGCACCTGTAATCCCAGCTATCCAGGAGGCTTAGGTAGGAGAATCGCTTGAACTCAGGAAGTGGAGGTTGCAGTGAGCCGAGATTATACCATTGCACTCCAGCCTGGGTGACAGAGCAAGACTCTATGTCAAAAAAATTAAAAAGACACTTAAGATTAATTTTTTAGCCTGTATGAGCTGCTCCCTATAATTAATTTTGTAAAATGATCTCCCTTACGTATCTCCCTACAGAATGCCAGTCCCTCCCAAAACTATCTAGATGCAGCCCGACACTCTAATTCACACAAGACTGTCAGAATGGCCGGGCGCGGTGGCTCAAGCCTGTAATCCCAGCACTTTGGGAGGCCGAGACGGGTGGATCACGAGGTCAGGAGATCGAGACCATCCTGGTGAACACAGTGAAACCCCGTCTCTACTAAAACTACAAAAAAAACTAGCCGGGCGAGGTGGCGGGCGCCTGTAGTCCCAGCTACTCGGGAGGCTGAGGCAGGAGAATGGCGTGAACCCGGGAGGCGGAGCTTGCAGTGAGCTGAGATCAGGCCACTGCACTCCAGCCTGGGCGACAGAGCGAGACTCCGTCTCAAAAAAAAAAAAAAAAAAAAAGACTGTCAGAAAGACTTCCAGAAACAAGCAGGCTGGCTACAGCCTTGCTGGCCAACATCTTCTGCATGCAACACAATCACAGCTTAGTCATCACCTGGGGAGGAGCAGTTTTTAGGCGGTGATAGGCCCACATTGTTAATTCATTCCTATGTGCTGAGCATGGCTCAGCAGAAAAAGGGAACTAGACAAAAGAGTAAGACCCCAACAAAGGCCTGAGCTGAACAATGTTGAAAAACAAAGGCCACTTTGGCCTGGATGAGAGTTAATGTGGGTCTGAGAGCAGTGGGTCACAACTGTAATCCCAGCACTTTGGGAGGTCGAGGCGGGAGGATCACGCATTCAGGAATTTGGGACCAGCCTGGCCAACATAGTGAAGCTCCATCTCTAATAAAAATACAAAAATTAGCTGGGTGTGGTGGCGCACGCCTGTAGTCCCAGCTACTCAGGAGGCTGAGGCAGGAGAATTTCTTGAACCCAGGAGGCACAGGTTGCAGTGAGCCGAGCTTGTGCCACTGCACTCCAGCCTGGGCAACACAGTGAGACTCTGTCTCAAAACAAAGAGTGAATATGGAAGCTTCCGGGTATTTGTGAGTTCTCTAAGGAGTGAACTTGCAGAGTCACACTCTGTCTGAGCACTCTAATGGAAGTCTTCCAGAAAGTTACCTTTCTGATTAATTTTTTTGCTCCAGAAATATTTAGGCCGGGCATCGTGGCTCACACCTAAAACCTCAGTACTTTGGGAAGTTGAGGCAGGGGGGATCGCTTGAGCCCAGGAATTTGAGACCAGACTAGCCAACATGGTGAAACCTTGTCTCTTCCAAAACCGTGCAAATTAGCCTGGCGTGGTGGTGCATGGCTATAGTCCCAGCTACTGGGGAGGCTGAGGCCGAAGGACGAATTGTACCCAGGAGGTCAAGGCTGCAGTGAGTGAAGATCATGCCACTGCACTCCAGCCTGGGCAATGGAGTGAGATTCTATCTCAAAAAACAAACAAACAAACAAAAAACAGTAAAAAAAATTTTTAGTAAATTCCAATTGTGTGTCACAATTGTGCCAGGCACTGGGGGCAACAATAAGCAAGACAGACCAAGTCTTTACCACCTTGAAATTTAAGTTTAAGGACCACTCTCTATCAAAGAATCCGGCGCTGGCAGTATAGATTGCTAAAGGCCTTTGCCTTCTTTCCATCAGACAACAGAATTTGTGTCCCAGTCACTGCTTCTTCTTCTGCAAAAAATATAGCTTCAGTTTGGTCCACAAATACAGAAGTTGGTCAGAGAGATTTTCTTTCAAGAGCACAACAAGTAAAACTTGGCAATACACACTAATTGAATGCACTTCCTTTTTCCCCGGGAGCTCCTGCCACATCTCAGCCCTGCAGGGCAGTCTTCATAAGGGAGGCAAAAGAAGGGCTGTGCACTGGCACTGACAGTTGGACAGGTAGTGCTCAAAGAAGCCTAAACCTCAATATTCTGAGGGAATCTTCAAGATCAAGGTAGACCTGGCCGGATGCAGTGGCTCACGCCTGTAATCCCAGTGCTTTGGGAGGCTGAGGCGGATGGATCACGAGGTCAGAAGTTCAAGACCAGCCTGTCCAACATGGTGAAACCCTGTCTCTACTAAAAATACAAAAAATTAGTTGGGTGTGTTAGTGCATGCCTGTAATCCCAGCTACTGGGGAGGCTGAGGCAGCAGAATCACTTGAACCCAGGAGGCGGAGGTCACAGTGAGCCAAGATTGTGCCATTGCACTCCAGCCTGGGCAACACAGCGAGACTCTGTCTCAAAAAACAACAACAAAAAAAATGGATCACAGATCTCTTTGAAAATCAGTGGCCCCTTTAGACTTTCTGTGCCAAAAAAGTTATGCATTCACCCCAGCACCTAGTTTTGCCTAGTTTATCTGAAGTTTCATGGACATAAGATGTGCCCGAATTTCCCGGAGCTCCAGAGACCCCACATCAAGAATTCCTAGTGTATATAAAAGCCCGTTTGAGCTCTAACATCCATGATTAACAGTCTCTGGGTTGGGTAACTCTGTTGGTTTAAATACAGAGGCAATGACATGCCTGTTTAAGTTCAGGGCAGGTCCCAGTTCAATTCCCATGTGAGTCATTATCTTCCGAAAATGGGAAAACTCTGCTCCATGGCAGTGGACAGAACCTCCAAAACCAGTCAGCTGACACAGCCCATAGTTTCTGAAAAAGACAATACAAAGCTCAAAAATAAGGTGGTTGGATCTATGGCACTGCAACGCGACAACCCAAAGGTTGTGAGGGTTGCTGCCCGCTGCTGACATAGCAGTAATACTCATTGGGCTCCTCCACTTCATATACATCCTCCTCAATGGTATAGATGTTTTCTTCTGAGCGAATTCCCTCTGCTACTGCATTTGCCAATCCTGAGGGAGGGATGTTGGCCAAAGAGATAAGGCTGTGGAAATAAAGTGTTGAAGCTGAGTTAAGCATTTCCCAGGTAACACGGAATCGAGTTAAGAGAATAGGCTTTCCCAAAGAGACAGCAACTAAATACAGTGCATGATCTTTGATCAGATGCTGAACAAGGGGAAAAGCCAAGAAACAGCAATAAAATACTATGGGGAAACAATTGGGAAAATTCCCATTAATTTTAATTTTCTTAGGTATAACAATAGCATTGTGATAGCTCAGAGAATATCTTTATTTCTAGGAGTTACAGGCTGAAGTTTAGGTGAAGTGTCAAGATGTCTGCAATTATGTACACATTTAGATTTTTAAAAAATGGGCCTGGCATCATGGCTCACGCCTGTAATCCTAGCACTTTGGGAGGCTGAGGTGGGTGGATCACGAGGTCAGGAGTTCAAGACCAGCCTGGCCAACATGGTGAAACCCCACCTCTACTAAAGATACAAAAATATTAGCCAGCGTGGTGGAGTGCACCTGTAATCCCAGCCATGTGGGAGGCTGATGCAGAGAATCACTTGAACCCAGGAGGCAGAGGTTACACTACTGCACTCCAGCCTGGGTGACACAGCAAGACCCTGTCTCAAAAAAAAAAAAAAAATTATTAATGCTTTAGATAGCATTCAATGTTCAGAAGTTTTTGTTTTGTTTTATTTGATGCGGGTCTTTCTCTGTCACCCACGTGGGAGTGTAGTGGCACAATCATGGCTCATTGCAGCCTTCATCTCCTGTGCTCCAGCAATCTTTCCATCTAATTTTTCTATTTTTTGTAAAGAAGAGGTCTCATTATGTTGCCCAGGCTGGTCTCGAACTCCTGGGCTCATGTGATCCTCCCACCTCAGCCTCCCAAAGTCCTGGGCTTATAAGTGTAAGCCACAGCACCTGGCCCAGAGTCATTTTTGTAATCCAAATATATTGCATCCCATTCATGTGCCAAACATCACTAAAAGTCTAAAATCTAGTAAGTTACATAAGCCATACCTATTTGAAAGGGATGTGTGTGTGTGCATAATCAGGAATGAAGGTTAAGACAGTAGTCTGTAATAGACTAGCAGTTGTTAGCCCTGACTGTTCATTAGAATCACCTGGAGAGCTTTTAGAACATTATCTATGCTTAGGCTTCATCCCCAGAGATTCTGACTCAGTTGCTCTGGGGTTGGCCCTGCATTAGTACACTTCGGTGCCCGGGTGAGTCTAATAGGAAACCAAAGTTGAAAATGCCTGGGCTGGTTTACAGAAATGCTGAGAATAGATACTGGGTGTCTTGCTCACTTCTCTAATGCCAAAGTTCAGCCCAGACCCTGGATATAATAGGAGCTCAATCCGTTGATGTTTCAGTTCATTGGAAAAACCATTAATATCGAGATGAATAAGCATGTTGTATTATTAGGGAGATAAATTGTATACCTTAACTTTAGAACTAAAGAAGCTAAAGGTATCAGGAAGTAAACACAGCAGTATGTTACATTTTCTCTTCATAACTAGACCTAGAGGAAAAAGGAAGTATAAACTCAGATCTCAAAGCTCCAGGACAGGACTTCTCAGAGTAAAGATCAGACATGTTAAGAGTATGGACTGCCAAGATTCTCACCTTTCCCCAACCCCATTCCATTATTCTTACCTTAAATTCTGTGTCTTCTCTTTGCTATGAGAATACCCTAGATAAAGGGGGAAAGAAAAGTCAATAAAAATGCCTTCATAAAATAAATGAGACAAGAAATCAAACAGGCTCACTGGAGGCATGCATTGTTCAGGGAAATCTGGTCTCACCTTAGATTGAGTTGAATGAAGCTCTCAATATGTGCCTTAGATAATTATATGGACTGGCTAGAAAATAATAATAAAGATGCATTTTTCTTATTTAACAATTATGAGGCCTCTACTATGTGTCTGGCTGTTTGCTTGGCACGAGGAACACAGGAACGTAAAAGTGAATTGTGAGCCCTAATTTCATGAAGCTTATGTTCTCCTGTGGGAGACCAAAGAAATAAAAGAAAACAGTACCCCAGACCCAAGACCAGCCTGACCAACATGGAGAAACCCCGTCTCTACTAAAAATACAAAATTAGCCGGGTGTGGTGGCGTGCACTTGTAATCCCAGCTACTCGGGAGGCTGAGGCAGGAGAATCGCATGAACCCGGGAGGCGGAGGTTGCGGTGAGCCAAGATTGAGCCATTGCACTCCAGCCTGGGCAACAAGAGCGAAACTCCGTCTCAGAAAAAAAAAAAAAAAGGAAACAGTAAATAGGAAAAAAAAAAAAATTTCAAATGATGATGTATTATAAAGGAAATCAACATCATATTGAAACAGATAATACAGAGGGTGGTCAGGGAAGGACCCTCAGAGATGACCTTTAAGCTCACTTCTGAAATGAGTCAGCCAAGTAGAGAGCCAGAAGGAGCATTCCAGGACGAGGGAACCCTCTGTAAAGATCTTGCTGAGTGCCTGAAACTGAAAACATGGCTGGACTAAGGGAGGGGCCCAAGATAAGGTCTGAAAGGTAGGCTGGGGCTAGGTCTAACAAGACCTTTCCAGCCATAATCAGGAATCTGTATTCGATTCTAAGACCTGTAGGAAACTTAGATTTCCTTAAAGGGCAGAGATGTGATCCTTATTTGTTTTGGGTTTCTTTTAGCCGCTGAAAACAACTTCCTTATCTCATAATTTCCATGTTGTGCATCAGGAATTCAGGTGTGGCTTACTGGGTACCTCTGGATCAAGGTCTTTCATGATCTCTTTCAAGGTATCTTCTGGGGATGCAGTTTCAAATATTCAAACTGAAAATTTTTCTTTTTCTCTTTTTTTTTTTTTTTTTTTTTTTTTTTGGAGACAGGGTCGTGCTTTATTGGCCAGGCTGGAATGCGGTGGCAAGATCATATCCGATTGCAACTTTGAACTCCTGGGCTCAAGGGATCTGCCCATCTCAGCTTCTGAATAGCTAGAATATAGGTGCACACCACCACAGCTGGATAATTTTTAAAATGTTTTTGGGCTAGATGCAGTGGCTCACGCCTGTGATCCTAACACTTTGGGAGGCAAGGCAGGCAGATTTCTTGAGCTTGGGAGTTCGAGACCAGCCTGGGCAACATGGCAAAACCTCATCTCTACTAAAAATACAAAAACTAGCCAGGTGAGCTGGCACATGCCTGTGGTCCAAGCTACTTGGAGGTGGAGGCAGGAGGGTCACTTGAACTCGGGAGGGAGAGGTTGCAGTGAGCTGGGATCGCACCACTGCACTACAGCCTGGGTGAATCTCAATATGTTGCCCAGGCTAGTCTCAAACTCCTGGCCTCAAGTGACTCTCCTGTCTTGGCCTCCCCAAGTCTTAGGATTATAGGCATGAGCCATTGTGCTCAGATATTGATTTGGGTTTTAATATTGGATTAGAAGGAGGAATAAAGAAATGAGAAGATAAATTAAGTAGAGATAATGATGCCTTGGAGTAAGGTAATGGCCAAAAGAGATGCAGAATAATGAAAATACTTTAGATATATGTTGGAGGAAGACTGCAGGAATCTTTTGTTGTTGTTTTTCTTTGAGACAGAGTCTCCCTGTGTCACCCAGGCTGGAATGCAACAGCAAGATCCTAGTTCACAGCCTCAAACTCTTGGGCTCAAGTGATCCTCCTGCTTCAGGCTCCTGAGTAGCTGGGACTATAGGCGTCCACCACCATACCCAGCCCTAAGGAATCTCAACATCTAAGGATCAGGCAGAAGAACTGAAAAGCAATGGATCAAATAGGAGAATGTCATTTCAGAAGCCAAGAGAAGGACGACCTTCCAGAATGAGTGATCAACTTAAAAGGTTGACTATAATAAAGATAAAGGTATCAGGCTGGGAATGGTGGCTCACGCCTACAATCCCAGCACTTTGGGAGGCCAAGGTGGGTGGATCACCTGAGGTCAAGAGTTTGAGACCAGCCTGGCCAACATGGTGAAACCCCCATCTACTAAAAATACAAAATTAGCCAGGCGTAGTGGTGCATGCCTGAAATCCCAGCTACTCAGGAGGCTGAGGTGGAAGAATCACTTGAACCCGGGAGGTGGAGGTTACAGTGAGTCAAGATTGCACCATTACACTCCAGCCTGGGCGACAAGAGTGGCAGAAACCATAACGGTGAGGAGCAGGACAGTCCTGGTTTCAATTCCTATATCTATCAATTAACTGTGTAATGCAGGCAAGTGACCTAACCTTTTAGCATGCTGATTCTCTATTAGAAACATAGGGTAGCTACGAGAATTTAATGCACGTAAAGCACTTAGCAGCTTCAGTCCACAGTTAGTGGGGTGACCAACTCATCCCTGTTTTTCTTGGACTGTTCCAGTTTTAGCTCTAGAAGTCTCACATATCGGCCAGGCGCGGTGGCTCAAGCCTGTAATCCCAGCACTTTGGGAGGCCGAGGCGGGTGGATCACGAGGTCAGGAGATCGAGACTATCCTGGCTAACATGGTGAAACCCCGTCTCTACTAAAAATACAAAAAACTAGCCGGGCGTGGTGGCGGGTGCCTGTAGTCTCAGCTACTTGGGAGGCTGAGGCGGGAGAATGGCGTGAACCCGGGAGGCGGAGCTTGCAGTGAGCCGAGATCACGCCACTGCACTCCAGCCTGGGAGACACAGCGAGACTCCGTCTCAAAAAAAAAAAAAAAAAGAAGTCTCACATATCTTAGGAACACCCTTTAGTCTTAAGCCAGTCTGAGGTGATTGCTCACTCCACACAGACAGTCCCTGTTTGCCTGTTAGTAAGAAAGGCTGCTATGTTGTATTACACTCTGGGGCCTAGTGGTACGCACCTGTTGTCACAGCTACTCTGGAAGCTGAGTCAGGAGAAACACTTGAACCCGGGAGGTGGAGGTTGCAGTGAGCTGAGATCGCGCCACTGCACTCCAGCCTCCATCTCAAAAAAAGAAAGAAAGAAAGAAAGAAAGAAAGAAAGAAAGAAAGAAAGAAAGAAAGAAAGAAAGAAAGAAAGAAAGAGAAAGAAAGAAAGAAAAGTGTGCGAGGTTTTGGGGGTAATGGAAGTATTATTTAGATCTTGATTGTGGTGATGGCTTCCTACTGTAATTCTTCATCAAAATTCATCAACTTGAACACACTTTTTTTTTTTTTTTGGAGACTGTCTCACTCTGTGGCCCAGGCTGGACTGCAAAGATGCAATCACAGCTCACTGCAGCCTCCTGGGCTCAAGTGATCCTCCCACCTCAGCCTCCTGAGTAAATGGGACTACAGGTGTGTGCCACCATGCTCACCTCGTTATTATTATTATTACTGTGTACAGACAGCATCCTGCTTTGCTGCCCATGCTGATCTTGGTCTCAAACACCTGGGCTCAACTGATCCTCTCACCTCAGCCTCCGAAAGTGTTGAAATTACAGGCATGAGCCACTGCACCCGGCCATTGTATTTATTTATTTATTTATTTGCTTATTTATTTATATTTTATTACTATTATTTTTTTAAGACAGAGTCACTCTTTCGCCCAGGCTGGCATGCAGTAGCATGATCTGAGCTCACTGCAACCTCTACCTGCCAGGTTCAAGTGATTCCCCTGCCTCAGCCTCCCGAGTAGCTGGGATTATAGGCATGCGCCACCACACCCGATTAATTTTGTATTTTTAGTAGAGATGGGGTCTCACCATGTTGGCCAAGCTGGTCTTGAACTCCTGACCTCAAATGATCCACCTGCCTCAGTCTCCCAAAGTGCTGGGATTACAGGCGTAAGCCACCACGCAGGGCCTGTTTTTTGTTGTTGTTGTTGTTGTTGTTTTTCTGTTTTTGTGGGGTTTTTTTTTTTTAAGGACAAGTACTTAGAAAAAGCTATGTGCTAAGTACCATGATGGAGGAAAACATTCTGTAACCCCAATCATGACCCAGTGTTTTTTTGTTTTTTTGTTTTTTTTTTTTGAGACGGAGTCTCCCTTTGTCCCCCAGGCTGGAGTGCAGTGGCCAGATCTCAGCTCACTGCAAGCTCTGCCTTTTGGGTTCACGTCATTCTCCTGCCTCAGCCTCCCGAGTAGCTGGGACTACAGGCGCCCGCCACCTCGCCCGGCTAGTTTTTTGTATTTTTTAGTAGAGACGGGGTTTCACCGTGTTCGCCAGGATGGTCTCGATCTCCTGACCTTGTGATCCACCCGTCTCAGCCTCCCAAAGTGCTGGGATTACAAACTTGAGCCACCGCGCCCGGCCAATGACCCAGTATTAAAAGGACTTGCAATCTACTCCCAAAGAGGTATGCCTGAGAAACCAGTAACAGAAAAGTGCACAGAAGGGAGTGGTTTTTGCTGCTGTGTTTCCTAATAAACCTAGCATATTCATGAAGTAAAGAAATTGGTTTACTGGAATCAGCCTGCCTGGATTTGAATTCGGTTCTGCCAGGTACTGATGTTGAAACCTTGGGAAGGCAGCTTACTCTAAGCTCGACTTCCCTCCACTGTAAAATGGGATGGCACTATTCCTTACCTCATCAGACAGTAATGATGATAAAATGTATGTTAAACATTTAACGCAGTGCCTGCCTGGCACACAATAAATATTAAATTAAAATTAGCAATTATTGTTAGGATTTGGATGGACAAGAGTATTTAGTCTAATCACCTTTGGGTATAAACATGAATTTGCATTTCTATCTAGGTTTCACTGGTTCTCGTTTAAGAATTTGTTACCAGAAGGAGAGAGAAACAAAAAACACTTACATTTGAAAATTAAAGCGCCAAAGATAAGAGCCAGAGCCAGTCCAGCAGAGATCCCTGCTGCGATGTAGATGGCTGTTCTGATGGTTGCTCCAGAGTCCCGTAACTCATTGGTCAATGTGAATATTTGCTATGCAAACACAAACAGGATTTAAGCAGAAAATAGCTAGAAATCGCTTGTGTACTCAGTCTCATGATTTGCGAATTGGACCATCCCTTTTACAACATCACAAGATGGCAGAGTCCTTGAAATCACCTTTCATCTGTCACCTTGTAGCCAACACTTAAGCCAACCCAAGAAAGAGACTCGCTTAACCTTTGGAGTTAGCGGGGAAACAAAATGTGCCCTTCTGTGTTGTGGGTGGAGAAGGAGCTCTTAAGACCCTTCCCCTGCCCCTGCAAAAATTGGTTTTAGAGTGGAGTCTTGTTGGTTCAAGACCCCCTAAGATTCCCCAGAGAGTTTTAGAGTAGTTTCCATTTGGTGTCTTGCTATGAAACCTCTATTTTTCACAAAAAGACAGTGATTCAATAGCCAAGACTTTACAGACAGATGGTCCTGCATTCAAATCCGAGTTCTGAGGCCGGGCACAGTGGCTCACATCTGTAATCCCAGCACTTTGGGAGGCCAAGGCAGGCGGATCACCTGACATCAGGAGTTTGAGACCAGACTGGACAACATGGTGAAATCCAGTCTCTACTAAAAATACAAAACTTAGCCAGGCATGGTGACACATGCCTGTAATCCTAGCCACTGGGGAGGCTGAGGCAGGAGAATTGCTTAAACCCAGGAGGCGGAGATTGGAGAGAGTTGAGATCATGCCCCTGCATGCCAGCCTAGGCAACAGAGCGAGACTCTATCTCAAAAAAAAACAAAAAAACAAAAAAACAAATCCCAGCTCTGCCACTAAGGGCTGAGTAACCCTGTAGAGTTATCAGGAAAATTAAGTGACAGAAAATATAAAATGCTTATTACAGGGCCTGGTACATAACAAATGTTCAATCAGTGGTAGTTATTATTGCTATTGCTCTAGTTAACTTCATTTTCTGAAAACTGAGAGTCACACAAAATAAATTCTGTTTCTAAAATTTCAGTCTATGTTCTCTGTTTTCCTCTTTAAAAACTATGATTAGGCCGGGTGCGGTAGCTCACGCCTGTAATCCCAGCACTTTGGGAGGCCAAGGTGGGCGGATCACAAGGTCAGGAGCTCAAGACCAGGCTGGCCAACATGGTGAAACCCCATCCCTACTAAAAATACAAAAATTAGCCAGGTGTGGTGGTGGGTGCCTGTAATCCCAGCAACTAGGGAGGCTGAGGCAGGAGATTTGCTTGAACCTGGGAGGTGGAGGTTGCAGCCAAGATCGCACCATTGCACTCCAGCCTGGGCAACAAAAGCAAAACTCCACCTCAAAAAATAAATAAACAAACAAACAATAATTATAGGCCAGGCCCACACCTATAATCCCAGCACTTTGGGAAGCTGAGATGTGAGGATCACTTGAGGCCAGGAGTTAGGGAGCAGCCTGGGCAACATATTGAGACCCCATTTATACAAAACACACACACACACACACACACACAAAATATAAACATTTTTAAAGTAATGAATTTAAGGAAGTTAAATCTTCCATTTATTCTACATGCATTTACACATTGATTCAATACAGATTACTCCTACAATAACAGGAGTCCTATATGTAAGATATTGTGCATTAAGCATTGTGGGCACATACAGGTCCTTAAAAAGCACTGTTTGATTGCAAAGAGAGAAGAAGCAAATACAAGATGCTGAGCATCAGTTGTGAATACACAGGGAAGAAACTGAGTCAAATAAATGTGGAGTCCTGGATATGTCCTCAAGTAATTTTTTTTTTTTTTTTTTTTTTTTGGAGATAAGGTCTTACCCTGTCACCTAGGATGGAGTGCAGTGGCATGATCACAGCTCATTGCTCATCGTAGCCTCAACCTCCTGTGCTCAAGCAATCCTCCTGCCTCAGCCTCCCAAGTAGCTGAAACTACAGGTATGCCGCACCATGCCTGGCCAATTTTAAAAAAATATTTTTTGTAGAGACAGAGTGTCACTATGTGGCCCAGGCTGGCCTCAAACTCGTGGTCTCAAGCAATCCTTCCACCTTGGCCTCCTAAAGTGCTGGGATTACAGGAGTAAGTTACTGTGCCTGGCCTCCTCAAAGAATTTTTAAGTCATTGCTGCAAGTTTGCTTTCTAGTGGTTTTTCTTTTATGACTGAGTTTCACTTTTGTTGCCCAGGCTGGTGTGCAGTGGCGCGACCTCAGCTCACTGCAACCTCCACCTCCTGGGTTCAAGCGATTCTCCTGCCTCAGCCTCCCAAGTAGCTAGTACTACACAGGCACACACCACCACACCTGGCTAATTTTTTGTATTTTTAGTGGAGATGGGGTCTCACCATGTTGGCCAGGCTGGTCTCAAACTCCTGACCTCAGGTGATCCACCATCCTCGGTCTCCCAAAGTGCTGGGATTACCGCGTGAGCCACTGCACCCAGCCAGTTTTTCTTTTATTCTAAGAAGGTAGCAGGGACAGTAAAATTGAGGTTAATTAAGGTATGGTTTTATTTATAGTTAAATACATAAAATTGGCTGGGCGCCATGGCTCATGCCTGTAATCCCAGCACTTTGGGAGGCTGAGGCGGACAGATCACCTGAAGTCAGGAGTTCAAGACCAGCCTGCCCAATGTGGTGAAACCCCGTCTCTACTAAAAATACAAAAATTAGCTGGATGTGGTGGTGGGCGTCTGTAATTCCAGCTACTCAGGAGGCTGAAGCAGGAGAATCGCTTGAACCTGGGAGGTGGAGGTTGCAGTGAGCTGAGATCACACCATTGTATTCCAGCCTGAGCAACAGGAGCGAAACTCCATCTCAAAAAAATAATTAAAATAAAAATACAAAATTAGCCGGGTGTAGTGGCGCATGCCTATAATCCCAGCTACTCAGAAGGTTGAGGCAGGAGAATCGCTTGAACCCAGGAGGCAGAGGTTGAGGTGAGCCAAGATCATACCATTGCACTCCAGCCTGGGCAACAAGAGTGAAACTCTGTCTCAAAAAAAAAAACAAAAAAAAAAAAAACAACTTATGGCTTTGAATACTCCTTATTGGTGTCTTGTCATATATAAAGAGGTAAATTTAAATACTCTTTCCCATTTGGGTTGTGATGGAAGCAAGAAGAATGGTATTCTAGGGAGATGAAGAATCTCTGAACCTTCCACA